>NC_034410.1:81965225-82212196 GCF_002078875.1 Numida meleagris
TGTGCTCTTTTGGAGTCAGAAGGACTTTGCATAAAAATTTCCCTGAATTATAAAACAATCAAATACATGGAGGATAGAAAAGGATGGTTCTCTGGCAGCCAGTTTCATCACACTGTATCTTCCTTTGTCCTTCACTACTAAGGAAATGCAATTAGAAGGGATACGTGTGCTGAGCAGACAGGTACCGGACACATCTGGTTTGCCATAATGTTGCTAGCACGTCATTATGTAAGCAAAAATTATCAGCAGGGGTGTTGTTCTTAAATATATCAGTCAGTACACAGGCAAACACACAGCCACAGCCTGGGATGTAGCTGTGCTACTTCACTGGAAGAAGAGACTGGGAACATGTACACAGCAGACCCCCCTCCTTGGCAGGACGTTTCCGGCTGATATTCATTTCACACTCCTAATCACACTTTCCAGGCTGGTGAACAAAACAGAGCTTAGAGAATGGAGTAATTTTTTTTTCTTCCTCCGTCTTTCTTCCTTCTTTGTGAATTTTTTGAAGAAAAGAGACTGTGGTCTCAAGTTTTGGAATGAATCCAGCTATCAAAGTTCAACGGTGTAGTGGCAACTAACTGCTTTAATTCAGTTTAAAGTTAGAGTAATTTAGCAAGAAAGGAATATATCGCAAAAAAAAGCTATTCAATCCCACACATACATTAGACAGCAAATGGACTGTACATTATTATTATATCATTTCAAATTTCTGTCAGTTGTGCAGTGGGAACAATTTTTTCATAAGAAATATTTAATTCTGGAAGTAATAGTTAGTGCGTAGTACTGGGAGGAAGTAGTAGTGGACAAAACCACCTACAGAGCAGCAAATTCAGAGCATCTATAAATCCATCACTGGCTCCATTATTCACCATGTTTCAATTACAAACCACAGGCATCACTGATGGGAGCTTACCAGTGGATTTGGGAATCAGTTTCTGGGGAGGTTGAGTCTACAGGCTTTATTTGTTTTCCTGGTCCCAAGACTGGCTGGGAGGAGCTGTGTATAGCTGACAGCACCTCCGAGGCTTGATTTGTACTGCAGTGCAGCCCACCAGGCATGCTGTGCCTAACACTGTCTCCTGTTGCCTTCTGACCACCAGCTCAAAACACGCAGAGGAATGCTAACACACGTTAGCAGATACCCATTCAGTTCTGGCTTTATAGTCTTATTTTCTTTGTGGATTCTGCCCCACCCTTTGTATATAACAGAACAGAAGCTAGTAAGGAGCAACACCTGCAGACATAATGTGTCCACAGTTGCTGCCCAGATCTCAAGGAAGCGATATGCAGAACCACATCTTCAGCCCTTGGAGACATTTGTCTGAGGGTCACGGAATCAGCAAAGAGTATAACTAGATGAGATTTTTATGTCAGTCCACAGGTATATCTGCAAGTGTTCCCTCAGTGTTATTTCATTTAATTAATTAGGTCAGTTCTAACAGCACCTGCCTAACTGTGTTTTGAAAGCTAGTGCCTAAAAGCAGTGTTAGGAAGGTGTTAAGTGTCTACAAGCAGCAAGCAGGTGGTGGTACATGAGTGTATTTCTGTAGCAAGAAAGCTCAAATCATGTCTGTTTAAGAAATGTCTCCAAAATTGCAGCCTGCCATAACAGTGACAGCTTCCCTATGTGCCCTCACCCCACACAAACAACGGTTATGTTAGTGGGCGGGTGAACCCTGTGGCAGCAGGCCCATATGCGTGGCTTCACAGCCAGGAGTGAGGCCTTGAGGAGAGAGCATGGCCTGGCCAGGCACAGCTTGTGCCAGTGGCTCTGCTCCCATATTTGGTACTGGTCCTGAGGCACTCATAGCAGCATGGAGGGAATTCCTGGCTGCTGAAGTGCAGTGCCAGCTTACCCTTCATTTCTTTGACATAGGAGTTCATGCCTGTCTCAGGTTTGGTTCTGTCTGTGGAGATGAGCTATCCAAGCAGAAGAGCAACATACTGCAGCTTCCTCATGGCACAAGGAAGGCCTTCTTGGACTGGGTCAGATCTGTTACTTAATGTTGCTAGCAAAAAAATAGCACAAAAACCATCATTCCACCCTTCTGTGCTCCTGCAATAGCTATGATTTTGTTTGATTAATGCATTTTGTGCATATTTGCTGTGCACATGAAGAGTAAGCAACTGATCTTTAGACATTCAGACTTACTTTGTAGGATGATGCAGAATTTGGACAGATTCTCCAGATACATAGTGGCCAGGATGATTGAATCCATCAAGCATAACAACAATAAGAGATATCATAAGGACATGATGCAAACATTCTCAGTTCAGTGATGATGGCTGTCAGTAGAAGGCCCAAAATAAACATTTGATTTGTTGAGACTGTAGGCTTTTTCTGGGTCTGGTTCCAGAACTCAGCATGTACAGTGAATATAGTCAAACAACCTGAAAGAATTTGCAAAGTCACGATGCATGAACCAATGGTAAAAAATGTGAAGGCTAACTTCATAGAAGACAAAATTAGAATGCTTGGAAATTCACAATGGATACAGAAAAAAAAAATTATTTACAAGAGGAGAATACATCTAAATCAGCATAGAAAATAACAGTAGCCTTTAGCCACCAGCTTAATAGTGTGTGAAGCATAGCAGCCCATCCATGACAGGGACAGGGTGTTTCCATACCAGACTTATATTCTGCAGTAGGAGCAAGACATAGTTTCTCCCAACTTACTGTTGGACCACAACTCTGAAGTAACCTCAGTGTTCAGCAAGATACATTGAGTATGAACCTGAAGAGAAGATGCTTAAAATAAAGGTCAGATGAGACACTTACCCTAAAGCTGCAAGAGCCATTGAAATAATTGCTAGCTCCTTAACCTTTCAAGAAAAAATTAGCTGAACTGCAGAAAATGAAGGATTGAAAAATGAGGTGGCGGGGAGGGAGAGAAAACTGGGAAGAAAAAGACGCTTTTAATTTGCAACCTGCTCTCTTCATCAGAATTACTTTAGGATAATCAGGCAGATGCGGATGTTTCCTCGAAGGTAATGCTTGAGTGGTGAAGGTAAAATGCGATGGTTGGATAAAACACGCTTGCAAATTTGACAGGTTACATTATCTTTTATTGACACCAGAACAGAACTGCCAGACTCTGGAGGCTTTATTTTTGCATCAGCCTCTTTTTTTTATGACATCTGCCATCTTTAGAAATTAAACAAACTTTTTATTGTAGAGTTTTAGCAGATTATCTCAAACAATCTTGACTGCTTCTTGGTAAATTGTGTGGTATATGATGTGCCTCTGAGTTTAACCTGCATTTTTTTCCCTTTTTTTTTCTGTAAAATCGTTCAAAATAATTTATGAAATTCTCTCTGTGTTATAATGTAACTTTGATCTGGGGAGACAATACCAGGGCAAAATAGAAGAAGATGGATTATAGTTCCTACATTAATAGACTAGCACCAAAAAAAAAAAAAAAGAAGCCTTACACTTTATGAAATGAGAAAGATAAGAACATGAATTAATAATGCTTTAACAGCAGTGGCACAAAATCCTTGAACAGCAATGATCCAAAACTACTCATATTGATTTAAAATCTATATTTAAGACAGTTAGGCCTAGAAGTACCCCCTTCAGTCACATCAGATATAGATTTTCAATTTACAGGATTGTTTTAAATCGCAGTCTTTAATTCAGAAAATACCCTACAAAGCTCTTCATGTTTAAAAGTAAATTCCTTTCCTTTCATTCTCTCAAATTATGCTAGTTAAAGTTTAAGAGTCACCATTGATAAGTGGTTGTGCATAACTATGTCAAAGCCAAGCTAGATATCAAGAAAAGGTTCTTCACCAGAGAGCGGTCAGGCACTGGAACAAGCTCCCCAGGGAAGTGGTCATGGCACTAAGCTTGCCAGAGTTCAAGGAGCATCTGGATGATGGTTTCAGTCATATGGTCTGATTTTTGAGCGGTCCTGTGTGGAGCCAGGAGCTGTATTCAACAATCCTTATGGATCCCTTCCAACTTGGGATATTCCATGGTTCTCTGATTCTGTGAAAGCAGAGTTGCCACGTGTTCTGCACGGCGTATCCCAGATTACATGGTTATAAAGGCTTTGGTGCCTGGAATGAGGGAAATCCCACAGTCAATACAAATTAGAAAATGATTGGGCTCATGGAGAGCTAAGGTTACCAAAGGCCGAATTGCACCTGAGGTGATGCACACCTATTGAGTCCAACAAGAACTTGTGTTCATGCTGGTCAAAAATGTTTTGCTAATAATAGAGATTTATGTTCTTAAAAATAAAGCTAGACAGTTCTTCACTTTATATTGAAGTAGAAGGAACAAGAGAATTGATTATTGCTTTCTTGCATTTCAAAACAGGTCTTGAGGACTTTGCTGGAAGTTTGCACTGTTCATTCAAAGGGAAATGATTAGAGCCTGCAGCTCCATTAATGTGCTAATATGTAATTAGTACAGTGTCACCTTAAACACCAAATTAATTCACAGTGGTTAGGTAAATTGTAGTGTGTACTCACATTTATTTTTCTGCAAAATGACTGAAATTTTTAATGTGCCCTGGTGAGACTGTCCTCTCCCAAGAGTAAGATGAACTAGTGTGGAACAGATGTGAAATTTAATTAGAAGAACAAAAGGGCATTTGTCACAAATCCAAAAAAAAATGCAGCGAAGATTGGGGCTGGGAAAGAAAATTGATTTCAAGAGTGGCAAAAAATGTCTCCCTTAACAAATAATAGTAATGGGCAGAGAAGGCAGTATACAGATCCAAAGAGAAGTGCTAGTTTACATTTAATGGCTTCAAGATGAAGACAAATCACTCTGGCTGAAGTGCACATTCACATTTGGTGGCTTCCACATCACTGTGATGTGTTTCTGGAACTGGAAGATAAACCCTTTCCCATCTTGGGTCCAGGCACTCCACTAAATTTTAAGGGTAGGTTTGGTGGTGGAAGGCAGAGTTACTCTTAGACCTCCTCCTATAAGTGATTTTTATTTGTTTGCAGGATCTGGAACACCAGCTCTCACCCCAGGGCAAGGATCAGTTAGATACTCCTGTAGCCATTTGAACAGTTAAATCTGTTATTGCTCCTTAAGCAAACCACAGTGGTAACAACATTCTGGCTAATGGTATCTCAACTGATTGTTCTTGAATGGCTCACTGTGAAGAGTACGTGGACCAGCTCAGGGGAGAGGCCAAAGTTCAGTGATCGTTCATGGCAGAAAGCCACACCAGCCTTCCATTCTTCTCTGGGTAGAGGGAGTGAAATAACATGCGAGAGGCGATTTGCAAACTTACCCCTCGCTCTCCATCCCATCAGTATTCATCAAGACTCAGAGTTTATAGCCATGATGTGAAAGATGATTGTCCTGTCAAACCAGAGAAATGAATCCTGAAGAACGAGCAGGTTTCCCATTTATCAATAAATTGACTTACCCCGTTGGTAGTATAAAACAAGTGAAAGGATGCTTTCTATAGAACAGGTTGCATTGCTGTGCATCCTGCTCTGTATTTCAGATGTCTCACATTGCAGACAATTGTTCCAGAGAGGCTTATGAACTCAGAGTAACTTCTCTTGGAAATGCCTTCAGTGAGCAAAAATGAGGAGACACAAAAGAAGGAAATATAGACTAATTAAGCAGAATCTTTTCTAACCCGAACGATTTTCATGCTTTTTCCACAGGGCATCAGCAAATCTTTAAGGATGCAATTTCAGCTCTAACCTTGAATTTCCTTGCTGTAATAGGGATGGAGTGAATCTTTTAGCTTCATCTGAACATAATTTTTCTGTAAAAAGCAGATTAATTCTGGGTCCCAAGTTTCTAGTACTCCATGTTTTGATTTCATTTTAGTGCCTATATAGGCACAGCTCAGGGAATTGGTTAGACAGATGGAGCTTGGCATGATTTTTTTTTCACGCTGAATGTAAAAATGATATTTTTTGTTCTTCTATGCAGCTGAGATAAGAAAGGCAGGTGGTTGGAAATAATTAATTTTTAGATAAATTATATCATTAATTGTAAAACTCTTAGAATACACCAAGAAAAAAAAAGCTGAGGGGGGGGAGGTGTTCTTCAAGTTGCATTCTAATGGCTGAAAACTGTTGTTGTTGCATTAGTCATTAGACAGCCTTAAGAGCCTTGTTATTGTCAAGAATACTGACGACATTCCTTTTGATGCCCTCATCTGGAAAGATCTTTTAATTCATAGCTTTATCATTTGCCTAATCTGAGCTGTGACTGGTTGAACTGTACTTTATGCCATGCAAGATAAGTCTGTAAATGAACAAAGCTGATAGCTGAGAGTTTTATTTGAAGTAGATAGGAATGTTAAAAAAAAATTAAAAATCTTTTGAACAGAAGTTCAACATTTTAGAGCAAACAGCTTATGTAATTTACTAAATTCTATTAATGTGAGTACTTATCATCAGAGTGCCTGAACAGGCATTCTGTCGGTCACCTTCATAAAAATAGCAGCTAAGTACACTTCATTTCCTCTCTTGCTTCTTCTTCTAGTTTGTTTGGAGAAGCAAAAGTACCAAACAAAGTAGCGACAGCATAAAAGTGATATGTAGAGTTGGGGACAAAAAAGCAATAAATCTGCCAAAGATATTTTGAACAGAGATAGCAATAATCTTGTCTTGTATACCTGGCTCCAAATTGCTGATCTTTATTGTAATGCACAGCAATGTACTGTACTGGGTTGACATTTATAAAAAAAGTCTTTTCAAGCTCTGCCTCTCACAGCATTTCAGCTGGGAATGAATTGTAAGTCCACAAGGAAAAGAAGACACACAAGTAAATACTGTTCTCATAAGAAATTCAACAACAGCTCTGAATATTTTCGTTAGCATTAATTTATGACTTGACTTGAGCAAGCGGTACAAAAAAAAAACATGCTTTCCTGTGAATATTCTCTTGGATTCATAAGCAAATTTCAGGTTTTTGAAACAATTCAGGCAATTGTTTTCTGTGGATATTTGGCATGGAGCTTTATTAGCAGAAGCTATTCTCTCCAATGCCCATTTAAAATTCAAAAGTTTGAATGCTTACCAAAAGTAATTTCTTGAGCTGCATATCCACAGTGTCAGTTAGTTAATTAGACAAGTAACCTCATCAGGAATAAATTTTACATGGCTTATATAATTAAGAAATGCAGTGTGGTTTGCAAATATTCACAACGCCTTGCAAGTGATCTGCAAACCTGGAATTATTAATTATAAAGGCATTCATATACAACTCTGCATAACAAATTTGGAAATGTTGTGATCCGTGTAAGGGCAATTTGCAAACAAGAAACAAAAGACAGAATTTGTTTATACATGATTAGTAGCTAATTATTTGCTTAGCTTCATCATTGAAAGAAGAGGTGCTGGCAAAGTTGCCAAAGAAGCGCTCTCAGTTTTTCAGTTGTGGAGATCGTGCTGGGAAGGCAGCGGTGTTTGTCATGGTGCTCATTTGGCTTAATGGAGGTCAGCTAAATGGCAGCTTTTAACTCTAGGCCTGAACTTGACCTTTCTGCCCCAGGCTGGCAGCTACTTGGGTGGTTTTTCCATTTGCAGTGTTGACGGTAGCAGTTGCACACAGTGTTATCTGCTTGCTGTCCACAAGGACCTGATTTCCATTCTTCTTTGCTTCTGTTTCACAGATGACACGTAGGTTGAATTCAAAAGTGCAGGAAAAGAGCTCTGCCTGCAAAAGGAGCCTGCACTCCAGAGGGTTTGCTCTAAACTATTGTGAGACCTCCGGCTACAACACAGGACATGGGAGCTTTTCTGAACCCTCGTGTCTTGTGTTGCAGCCAGAGGGGCACATCTTTTCAACCGAGTCTGAGACAAGTAGAAGAAACCGTCATGAAAGAGGTGTAAAGAAGGAGTGAGAAGTGGGTGCGGGACTTCTCTGAACATCTGAGAGAAGCAGACTCAGGAATGTGATCCATGGCGTTAGCTGGTGGAGCTCCCAAATCCAGAGGAGATGTCAGATTTCTGCCAGCTCTTGCATGCAGATTGAGAGATCTAAATCAGGTAGTAAAAGTTACTGTGCTTACAATGCCACTGGCATTGGTCTTTCTTTTCCTTTCTGCAAATTTGACTAGAGTCATTGAATTAAACTCTAGATGCTTTGCAAGTATTTAATGATCTGTCCGTTTGAGACTCAGCACTTTTGTTCCTGTTTTTCAGCAGTTGTGAGCATGAACTTTCAGGAGGAATAGAATTAAGCAGCCTCAAGTACTTTGAGCAGAGGACATGCCTATGATTAACACTGACATTTTTTGTTTCTCACTGGGACAAATTTTTCCTTCTTCGGGATCTGACTTCAGGGTAAGCCTCAGCTTGAGGAGATGCTGCAGCACAAACCCCTTGGTTTCGCTTAACTTTGCCTTTTGCTCAATACAGTGCATGCCAGTCTGTTCCATCTAATCAATTATTAAAGTATACACAACTGAAATCTTCCTTTTTCCTTCATTAGACTGGATAAACCAGTACATAAGCTTAAATATCTGCATTAAAAAAAATGTGTATGCTGCTGAAATGCCTATAAGGTGACTTTGGGTTGTTAAAATGGGTGATTAAAAATGCCCTAGTTCTAATCCTCCAATTTTCTACATCTTGTAGAAACTGAAAATGTATGTCTCACCATGTGGCAACAACCATGGTTGAGTTTTTGGGATGAGGTCTGAAAAGTTTAGATTATGTTTCCAAACTGTCTATGAACTTTCAGGTGCTGCCCCATTCTGTATTCGTGCATTTCATTGGCAATACACACAAAACAAGTCTCTTCTCAAAGAATTAAAACCAGCAGAAGCTGATCCTTGGATCTCATCACAAGAGTGAATGTTTTTGAAGACTCTCCTACCTGATAAAGATTGTGTTTTGGTAGTCAGATATAGATTGCTATTTCCCATGAGCAAAATAAAATTAAAAAAAAAAGTTATATGAAAGGTAAATAAATATTCTCACCTTCACTTCTGTGATCAGGCTCTGTTTCCTGCACAGTCTGTGTAGCTATCATTTAAGTGAGAGAGAGAACTTTCATTTAGCAAGCGTCCTTCTGATGCAGTGCTGCTGACTTAGGTTTCAATGCCATTTACTACATTCTGCGTCTCCTCCTGATCTTTGGTGCCAGTCAGTGGAAAGTATCTACAAAATAATCCATGGGACACAGATGCTCCAGTGCTATCCACTGCCCACTGGGTTGAAAAGCCCATTAGTCACCCCTCCCTAACCTCCACATCTCTTTCAATCCCAGGAACATAAAAACTGATATTTGAAAACTCTCACTAGAGAAGCTCAGCCTTTCAGCACTCCCAAATACAAGTCAGGGTCAGATGTTTTCTGAGGGAGAAGGGAGCGAGAAAAACTTCCCAGTCTCGGTGGCCTTTGAGCAGAGAAAGTTTCAAGAGAAAGCTCTTGGATAGAAGTCTGGCTACAAATCTCTGCAGTTCCACTGGTTTCATAGAGCTACACCAGCTTACTCCAGCCTAAGCATTTCACCCATTATTTTCCCATTTTTAAAGTATCCCGTATGGGGTAGCAAAAATTCCAAGAGTTTCTAAACTACCCAAATCGAAGGATGTAGTTTGGAGGTGGGGGAGTTCAGTGTTCTGTATTCAGAATCTTTCCTTCCTATTGCATACATGATGCTTTGCACTAGAAACACAAAGCAAACTGTCTGTCAGAAAAATATGTTGATACTATGGGAAAGGGGATTTTTTTTCCTCTGGTATCTACCAGCTAAATTGTACTAGTGGAGGAGACTTTTGCAAGCAGTTAGCCATCAGACTGTAGTCAAACCCCTAGTTTAAAGGAACAAAAAAACAGCAGTTAAGTATAATTTTTTTTTCCAGGAAGTATTGTTATTATAAACTATAATTAGTGGTTTTAACCCAGCAGTATTTCATTTCTCTTAAAGGAAAAACAGGTTCCTAGCTGAGCATCTTTGTTAGAGCTGTCAGTGTCTGCATTCTTAAAAGTAAAAGAGCTGTGATCGAAAATGGGTAATTTCTTGACAGTTTAGGTGCAGACCCTGCCAATCAAGAAAGCCTAGGCCTCCTAAGGATATTAAAATAACAGAAAATGGAATTTTGTCAAACATTCAGGTGTTTTTCAGAGGACTCATTTGCTCAAGTGAGAAGTTTATTTGTTGGCAATGGCTGAATACTTAATTACGGTAGCTGTGCTAAATATCACTGCTGGCGCTTAAGATATATTTAGATTCAGCTCCCTCTGTCTCAGAAAACACAGCAATTAAAATACAGCACTGTAACCTAACGTAACTGATAATAGGTATAGGGCCAAGGAAGGCTTGAGATGTTGCCAAATGTGCTATGGAAACCATAGATGAAGCATGAAAATGGTAGTAACTTTTTCTGCCTCTGCAAGTCAAAGCCCTTACTCCACTCCATCAATGCACACAGCAACATGGGGATTTTCAAGGCAATCTAGGGACATCAGGTGCCTTTGACAGTAGTGGTCATGACAGCATTAGTCTTACAGCCTATAAGTTACCTGCTTCACAAGATTCACCTCAAACAACAAACTGAAGCTTAGTCATCAAGGACCTATGGCATTCCTTTAAAAGGCTCTTTTCTCTTTCCTGCCTGTCCACATGGGATACACACTATCATTGTATCCTGAATCAGATCATAGGATTCCCACCTGGTCTGGCTTCTTGCACGGCTCAGCAGAAGTTGACACAATCCTCATAGCTCTCCCTGCAGAGGCTCTGATTCCCTCTCATGCTCCCAGATGGTGACAGAGGAGAACACACCATGTGGAGCAATAAATCTAAAAGCTTATCCCAAGCATGCCAGAACCTTAAGTTGTTGAACTCAATTAAGGCTTGGACCATAAGACAGTCCCAGAAGAGAGCACAGAGCAGAATGCAAGCTCTGATGCATCAATCGTGGCTGTATTTTTAACGCTGTTACGTCATGTGAGGAAAATCAGGCACAGCACATCTTGAAGGACAAAGTGGGAAGGCAATATCTGCTAGGCACATACTGTTTAACTTTGCTGGAGGAGATCTGAATTGTGACGTGTGGAAAAAAGCCTTCATTTTTACGGGCTCTGGACTTCCCAGGAGTTGCATTAACCTTGAAAAAGAGATATAATAAAGAAGTATCCTCGTCCTCATTTAAGCTCTACTTACGCTTTGCAAGTCACACACAGTTCACTGAAAGAGTTTCTCTGTCATTCTTCAAATAGTGAACTTATTGATTGTCAGAGTTCCAAACTGACAGTGTGAAGAACTGACTTACCCTGGTGATCCATAAAGCAGTGTCAGTGGATTTGTTCCTCCAGCCAGTGAGTCACTTGGAAAGCAAAGAAGTTGGCCATATTTGCAGGCAGATTCGTCCTGTGATCACTTCGTAGAGCGTGCTAATAAGAGTGGCAATTTATTCATACCACAAAAAAATATCCTTATCTTTCATTCACAGCACCATTCTTAAAAGCTCCTTCCTTTCAGTGTGATTTTAAATTGAATTACTGTATGTATGTTGTACATGTCTTTATTTTCACTGAGAATTTAATTGACTAAAACCTCATTTTCAACTGGAAAAGATGGATTTGCTGGAAGCATAATAATCCATGCACCATTAGGCTTGGTTACAGTCAGAAAGGAGCAGTAAAAATGTCACCTCTTAGCTCAGGTCAGCTTCCTGAGAGGATCACAGGTGGTGTTTGTTCACTATACTGACTAAAATAAATTTTATTTCTCTCAGCTGTGAGAACAATGCAGTCAATGGAGATTGAGGCAGGCTTCAGGCTGCATTCTATATATTCAGCACAGATTAATTTTATCCTTTAATGAAGAACCCCTTTCAGTTGTCACAATGCAGGGGAAACATTCACTAAGAGCCCTGGGTGATCTTCCAGTATCTAGAAGAAGGAGGATTCTGCAAAGTGAGCCAAGCCAGAGGGGAACTATGATCATAGGTGCCTGTCAGGGCCCTTGGGTGAGCAGTACCATCCCATGATGTTCTCCCTGTAGAAAAAGGGAGCAGCAGCAGGGAGAAGGATTTCCTCTGTGATGCCAGTGGTGCATCTTTCCCTTGCCATCTCAGTGCCAGAGAAGAACTGGATGTAAAATGCCAAAGGGATACTGTGGGTCATGCAACATGGCTGGAGTGGGAGGAAGACATGCTGGAATTCGGGCATTCAGCGCATAGGAGTGGGCAGCAGTGCTCAGGACATACTGCAGTGCAGAGATGGGCAGGGGGTAGGGGAGTCCCAAATTCACAGCCCGCAGATCTACATACATGGCCACCTTCTCCAGGAGGCTTTGCAGTTTGTGCATCTACCAAGGTGCTCTTTTGGTATGGTCTTTATGATTGTTTCATATGCCACTGGTCCTCCACATCTGATGAAGGAACTTGAAACCACATTCTTTGCTGTAATTAGAGAAAGTGATGGGATTATTTTGAATTTTGAAGCCATGAAATTCAAGAAAACTAGGAAAGGAGGGTGGTGCAGAAAAGGAGAGAAGAGCACTGCCTGTGTGCATGGGTGTACTCTCCAAATTACAGACTGAAGGGGAAGAACTACACGTTTGGGAGTTGGTGCTATGGAGACCTGTTACCCTCATGTTCATCCTGAGCAACCCCATTAACTTCTGCTGAGCCTCCTGTTAGGCTTCCTTTTAGCAATGGATCGTGAAGCTTTGTCCCCTAACTTTGCCACATGAGCCACTTCATTTTTCAAAATTGTTGCAAACCTGCACGCTGAATTTGAATTCATTCATAAAACTGGCTCAGTGTACCTGGGCTCCCTCTCCCTCCGGCATGGGCAGCATGGTATTTCACACTGGGTTGTTCAGCCAGCACTGAGATTCAGCATGTTCAGTTGGAGCTTGATTACAAACACTGTAAAAGACAAACGCATCTGCTTCTGCTGTACTAGCAGGGAAGGAGCAAGGAGAAGGAAAGGCACAAGTAGAGGTGGTGTGCAATCCATCAGATGATGAACGAGCAGTACTCAGAACAGATGGATATCGCTTTCAACACTGTGACAGGGCAGGCTTCCCTGTTCTCACTCGTGGCACGTAGTTACAGCGATGACTCTTATGGCATCCTGCAGAAACATCCAATCCAGCTGGCAGGAGGCTCCCAACTTTCCACGGTGTCAGCCTCCCGGACACGAGTCCCTTCGTGCTGCCTGGGTTTGTGCCAGGCAGGAAGCTGCAGGATTCCCACCCAGCCCTCCAGCTGCATCCCTGCTCTCATTGCACCCCTTTTCTGCCGTGCATCGGCTCATGGCAGCCCAGCTAGGTAATAAGCAAAGGATCAGCAGGAGCACATTCCTCCCCCTGTCCTCCCTGCGTACCACAGAGCACAGCTCTGTCACCCACCGTGGCCTGCTCACCTCTTCTGCTGGAGTGAGAGGCGAGAGAGGAAAGAGGAGGAATTGGATCAGCTGCCAGCAGCCACACCCAAAGCCCTGCTCTCCATGGAGCTCTTCTGCCATCTGCGAGGAGCAGGAGCTGCACAGATGCTGGGGAGGCTGAGCTTAGTGAAAAGAGCTACCTCCAGAAGGTCTGGGGGGAATTTAAACTCTGTCTCTACCGGAATGTCAGCGATGAGGCCACTGCTGTTCTAATCTCTCTCTTTTGCTTGGTTCTGTCTATTATGTAAAAAAAAAAATAATAAAATCTCTTCCTTCCTTGGCCTTGTATGGGCTTTGTCCACTGCAGGAGGCCAACGCTGAAGAAGTGCCAGGTGCATGCTGGCTCTCTTGCTCTTAATTCAATGGTGAGCTCCATTATAACCAAGGTAATAGGGCAGAGCATTTTAACACCCAGCCATGTGTACACGGCTTCACAGGCCAGCTTATATAGTAAGGGCCAACTACAGTCAGGGCTAAGAAATTGCCTGCAAACAATTTAAAGGGGTAGTCAGTAACTTGTGCTTTGTGCTGACTCCTTCTATGCCTCAGATCCATCCACACATATTAAAAGAGCTGAATCACTGCGGTATAAATAGACTAGCTATGTATTTTTACTCCCTGAAAATAATTTCAATCCAAACATGCCTACTCTATTCGCTTTGAATTACTGTTCCTAAGAAAAGAGAAAAAGACATTTTCTATCTCCTTCTAGCTTCCCTATTATTAGTCTTACTGTTAAAAGCCTTGCATATTAGCCTTTGGGATGCAAACCTGCTCCCATTTAAGTCAATGTGAGTTTTATCACTGACTTAATTGGAAGTGAGATTGAGCCACTGGGCATGTGAGTGGCTTTGTGTAGAGCTGGAAACAAAATAATAAAGGAGGATGAGGCAAACTGTAGTTTTTTTCATCTGAGCAATAACCCGTCTTTGCCCAGCCTGCCCGTAGCCATGCTAAAAGGCACTCCTAGGCTGAAAGGAAGTGCTCGTAATATTATAACTTAATTAGTTTATGGGAGAAAAATGCTGAAGGGGAGAGGAGCTCCTGTTGCTATGTATTTTACCATTGCCACACTGACTATCATTGTCTGCTTGATACTACCTTAGCTGGAGTCCTTTCCCTGATCCACTCCAGGCTGCCCGAGTCTGTGTGCTCCCTCTTCAAGCCCGGGCTCTAGTTTAATGACTGTCATGCTGGGTACCTCTGAAAGAACAGAAAACATTTTTTTCCTGTGTATCTAATTTGCCCATTATTAACATTATCCCCAATCTTTTAAGTAACTGATTATTAAGCAAAGAAATAGCAATGAAGCAAGGAAAGAATGCGATAGGGAGATTTACTGTGTGGGAGGCTGAGATAAAATTAGATTTCTTTAAGCTGTGTAGTACAGTTATTAGGAAGTTAGGCTAATTTTTCAAGGAGCTGTCACTTAAATAACTTCATCTTATTATTCATGCTGAGGTATTTACTACAGAAATTCTTTCCCCCAGGTCATTGCTTTTTTCCAGTGGCAGAAGTTGGGAACTCAACAATTGTTTGCATGCCCGAATAATGCAATGCTGTCTTATGGTAATGCAAACAGTAGATTATAAAAGGACATGTTTTAAAAACACTCTGCTGGTTCTAGTGAAAATTGTTTGTTTGGCCTCTTTTAGCATTTTCACCATCTCTTCCCATGTTTTCAATCCATGGACTCTTAGCAGAGACAGCAGTAAATTCTTCCTGCCCCTTGATTTGTTCTTAATGCTGCTTCTCTTTATCTTCTGCCTTTTCTACGCATATTGAGCAGCTCCATCATTAACCCTACCAACTGCTAATAGTACCCACTATCTCTGCCACCAGAGAGCTCAAAGTTTTTTTTCTTTTGGTGCCTTACTTTTTTTTCCCAATTCTGTTCTGTTGCTCCCACCTCAATGTTACTCCCAGTCCTAGTCTGTGTATAAATTACTCAGCCTGACTTTTAGGCTAACCTACGGGCTCTTACAAGTATGGGTAGCTCTTATAATGGACTAAATTTTCCAAGCTATTAACTGTCTCAAACCGTGGCTTGCCAGACCCACAGGTAAGTTCCCAGACACTACTTGGCAAAAATTTCCACTTTTGCTTCCTCCAACACAGAGTCTTCAACTCTAGCCCTCTGCTTTGCTTTGCTTTACCAGACTGTCTCAGCCTCTATTCCCCAACTCCAGCTTGGAGGCATGCCACCCCAGGTGCTCCTCCTGAGGCTTCCAGTGAATATGGAGAGTTCTGCACAAACTCATGCAGCTCTTCATTGCGGATTCAACCTCCTGAACCTCAAGGGAACTGTAAATCTACTAAAAATCAGGAACCTAGTGGAGAACAGGCTATTGCTTTTACACCAGAAAATATAATAAAGGGATCAAGGAGGGAAAAATATATTTATACATTTATCATATCCATTATTCACAGCGTTATCTCTTGCTGCTGGTGGTTGGCCAATAAAAGGGATCCTTCCATTTTTAGAAGACACATTTTATAATCATCAGAAGAATAGCACACTGTGCAGAGCTGTGCTAGCTGTGTTAGGCTGCTCATAGAACATGTGGTGTAATTTGAGCACAGGAAATCAAAAGATGTTTAAATTATGAAGTCCTTCAAAAATGACAGACTTGGGAGCCTCCTTAAAGTCGTAAATCCATGTGTTCCCAAGATCCATCCAGGTAAAGCAGCAGATACACACTCAGTTCCATGGAGTTATCAGCAGCTGATCTTCAGCGTTGATGTGTATTATCTGTTCCTCTTGAGAAGTTTTGGGTGGTTAAGGCTGCATTTCATTAAATAAAAAGAAAAAAAAAATGTGCTTGTTTTAAATGAGAAGGACATGAACTTAAAGGTGACCAAAATATGTTCTTAAAACATGCACTCTCTTCTAGTAGAGGAGTGGTAACCTAGAGAAGCTCTCTGATCAACTACTGAGGCTGCTATCTTCAAAACAGCAAGTTTTGCGGAAAAGAAAAAACAACTATCTCCAAAGTGACCACTTTGATTCATGAAAATAGGTTTTAAAAATGATGAGGACACTGAGATAAGACCAGAAATGGTGAATATGACTGGTTGAGCCTGGGGTGGTATGTGGTATATTTTTGAAAATTCCAAGAACAAGACAAGATAAAATATGCTTATTTGGAGATGAATTTCTCTTTGAAACTTCAGACTATGGAGCAATTAAGTATCGTGAAGGAACTTGTTTTCAAGGCTGCTATAGAGCTTGTGGAGTGCTAACACTGACAGGACAATGTGCTGCTGAAGTATGTAAAGTTCTTCAGTAGCAGAGCTCTGCCACTAACTGCAGCTCCAATTCTATGTATGTTCTCCTATTTTCATCTCTCTTCTCTCCTTTTTCTCCCTTTTTTTTCCCCGCCCCTTCTTTCAAATAAAGAACATAGATATTCTTCTTATTAATGCGGATAGGTGAGGCAACAAATGTTGAACTTACTTACTTTACTGTGTCCAGGCCTGGGGCCCCCAGTAAAAGAAAGATGCAGAGCTCCAGAGGAGGGCCACTAAGATTATCAGAGGGCTGGAGCACCTCTCCTATGAAGAAAGCTTGAGGGAATTGGGCTTGTTTAGCTTGGAGAAGGCTCCGGGGAGACCTCATTGTGGTCTTCCAATACTTGAAGGGAGCATATAAACAGGAGGGGGAACGATTGTTCACAAGGGTGGATGTGATAGGACAAGGGGGAATGGTTTTAAACTGAGACAGGGGAGATTTAGGTTAGATATTAGGAGGAATTTTTTCACTCAGAGGGTGGTGATGCACTGGAACAGATTGCTCAAGGATGTTGTGGATGCCCCATCCCTGAAGGCATTCAAGGCCAGGCTGGATGTAGCTCTGGGCAGCCTGGTCTAGTGGTTAGTGACCCTGCACTCAGCTGGGGGGTTGAAACTCGATGATCTTTGAGGTCCTTTTCAACCCAGGCCATTCTATGATTCTATGATTCTGAACTTGCCTGGTAAATTTGCATGGCAATTTCACAAGACCATCAGGCTGGTCTCATTCTTGGAAGCATCTGTTTCTAAAAACACTTATAATAGAAATGACATTGTAAACAAGACAAGCAAGTTTAACAAGCAAGTGAAGCTTTTCAGGTTCACGTTTCATTCAGTAATACACATCAGCATTCAGCAAGTTGTTTTCATAACCTGAATTATGGCATTGTGCTTCTTCTGGCAATAAACATGACATCCATTTTGCGCTTTTATAAGAAAAGAAAACTTGAGGATAGGGAATTATAACTTGGGTGCGCAAAATCAGGCAGGAAAACTGCAACGGAGACACTGAATCAAGTCAGAGTGTCTTGAAAACATCTTTCAGATTGTTTTTTGTCTCTCCTTGTGACCTTGACCAGTTCCTTCAGGTTTCTTCTGCTGCGATACACATGACCGCAGGACAGCAGGAAAAATTCCTTCTCTGTCATGTGAATCGAGTTTCTCCAGTCTCCAGCACACATACATGAACACACCCCTGCTTCCAGCCAAGCACACTGCACACTGTTTGGGGATTAGCAGACATAGACCAGTGGGTTTGGCAGCTGTGCATCCCCTTCATCTTTTCTCGTTCATCTAGCCCTCGAGGTGCCACGTTTGCTATGGGTTTCTTTCCAAAGTCCCAGATATCCCTTTGTGTCTCTACACAACCCCTGCAAGGGCAGATTTTCAAATCTTTGAGCTTAACTATTCTTCCTTTGTCGCAGCCAGCTGCAAAATGCAATCAGTAAATATTTACCTGGCTGAGAAGGACATTGTGAGGCCTAGGGACTGGCTCTGCAGTAGCTGGTGTGACGTGAAAGGCTAGGAGAGTCTGATAAGGAGGTGAGCTTTACTCAAATTAACCCTCAGATTAATTGTGCTACTTTCTAAAAAATGCGATGCAAGAGCACACAATTCCTGTAGGGCTCTAATCTCCTTTTTGGGGCTGTATTAGATGGAGCTATGCACAGCAGTCCATCAGAGGGCACGTACATTGCTGGTGAAGCCAGATGATCCTCCCTGCTTATTTATGCTCTACAAAGTGTAAATTTCAAAAATGAATAGCTGAACTACTCTATATGCAGCAACGCTTTGCCCAAGGCCGAGTTTTTTTTCCCATCTATCCACTTTCTCCATCGGATCATGCCCACATGCTGCTGTTTCAGTTCCTAACCTAGCAATTATCCAGCCACATGCATGTATAGCAAGCACAGTGAACACAACTTCCTCCCTATAGAGTTGAAGGAAACTCAGGTGTCTTTTTCCCTCCTTTTATCAAATCGACCCTTTGCACATTATCCTGTAATTCTCTTTCTTCGTGATTGAATTGTAGCCATTTATAACTATAAAGGAATATCCTTTTAAACTCCTCTTTCCCTCTTGACAGACTGCAATCCTTTTAATTTTTTTTTATTATTTTTTTTGTATGACTAATTTGCCAGGGGCTTTGTGAATAATCTGTTGGCTTGAGTGCCTTGCTTCTGGGTCCCTTCCTGTTCAAGTGTAAAAGACAAGAGAGGCTGCAAGAGCAGTGCTCAGCATAAATCCCCCTCACTGAAAAGCTGTCACCCACCTCCTTACCTCTGGACATGAAAAAGGAAGAAAAGGACTAATGTGTGGGAGAACGCTGTGGTGTGGTGTCTGGCAATCTGACATGCTAATATCAGACATGCTAATATTTCTTTCATTGGGAAAAAGCTGAAAAGAGAAAGGACTTACTGACTTGCTTCTCTTGCCATCCACGTGTCCACAGTCCAGCAAAAGTTGCCGCAGAATGGGGAACTAAAGCTGGCAACAGCGGCAAGCTGCACAGAAGCATGGATGAATCTCCCATGGATGTACAGGTGAAGCTCAGTCAGGAGAAAAAAAAAAAAGCTCTCAAGATATGTTGGATAGCAGCCTGGGTGGGAGAAACCAGAAAACTACGAGTGTCACCTGGTGGACTGGCTCAGCAGGAGGTGGTGCCCAAGGAGTTGAGGCCCAGGCCATGGGAGTGCTTCTCAAAGGCTCTGCCTCAAACACAAATCCAAGAGCTCTTCTCAGGTCCCACTAAGTCTCCATTATCTTTGTCTGAAGGGGAATTTTTCATCATAAAAAAGTGCCTCTTGTAGGATTTTCCTCTTTCTTCCTGGAATAAAGAGGTGAGAGGAATCAGCACAGTTCTGGATCTGTTCTCCACTGTGGCCATGCAGGGGGCTGGGGACAGGGGCTGCACCCGGTGCTGTGGGGTTGGGTTGGTTCTGTGCTGGGATCTTGTGTTTGGGTTGGTGGGTTGACTTGGTGTTCTTGGAAGTCTTTTCCAGCCTTGACGATTGTATGGTTCTATGGCATGTTTAGTGGGCATGGTGAGGAGAGGTTGATGGTTGGACTTGATGATCTTGGAGGTCTTTGCCAACCTTAATGATTCTATGGTTCTATGATTCTATAGACAGCGGCACCTGGTGTGATCAGGAGCTGCTTTACAGGCAGTGGAGTTCTAGCTATCTAAAACTCTAGATTAACCAGTAGTCTAAACATTAATAGAACATAGTTAATAAAAACTGCTGTTTTATCTCCTGAGAATAACAGACTCCCAGGGAATTAGGAGGCCTTATTGGAGAGTTACTTGAAGATCTGTAAAGCTATCTGTGAATTTGAGTGATCAATCTCATCTTGGAAAATGTACTAGTAAAACAAACAAACAAAGAAACATGAGATATAAAATGGAAAAGGAAAGCTTTACATTTACAGGAAAGCCATGTAGCCAACTCTGGCACAGGACTAATTGTTTTAAACATATGTTTAGGAATTTAAATATTACTTTGTCTAGTTCATATTTAACCTAGTTACAATATTTATTTCAAAGGAAAGAAAACATTTAAGGAATGAAATAAAATGAACCCCTTTCTTGTTTTTGTGATCACTTTCATTAGGAGGAAGGATCCTTGGAAAAACCTATTCTTCTCTCACTCTTTCCCCTCTACCACCCTCATCTGTTGCAGAAATATTTGCTGTGACACAGATGACACTACATACACAGGAGATTAGTTTAGGCAAGTGAGGTATCTAGACAAATTGCTTTTTCTTACTGGTAGTGAAAAAAAAAACATTAAAATTATTATTTAATGCATTCTACACTAGAGAAGATATGATTTTATGGTGGACTGCTGTAGTATTTCCAAGCTACACTGCTGGTTTTATTCTGTGGATTTATTTGACACAGCCACCCCCTATTCTACTCTATTTTGAAGCAGAAGTTCCTAAGAGAGATTTGTTATAGGTGTGATGATAGAAGACTTTAAAAGGAAGCCACAGGTGATTTTCAGAGATGACACAAACTTTCAAAACTATCAAATGTCTCCTTGAATGAAAGATTAAGGTGAGGTTGGTTTTATTAGGATTTTCTGTAAATGACCAAATTAACTTTGACACTGTCTGGAGGGACAGAGAGGTATGGGGTTTTCATTTGCAGTCATGAAGTCTGGGGCCAGCTACAGCTTGGTGTTTAACTGGGAAGATGAATGTTTCTGACTTTGGATACAGACCATATTTCTATAGACATAAACTATTATTTTTCATCTGAAAACCTTTACAGGCAGCATTTGGAGGCTTTGGCTGTTTCTCAGAATTTTCTGAGTGCTACATAAATAAAGCCCACCAGAGGGAAAATGCTATGTTGTGGTGTTCTACAGATGGCTTGTGGGGCTGCAGAGAGGATTTGGGAAATATCATTCACAGTGGTTAATGGGAAGGGAGGGCTGACATGCCAAGAAACAACTCTGAGAAGACTCAGGCTTCATCTTCTCTACACTCTCTCAGTAGGCGGCTGTCGTCAGGAATTAGACCCACCCCTGAGCCTTCTCTCCTTAATGCTGACCACAGGAGTTCCCTCAGCCCACCCTTTCATACCACTGTCTTAAGCACCCTGGGCAGGGCCCACACTACGTACATCAGTATCTTTCTTGTACTGGGGAGACCAGAAGTGGATACAGGAGCCCATACGTAGTCACAAAAGTGCCAAATAAGACAGGAAAATGTTTTTACTGCTTTTTTTAAAATTTATTTTTATTAAAATTATTTTAAAATTATTATTATTATTATTGCTATTTATTGCCCAGTCTTGGGAAGAACTCCTAATTAAGCATCTTGAATGGACCTTAATGCTGTACTCCAGCATTTCTTCCTGGCAGACCTGAAGTCTTCTGCTTCTCCAAAGGAGCAACTCTCTCTTAGAATCATAGAATCATAGAACTGTTGAGGTTGGAGAAGACCATTAAGATCACCTAGTCCAACCATCAGCCTTCATGGATTGATCTGTTGCTGTTCTTTTTGTGCTGCAGTGGAGGATCTGTGTTTGTCTTCCAGCACCTGTTGGGTAGACTTCTCATCTTCAGGCTGAGATATGCTTGACTCTAGGACCCAGAGGCTAGAGTGGCTCTCTGAAGGAGGCTTGTTGTCATCTCGATGCAGCAGCTGAAAAGAAGCCAAGTCCACCTTTCCTTAATTCCTTGGGAATCCATGCAGAAGGAATGCCACATCTCCCCAAGGGGCAGGGAAAGGAGATGGTCATCCTCCAGGCAAGCCTGCAAGATGTTGCATGAAAGCCACAGGCACTCTTCCTCCTCCACTTCTTCTTTGTGGAACTTCTCCGCCTCTTTGATTCTGAGAACCTATTCTCTCTTTTCCCATGTAAAGATGGGCAACAGGCACTCCAGGTCCTCTTTCTTTCAACCATGGCTGGCAATCGTCAGAGGCCTGGAAGCTTTGCAAGTGGTAGGCTGGACGCAGGGGGGGTTTATAGGCCCAGAACAAAGAGTGGGGCAGTGGTGGTCATTGTGATATTAGGAAGCTTCTGTGATGGCCACTGTGGTGGTGGGAGTGGTGTTGGGTGACCTGAAAGATGCCCTTTGTGGAAGGAGGAATATGGTTGGAGGGGCTGAGGGCCCTTTTCCCAGAATGGCCCCTCCATGCCATTTGGCTTGCCACAGAAGAAGGCTGCCCATAGGGCACAAGGACAGCCCTCCACCTCTGCTCCTGTGCCCTGTCCTCCTTCCTCCTCTTCATCCCATGTTTGGAGTCCATGGACCACAAGATGGTAGCAGCAGTGTTTCTGGAGTGTCAGAGATCTGCCACTACCCTGCTGCCACTGACCCGGCTCCCTGCAAGTGGTGCAGCTCCCGTACCACACCTCCTGGCCCCGAGAACCCCAGTGGCCCTTCAGTTGGCTGCCATGTCCATGTCCAGGCTCTGAAGATCAAGTTAATCTTTGGATTAAGCAAAACCTGAGCTGATTTGAGGATCTGTCTCTTTAAGCCACCTTAGCATGTACTGGAATTGTACCTTCCCTCCTCTCTCAAATATATAGACAGCTCTGGGTACCTGCATAGGAAATGTCCACACATGCTTCAGAAGAGGAAACCATCCAGTCCCATTTCTATCAAGAATTACATCACAACATCCTGTGAAATCACAAAAAATATCCAAGAGGAAATATGTCTTCTGTCTTTCCCACTGTTGTTCTCTTCTGCAAAATCAAAGCTCTCTGTGGAAGACAGGCTACCAGGAACCTCAAGGGGCATCTCCAGAGAAAGCCCAATCCTCACTTTCTAGTGCTTTCCATTTTTTTGGTGAGGTTTGTGATGTGTGATTTTTCCCTAAAGCCCTAGTTCTCTGAGTCATACAGTTTGCTGAGAATTGTTTTCTCAAATGTTAATTTCTATTTAAAAAGCCTGAAGACATGACCAGAATCCTAATTTTATAATGAGAAGCAAAAAGAAAAGGGGTCGAAGTTATTGTCTTTAAGCAGTCTCCAGGTATTTAAGCTAAGATTGAGATTTTCTGAGATCTAGAATGTGATTTTTGAGGAGTAGCGATGACAACAATGCATTACAGTTATGCAGCACAGCATAATGATACTTCCTACAACCATCGCTTTCCTTTCTTCTTTTCATCTCCTTCCTCCTTGAGTCATTCCAGCCTCCATCTGTCTGGCCTCTCTCACGTTTTCCCCCCTTCTCACCCCCTCTCCTTCCAGCCCCCTGAGCTCCCCACCAGCATCAACATCTGCAAGGCTTTCATCCCTTGGTCCCCTCATCATGTCCCCTCCATTGGCATGTCACTTTCTCATCCCATTCTCCTGGTGGAGAAATTTTCTACTTGAGTGCAGCTTAATGAGAAAGATGAAATAATGTGACTGGAGACGACAGCCACAGTCAGGTGGTTCTACCAGAGCAAGAGCCAACTTGCAGCTACCATGGCTGAAGTCAATGGAAAAAGCCGAACTCCCTTGGAAGGCAATTCAAAGCAGAAAAGGAGCTTCACCCAAGGCGAGTTAGGACAAAGCCAAAGTTCCTCTTTCTGGATAATCCCCTCCTTGCTTTTCTTAACATATTTCTTTGTTGGATTATATGTGGCTCAGTGTGGGAGTTGACCTGGACAACTGCTGACAAATGAGTATAAAAAGCTACACCTGGGTGGAACAATTGCAGGGAATGCTGTTGTACAGCTCTACGGGCTCTTTTGGCTCAGAGTGAAGGAGGATTGGCAGCAAAGAGTGACAGCTTTATTTGTACACCAGTTTCAGGTGTAAACAACAACTGCTTTATGCAGAACCTTCTGTCCATAAAGTTCTTATCCTGCTTATAGAACTGCTGAGAAATTACCAAACCCTCGTCAGGTGCAGATGTTGTTTATTTCTCTAAAGATATATATATGTATTTGCTTTTGATGACTTACTTTTGCTACCAGCAGCTATCACCAGCATCTGCTTGAAATAACTCTTACGGCCTGTTTTTCTCCCCTGTACTGTGTTGCCATTCCTATTGGAATTTCATGTAACCATGGGCAGTGTCAGCTTGTGGCACTGGGCTAACTGTGAGCTGAGCATGAAAATGTGCACAAGTAAACAACAAGCACGTATACGATCAGGTACAGCTATAAAGCAGAAGGAACTCTGTATGCCGCCAGTGTAGGAGAGCCCTGCTGGCACTCAGGTTGAATGCTGGGATGTCACTGAGGCAAGATGCTGGCCTTCTTCCAGGATTCCAGGAGTTTCTATGGCTGGTGAGACCCAGAGGCTTGGTTCTCCATAGGAAATTTACCCCTTGTGGTATGCTAAATCTCCCCTACCACTGCCTCCCAAACCTCTCCTGTGCAGCTTTTGCAAATCACTCTAAGCCCAAAGCAACAGCTGTACCAGTGGACACACGGGTGCTGCAGGACTTAATTGGGCTATTATACAGAAGAGGAGTTTACATTTCTTTTTTGTGTGCAAAAAGGGTCACTGAAGACCAGTAAGGCCTTCTTATCTCTACCTGAACCTAAATCAACCATTTAAAGTACTTGTGACCCTCTCAAAAATGCAGCTTGCCTTCTGGGCCATTTCCATGAGCATCCAGGACTCATAGAGATCTTCATTTCCAGTGGGCAACACTTGGCTCCTGAAACACAGATGCAGAGCTGTTTGCAGATCTACTTTGGAGCAAAATGCAAGAAGCCCAGGACAAAGGTCCTCAAATTCTGCAGGGGTGTTCCCAAGCTTACAGGCATTTCCAAGGGACACAGACCCACATCATGCATTTGAACACATCCCAGGTCCAAGGGGCTTCTTGTAAACCACGGCAGTTAAGCTATGCTAAGCACGAATGTGGGTGAGGAGTGAGTGCCCCATTCTGTTCTGTCATTTCTGCGAAGGTGGAGGTGATCTTCAGCAGAGTGGATGAGCAGGGGAAAATAGCGTCTTAAATTACCATGCCCTTAAGATAAGGGAGCAGCAGGCAAAGCCCTACGTGTCTCTGAGACTGAAGCTTAAAGCACTTTACAACCTTTGGGAAACAAATTTCAGGATGCTGCTGGCAAATTTTGTAGGTAGGTTTTCAATTCTCATTCTGTTAATGAGAGAATGTAGCTAAAAGGAGTGTTATCTTCCCCTCTGTTGTAAAATACACCATCAAACAAGTAACGTGTCTCCAGAACAGAATGACAGGGTCTTGTATGGACCTTTAGGGACATCAGCATTACCTTCTGCTTTCTGTGGCACAAATATGGAGCTCAATGGGCTCAAACTTTCCATTGTCCTAACAAAAAGTTAATGCTGAAAATGTGCCTTTTTAAAATATTTGTAATTGGCAGCTCCTGCCAAGTATTAGGAGGCCGGTAAAATCTCTCTACATAAATTGTGTTGTAATTAACGTGATTTGTTTAATGTCACCTTGTCTGGCTGTCGGAGAAACTGTCTCAAAATGTAAAAACACCACATTTTTCAGTTGAGAGAGTGGAGTCTGGCTGCACCAAGACATTTTTATTTCTCTCTTCTATTTTACAATGGCCTTTTCAAATCACTCAGGCTGGTGAACCCAAGCAAAGTTAATCAAGAATTCTCTGATGACAAAAATTACAGCCATAACACATAGTAACAACAGGCATTACATTTTTTCTTAATAAAGGTAATATGCTTATAATAACAGATGCTACATTCAGCACAGGAGACAACACATTAAAAACATCCCCATACCCTCAAAACTCTCGGCTGGTGTGCAAATAAGCTATTTCAGAGAAGAGCAATAGAAAAGGGGACAGGAGAATGAAAAGTATTGGAAAGAAACAGATGTCCTTTAGAGACAACTCTGGATATATTATCTTGGGGAAAACAAGACTTCCATGGTTGTTAAAACACCGAGAGAGAGAGAAACTGAATGTGAGGAGAGGGAGCTATGTGCCTAAAGGCTTTTCAGTACCAAGATCTGGGGACTTACCGTGGTCCTGAGGGGACATTTATGCAGCCTGTCCAGCCTGCTGTCCTCTCTGGGCAGCAGCATCTCTGCAAAGCCACTTTGGAGGAATAAGTACAGTCTCAGTGACAGCTGAAGAAATAGTAAATAGCAGCAGCAGGGATGTCTCTCTCCAACCTTAAGAAATCTACGGTACCAGCATGGTGGGAGTTGTTGTAAAAACTGGGATTTCATATGTTTTATAACCAGCCATGATAATATGGGTAAGCATATCTTTATTAGTCATAGTAATATTTAAAAGACTTTGGATCCTGCTGAGTCCCTCAGTGTAGTCTCCTCACAGGCTGGTTATATGAGCAGACTGAAGGTAAAGCATGTGCTCTGCTTTAACCCTTTCCTTCAGCTGCTCTCCCTCCAGGTGGGAGCAGAGACTTGTGAGTGAAATTACACGTTAGGGGCTGACCAACCTTCCTGGTGTCCCTCAGACCTTTTTAGTGTCTCTGTGCTGCACACCCTAGTCCAAAATGCCGGCACAAGTTTGCTTTGCTTCAAACTGCTTAGTGAGACAGGTGGCAGTGACAACTTTGCCACCAGGTGGCAACGAGGAGAGTAGTAGGAAAGCAACCAGGGAAAGCAATCAAGGGGTGCCGATAAGACTGGAGTAATTATAACTAGGAAGCCCAAACTCGAATGTAATCCCATTATTTTCCATCAGTGCCCAGAAAAAGTACATGAGGTCTTGCGTCCACCTGGGTGCGACAACCTGATAAAATGGCACTAGCTATCCCCATCTTGTGAATATCATCAGCAACTGGAGAAACATAAAGAGGAAAAATTCAAAAGCAGGGAGCCTTTTCAAGCCTGAGATACGCCTTGGGGTGAGAAAGGTGCAGAAGGAGCACCGAATGCTCAGCTCAACACCGGCATTTTCCAACTTTAATCTTTCTTCCAAATGTTCTACTTTTATTCCAACTAATTGAACGAACGTCTTAAAATTCACAACATAAACTAAATCTGATTAAATCTAACTCGACTCATATAATATAGCACTGCAGTTAGAATGCAGCTGGAAAAATGCATTATGCTAGGACAAATAAGTATGGTTAACTTCAATAAGAGCAGAGGTAAATTGCTTTTTGTGTGAGATGTGCAATTTTACCTCAGTACAGCTTTAATCAAAGTAAAATATTATAGGGAGAGGGGAAAAAACCTCGCAATGTAACATTTTGTCTACAAACCACTCAGTGAAACTCAAGTTCAAGCTACTAAATAAAGCCGAGTCTGTACATTAGCTTTCCTTGGTTAGCACGTATGCCATTAAGACAATATCCAGCAATAAATTATAACAAATACAGATAGTCAATGCCCATACAACCTATCCATCAGAAATTTATCTCCACTGAAACTTTCATTGGAAGGGGAAGAATGAAATTAAGTACAGATATTTAAGTGTAGTCTGTGGTCTTACGGCAGTGCTTTCACAGCCAAGTGGAAGACAAAGTAAATTAAGCATGGCTAATAAATAGGATAGGAAGTATTAACTTTGCATTTGCAGGAAAGAAAACTTACTCTTTGCTCTTTGGTGGTCCATAGCTGTTTTCATATGTATGAGCACTGTGTGCTTCAGGTTTCTGCTTAAGGACCTCTGAGATCTATCCTCTATTTGGCTAAGACATGCCTGGCTTTTGGGTTTTTGTGTGTGTGTGTTTTTGTTTTTTGTTTTCGTGGATTTTTTTTTTGCCAACATTGGTATGCTGCTGCCACTCCCTGCTTTACCTCAACAGATTCCTGCCTGGGGCAGAGCAGTTACCTGCAGCCCTTTTCTCACAGGACAGTGTAAGGGAAACACCAAGTTGTACCATCCTGTAGGACACTCCAAGCCAGAGGATGGTGTAGCTATGATGCAGTACAGCCCAGCCCGGATGTAAAGGGCTGATCTTTGGTTACACTGAACATTTCTCTGTTGCCAGGACAGGAAAATGCTCACAACATCTGCCAGTAAAGCCTCAAAAGGCTCTTGTACTCGTATCCTTCTGCAGGGATATCTACTGCATGGCATGTAATCTGTGGGATACTCGTGGTCTCCAAGGGGACACCTGACCATATTAAAGCTGGACGACCCACCAGACATATGCTTCCTTACTCACTGTGAGACTGGAGAAGACTGTTCCAGCTCCAGCACACCATCTTTCTAGAAATTTCCTCTTTAGCTCACCACATGGATACCATGATCAGTCAGTGTAACTTTAAAAGAGAAAACAATGCTGGAGGCTTGGAGTCCTCAAACTTTGTGCTGATGAATCATCGGGCTGCAGGCTTCTGATATAAAAAAAATTAAAGAAGCCCTACACTGCTTGGGCTTGAGGAGAATGAGTGAAGTTTTGTGACACAGGTCGTGATCCACACCATGCTGCTTCCAGGCTGACTGACTGCATGAGGAGAGCTGAACTTACTCAGATCTGAACAGGAACAAAGGTTGTACAAGGATCAGAGGTATCTGCTGACCACCACCATGGTCACTGTATTCCCTTCAGCCCCCAGCTCCCGGTACAACTGAGGAAGGGCATAAGAGGGCATAGGAAGACACGGCGGGGGTGGTGTTTCAATCCCAGTTCTGGATGGATCCACGTAGCCACACCATGGGACATACAGCAACATGGACAGCCACCAAAAATGTATCGGGAAAACTAGTAAGGGTAGTTCTCCATCACACAGCGTCACATGCAAAAAGAATAAACTAAAGTTAATGTATAAAGACCGGAGCTTCATGAAATATCCAGTAGCTGCAAAGATGAGAGTTGGTTAGACAGAGGGCAATCTGGATAGTTTAGCATCAAGGACCTCATGCAGTCATTTCCCAGAACACACAAGGGGTTTGCTGTCTCATCACTCAGCACAGGTTTTACTGGTTATAAAGCCAAAAACATCTTATCCCAGATTTTTCGTGAGGTTTGTATCTTCTTGGGAGCAAGAGAAGGAAGTACGTTAACACCCTCTGGTCTCTTCAAGTACAGAACTGTTTACACAAAAGCTAATTCTGATGTGATGAAAAGGTTCCATGTGCTCTCAGTGATGTGCGTTAGGGTCCAGCGCTACCTAGTCCTGTGACAGTCCCTCCCCAAACCCATCCCAATAACAATCCACAGTCCTGGACAGAGTCACTGCTAACAAGTTGACTGGCAGAAATGGATGGTTACCTGGGTCACCACCACTGGGGCAGTCCCTTCAAGGTGCAGAGGACCTTCCCCAGTTCTTGGCGTGGTTTGTTTGTCCTGGGGTCACCAGGCTGGCAGAGTTAGCCCTGGACATTCTGCAGAGTCCTCTGCACCCTAATGAGACAAAATTTAGCATAGGGTCAGCTGGGATCTGATGTGCCTGCTATGGTGCAGAAGCAGGATCCTGGTTAGACTTGTTTTAGGTAACAGCTCCTCAAAAATGTGGTGAATCTGGTTAAGTCTAGTGAGCATGAGTCTGAGTTGCAACAGGAAAACTGCAAATGCTTTTGGACCTTGCTTTTATTTAATTCTAAAAAAGCCTCTGGGTGACTAAGAAGAGAGCTGGCATATGGTTTCTTGTTCTTCACTGTTGCAAGGAGTGAGAACAATGTTCACAGAATGGAAGTAAGCAAGCACAGATATGGTAGGGACCTGGACTGCCACATTCCTTCAACTCTTTTTGAATGCTGACTAAAGGAAGCATGTACATCTAGCTCCGTGTGAAATCTGGCAAATCTGCCTATTGTATCTGTTTTAATCCACTACACCCAGAAACCTCTCCGGACGGGCAGATCTTGAGTGCAGACATGGATGTTCCCTCCCATGTAACACTCCTCCACTCCTTCCTTCATTCAGCAAAGGATCTACCATCGCTGTCTCTTGGGCATCAACCTAGGTTTTCTGCTCCATGTTTTCAGCTGTGGTTTTAATCACGTCTTTCTTCTTAGTTCGAGAAAATGTCATTGTTGCTTTCCAACTCCTCAGTTTTATCAGTGCACAAGTATGTTTGTTGCACAGAGCCTTACAAGTGATGGGATTTAAATGGAAGCATTTTACCCAGCCAGAGCAGAATGTACCTCTTTTTGACTGCACACATATCACTGCCTTAAAAATGCAATACTTCATGTAATTTTGATTCTGTCAGTAAAGTCTCCACGGAAAATGTCATCTGGGCTTGGCTGTGATATATTGATTAAAAATGTCCAATGTAAAGAAGGCAAGGAAAACAAAGCAAGAAGAATTTAAGTCTCTGAGTGAAAGCCTGTATTCTCAAGAGGAAATGAGCACTGTGTGGAATGCAAACATTTTCAGTTTGTGGGAGATAGATACTGTGTATCTCAACAAATCCAAAATATTTCTGGATTACCTGATTTTAATAATTCAATTTTTAGTAGATATAGTCAGATGCCCACAGTCTGAAACCACAACAGTAAAAACAGATCACTCACCTCAAGCTGTCTATAACCAGGTCTTTGCTGCCGTCCCCAAACAGTTTAAGCTATGCCAATGGTAAAATGACTTACAAAATTTCCCTGGCGCAGGCAGGCTTGAAGAAGAAAAGAGTCTATTGCAATTCGTGTAAGTGAAAAACTCATGACATTAAGTTGTTCCCTGGAGCCATTGCTAAATGAATAATGCATAAGCAGTGTCAGTGACCCTCCCTTCCCTTAACTCAAGCACAAGAAAAAACCACCAGTGGTGGAAGGTGTCATTCAGCCTGGTGTGAAACTACCCAACAAAATGAGTCCTGGGCTGAAAGAGGTATCTGCCGCTGCTTTATATGCGGATTACTTTCCCCATGACCACTAACTCCCCTCTAAATTTTTTCTGCTCTGTGGATTTACAGACTGAAAATATGCAAAAGGGAAGGAGTATAAACTCTCCCTTCGTGGTATCACTGGCTTGCATATTGCAGCTCAGCAGTCATGGACAGCATCCAGCACTAACGCTCAAAGAGAGCTGCCGTATTTATGACTTCTCCAGCCCTGCAAGAGGATGAAGGCTGGCAAGTGGTGATTGAAGCAGAGCTGAATGAAATGTATACTATGAAGAGGACAAAAATTGAATATTTTTGAGCCTGAATTCCTAAATAAATGAGGTTTATGCAATCCTGCTTGTCTTGGTGAGGATGCCTGCGACAGGATGTTCCCTCCACACAGCCCACACCAGAGTTTGATCCTGCTGACCTATTGTCAATGGCTTCTGGTAGGGGTGGAAGCAACTGACTGCTTCCATTTTTGATGGAAACAGATGCTTATGTCTCATGGGTGGAAAGGCTCATAAACTCACTCGTTGTTAGGCATCAGGCTATCAGAAGAGGACATGGGCGTCTGAAACCCATATGCACATGTTCTGCAGCCCACAGAAGCTCCTCTCCATGGTTTACGCTGACTCTTGCCAGTCTGACAAAAATCTCTGTGCATATTTCAGTGTATTCATCAGCTTCTTCAGAAAAAAAAATCAACCCTAGACATTACTTATGTCTGGTCACCTGGAAAGAGGTGCCTAGGAGAAGTCATGAGGTCCAGTTCTGTCACCCACTGGTTTCTCTGAAACTAAGTGCAGATGCAGCTGCCCCTCCATCGAAGACAGGCTGCCGTCATCCTGCCCAGGGCTTGACAAGCTAGTCACTCACCTGGGTCATGGGCAACACTGTTCTCCATCCAGCTCTCACTGTGTGCATGGCTTCTTCCAAATTACACCAGTTGAATGGGTTCTTGAACTGTTTTTCAAGATCTACAGTTGTATATGTATCACAGTGACACTTTTTCTATTAAGAAGACCCACATATATGCTAATTTCTGCAGCAGGCAAAGAAATACATACCAATGAATGGAAGGATATCAAAGAGAGCCAATACCTGTGTTTATAAGCGATGTTATTATGGCATAGCAGTGGTAAGTGGATATTCACTGCATGCTGTTGAAAAGGATGACAGCGTTCAGGATTTTGCATCCTTCTATATAACATAAAAAAGAAGAGGGGACAATTTTCGGCACAGTGGCTAATAACCAATGCCTCCATCCAGAGGAGGCTGAGAGCACACTGTCTGATGTTCAGAGGTGAAAGAGCACCAGTGGCTTGCATTTCATCACTTTGAAAATCAGATCACTTGCTCAGGGGATGCTGTGATTGATAATGCCAGAACTTGCTACAGAAATGTCCATGCTCACATGTCTGTGAAGAATGTCTAGAACAGTAGTCCAAGACTAGGAAATATGTTTTGGCCTACAGTGCATCAGAACAAAGTGAAGCTCACATCAGGGCACTGATTATTTCAGGTCTATGGAATTGAAGAAAGATCTCTCTCCCCACTCACAGCATCAGCTTTCACTCAGAAAACCTCCCATACAGTAAAAACTTTTGACTTGATTGCAGCTGCTAACCCAAAATTAAACATATGACCAATGTGTAAACTGAGATCTGTTTGAATTTGAAGAAAGCCCGAAGCAATGATTCAAAACAACATGAACTTTCAACTTGAGCTCACTCAGGGCTGTGGGCTCTTCAGCTGTGAAGCTGTGTTTTTTCAAGCTTTTTTTTTTTTTTTTTTTGCTACAGGCTTCATTATTTTGCAGAAGCCAAGTCTTTCTGCCCTGCAGGGATCTATCTATCACTGCTGACTCTCTGCGACTTCTCCACATGGAAGAAGTAATTGGATTGTACTTTCTGCACACTACCAGGACAGCAGGGAAACCCAGAGCTGCAGGCTGGGGAACCGAGGGTCTAGAGGGTAGGGAAGTGTCTGATGCCTAAAAAATCTAAATGCCAGAGTCTAACCACAAGGTCGTCCCTTTCTTTCCACAAAAGAGCTGGGATGTGCTGAACTGTGCTCACCAGAGTCTGCATGGGAACTTGGGAAGATCCTTGAAGCCACCAAAATAATCCCTGTTGAAAAGGATTCAAGGGGCATTACATTCCTATGAATATATGAAACAAATAGCCATGTGAGGGAATGCTAATGGCTGGGGACTTTTCTTTAGAGTACAATACAGAGACATCACTGCAAAGGGGTGCTGCCACAGTATGGAGGTTTCCATATGCTACCCTGTAGCTGAGGCATGGGGTTATGCTGGAGGAACTGCAGCCCTTCAGCCCAATAAAGAGAGTCTAGTTATTTCATAAATTTCATAAATTTCAAGACAGGTTTGTGTTTATTATTGTGTCATTAGGAAATATGATTTCATAGAAACTTGTAATCTTAGGTGCTGTGCTGTTTCTTTATTCCTAAAAGCACTAGAATCGTACTGTCACCATGTTCCTCGCCTGCTCTGGAGAAAAGGATGAGATTGCTAAGGCTCTGTGCTGCAAACCTTTCAGAGGTCAGTAGGTTTGTTCTTTAAATGAATGCCTGCCTGTTGTCTGCCAGCCGTCCACGGGCTGTAGTGTCCTAGTGTTCCCCCTACCTCACCTTAGGCCCAAACTTAAAAAATAAGCTCCTTGGTGCTTGGAGTGTTGCTTGCAGCTATATGAAAGGAACTATTATTTTCTGGGAGCACTACTCCAAACAGCTCTTTCAGCTGCATGGTTATCATCTCAGTTGTAAGAACTTCCACCCTTTTGTCCCCTACCAAGCTCACAGCCAAAATCCAAATCTTCACCAAAGCCTAAGGGAAGTGTGCACATGCGTAGTGTGCATGGGTGCCTGGGTGCATTCCTACACGCTCATTTATTCTCATGAAGGAGAAGCTTAAAGGCCAATTTTGAAACCCCACAGCCACACTATAGCTGATTTGTCCTGCTGGTCTTATTTAGACCAGTTCCTGGCTTACTCTAACCTGCACAAAATGATTCACAGACCTGAACTGACTGTCACCAAAAGGCACAATAACAGGATGTGTCTCCTCTGCTCTGGACATGCTATCACCTCCCTCTGTCACTGCAGCAGAGGATGAAGAGTGCGGCCCCAGCCCTCATGTAGGCCTATGCCACGGCCAACCCCGTGCTGGACTCATGTGGGTACTTCTCTGCACAGTGACTGTACTACACCAGAATAACATCCCAATGTTTGCGCTCAGGAGCAGTGGACGGATTTCTTACGCAGGTTAATTTGTGCTTTTCTCCTAAATAAATAATTGTGTCAGTCTTGACTGGGATAACAGCACTGACAGACAGGGAAAAAAACTGCTCTTTTTTCCCACTAAGAACACAAATCTGCATGATGAGCCAAACTCATCTGTTGCAAAGCTTATTTATTATGTGAAACAGCTAGAGCAGCAGAAAGAAGCTGTTCCTGGAATTTAAGAGGAAAAAGATTGTTCTATGCAGCAGTGAACGCAAGCATTGTTCCACTCAGCAGACTAAAATTCACATTAAAATATGACAGTTGCAAAATGTGGGGGAGAACTATCAATTCAGGATTTCTTAAGCAGTCCTGGAGCATGCAAGCTGATATTTTCAAATAATAATGGAGAATCTACAATGTTCTGAGTTGTCAGCATTTCTGAGGGGGCAGATTCAAAGGTCTGTCTCCCAAACTCTCTCTGAAGAGATGAACAAACAGCACAACTCAGGGTGCTGTACTTAAAGAGTGGGTGAGTTCTTCTCTTTCTTTCTTATGTTTCTTTAAGCAATTCCGTAATACAAAAGTTGCTGTGATGGAAAAGCAAAATTTCACAATACCATACAGAACTCTCCTCTGGATAGTATGAGTTGGCACGTTTCTCTATGTTGCAATTTAAGGTATAGCTAAAAAAAATTGGAGCTTACCCAGAGAGAAAATCCTCAGAAAGTGGTCTCGTGGTAACGAGTATCATTGCAGGAGCTAGAAATAGCATTTAAACCATTACTAGGAAGATACTGGACATCAAAGAAATAAAATTGATCTTCCTGCCTCCCATCCTGAACACTGCTGCTCCAAGACCAGCCCCCCTTTCTCTGTGCCGACAGCTACATAATGTTTCTTGTCCTCATCCACGTATACTGCACACCATCTTTGTGACCACTCTCACTCACTCATCTGAGCTATTGCAAAGTTTTGGGTCAACAGGAGCGTATCTGTGAAGGGGCAGTGATGCTGTTAAATGCAGTGAAACCAAAGAAAGCTGGACCTGAAATGTGCAAACAGCTGCAGACACTGGAATTCTTGTTATACAGTATGGCTGAGGCCAAACTTGGTATAACAACAAAATGTGGGTCTAAAAAAAGCTGCCTTCAGCTCCCAAGAGGCTCGTTTCTTCTAAGCCTCTTGACAGTTCTTAGAGAGTAGCTCTGCCACAGGAGGAACCATACGAAATATAGTGTGCTGGAGTAAATGCAAGAGGCAATGGTGGGAAAAAAAAACTATGTGTTTTGCTTGCTCTCTGAATACAACCCTACTTCTGCAAGAGGAAATGGATGCCATATCTGAGGGTATTTGACCCTTTAGTTCTGTGGTTCCCTCAATTTCAACACTCTCTTTAGCAGCACTCTCACTGCTACCCATTATTAACCACGCCCAAACTTTTTCTGAAGCTCCATATCTGCCTCGAGGCCGTGCTAGAATTTGAGCCAGCCCCAGAGAAGCTGGTTAGCAATATCCTATCGTATCCTTGAGGAGTGCCATCTTCTCCAAAGGAAGAGCACTAGGAGACCTTTATTTATGCCACATTATCTGCTGGTCCAACGTTGATAATTTGTGTAGCAAATCTTGATTTTGCTATACTTTCAGGAAGGCAAGATGCAGCTAGAGAGGACACAGCCAGCTTTCATCCGTCCCAACCTATAACCCTGTCCTGTAGTAACATCCTGTAGCTAATAGCATCTGGTGGGGCTTGTCTTGGCAAGTCGGGTTGGCAAAACCACAGCCACACTGCTGGGTGCTGCTACTAGGGTGCCAGAAGGTTAAAATGTCTGAGTGGTTTTGTGTCACCACAGAGCAAGTGGCTCTACCTGCAAAACGTGGGTCTCGCTTGCTACAGGACAAGGATAGAAACAGCAGTCCCAGCACCAGTGAGAAATGCCTTTCTCCAATGACTCTTACTTCAAAATACCTCAATGGGAGGTATGCACAAGTAAGAGCTAGACTTGGGACCACTACAAAAAATGGAGGTGGCCCGGGAAGCTTGCATGTCTTCAAGAAACCGTGGAACAGCTCTTGCTGACTATCAGCGAGCACTGTGCTGCATGTCTGGCATTTAAAACATGATCAACATTCAAGGTTGTAAGCCCGCACCATTTCATTTTAAAATTAAAGTCATTTTCTGAGTAATAGGAGCACATTCGCATTTGGAAACGATAGAGCACTTAGCTTCTTTTTCAATTTCAGTGCTAGAAAAAGGAAAGGGACAAAGTGCCAGGAAATATTGTTTCTTGGCTAAACTCTTGTAGACCAAGTTTCAGTCCAGAGCAGATTTTTTGTGTGACTCAGTAGTAAATTTCTGAACAAAGACCTTTATGATATAGTGGCAATCCTATAAAAAGCATTTAACTCTAGCTGTGCTGGAGATAGTTTAGAAAACTTCTTGAGTCTTTTCTTTCTCTTTCACAGCAGCACTTGCAAATGGATTGAAACCTTCCTCAGGGATTTCTGAACAACGTGGGTAAAAAATTTAAGTGCTTTGTAGTCTCAATGGGAAGACTTAGTATCAGGTAGAGTAGATAATTTGAATTACTTAGAGCAATCATGCTTTTGAAAGCTTTACTTCATTCCTGTGAAAACTAGTTTGTAGCAAAATTACCTTCCAAAAGCTTCTTTGCATGCTTCCCTAACGAACTTCTGATTTACAAGTAGATTGCAGATATGACTTCTCTCACACACGGTATGTTTCTTCCACTTATTAAAGGCAGATTTCTGTGTTGGGAGAAACATTACGTTGTGTGAATGGCTGTTGTGGAAGAACTATTGCAAATATCACTTTTGTAACACTTCTGCTCTTCCACTCAGAAGCTCCATACTTTACTCTTCCGTGGAGAAGAGGATATTGTGTTTGGTATGTTACCAGGCCTAAAGCACTGTTAAGATTGACTGCAACTAATCATTAAAATATGCCTTTTTAGTTTGGAACAGTTGTGAATCTTCATCATAGGAAAAGTACTGCCTACTTCAAAATCTGTTTCGCTTCTATTTTTTTTTCTTTTCCCCAAACTTAGATCCAGGCTTGTCTGCCTCCCTCATCCACATACTCATTAAAATCATCAGAACTAAGGGTGTGAGAAGGACGGGGCCTCAAGTGTCTGACAGTGAAAAGATGGTGGTGCAAGGCTCAAAAGCAAGACAGGTCAGATTTCAGACAAAGTAGGGAAAACTGCTGAGATCTCCACAGGCATCCAACACCAGTCCCACCAAGTCTCCCTCACTCCTGAGGATGCAGCTTTAACCACAACACATCCCATCTTTGATTATCCAGGTAAGGCTGGGATTTCAGACTGAGAACTGGCCAGTTTTTATTTACTTTCCACAAATATTTACTTGCTATTCTTGCCATTCTGCCTTTTATTTTTGTACTTTTTTTTTTTCCATGAAAGCCACCATATTCAAACATCTGTGGCAAAACTATTTAGGGTAGTGTTTTCAGATTATACAGGTCTCTGAGCTGGAATGAGTAGTTTATTGAAAGATAACACTGAAGAAAGCGGTCGGATACTTGCTGTGGCATAGAAAACTGGCCAGTCATCCAATGCTGTTACTCAATAAAGCCACCTTGAGTTACAAGATGGAATAAAAGTTGTTTTTAAAAAAAATGAAATAAACTTGTGATTCAGGGCATTAACAGGCTTTGTAAAAGGCTGCAATAGGAATGATATCCCTTTCTGACACATTACTTTATAATTACAGATTATGGAGCTGCTTGTATCTTTCTCTGATGGGTCTAGTGCTGACACCCTTAAATACTAGGTAAGTGATTTTTTAAAATTTATAGATCCTTCAGTTTCTTTCAGTAGCTGTCAAGGACATTTTACACAGGTCACTTGCAATGTAGAGACCAAAAACTTATTTCCTCAATCACATTTCATTACCATATTAGAGGTAGTCTGCAGATGCCCAGGGACCAATGCAGCACATGATGAAAGCCATGAGATGATTCACACCAAGAGGCAGATCCTGCCTAATGGCCTTCTAACACCTGATGCCTTTAAATCAAGGCTGGATATAATAATTATTATTTTTGTTCAGAAAATAGAATTCAGCTAGCAAACATGAGGATGAGGAAAGAACTTATATGTCTATGGTAAGTCTGATGTGCAATGTTCTTATAATGTTTAATTCTTGCTTGAAAATCAATGAATATACACTTTTTTCATGTTTCTATGAAAATAAAGACAAAAGCCTACAGCTACGCTGGAAAATGATGTGCAGACTTCTCCTGGGGACCATCTGCAAAGAAGATGCACACCTGCCGGTAGATTGTTCCCAACACATCACCTATGTGTATCATGAAGGAATTTTCTCCTTCTCTGCTCAGGTGAGGGCTTTTAATGATCGCCTCCCACTTACTCCACAATAGTTTCATTGCTAAGTGACTCAGTACTTCTTCATACCATTTGAGTTTGATGGCACATACGAGTAATGAGAAAACCTTTCTTTCCTGAGGGAAATTAAGAAAATAATTCATTCTTTCACTCAGTAACTCAAATGAATTCAATCTGGGTTCATTCTTTTAGGAAATGTGTTTATCTAATTCTGTCAAATTAAAATATGAAAAGGAAAATGCCAATAATACTGACCTTCTTCACATTATGAGTCTTAGTTCTTTTATACCATTCTCCCTCCACTGATGATTTTATTTTGTGAAAAGGGACACTAAGATAACGTTGCAGAAGGATTAAGTCACATCACAACTTCTATAAATTACTAACATTTATGAATGTGTTCATATGAAACAAAACCTCAGAAATGTACTTTTTGTATTTATTTGCCTTCCTGGTTTCTTCTGTGGATGTTGATTTTAAGTTTTTCTCTTAGCATTTACTTTAGCATCTGTTTGCTAAACACATTGTATGCCCAGAAAAAGATGCCATAACAGGACAGAAGCCTTGGCTGCACCCTGTGTCTTTAAGAGACAAAGAACAAATATTATTTGGAAATCTCTCTGGCACAGGGCCCTGCTGACAGGTGCTGAACTCAGCAGATCAGAGCCCTGTACCTTGCTTGGGGTTGTTAGCAGAGGGACCCATGGCGAGCAGGTCCAAAGTGCGCATTGATTCCCTGCCTCCTCATCGTGGCTGGCTGCTCAGAAAGCATTGATTGACTGGGAGAGTTTGGGAGAGGACATCCACTGAGATCTGCCAAATACACAGTAAGCCAGCCCAACCTGGGGCTCGCATGGGCCACAAATGGACGCACAGAGGAGAGGAGAAATACTGCTCATACTTGGCTCCCCACACGCTCCTCCTTGCAGCACCAGCCTTTGGGCATAGCCACCAGCCCTTTGTACCTCGCCATGCCTGCATGCGCAGCTGGAAGGAGGTGGGCACTTGAGGCCACCCTGGAGGCGGCTGCAGCACAGAGTATTGACCAGGCTCATGGCTGCCCAAGCTTAATAACCAGAACACATTTTCCAAAGTGCCTAAATGGCTCAAAATGGTGAATTCTGCCCGCCAAGCTCAAGTGACTTGCACATATGAGAAAACTGCTTCCAAATAGCTCTCTCTCTCTGTCTCTCTCTGTTCATTTTCAGTTATGCAAGAATATATCATAAGCATCATTCAAGCAGGTGAGAAATATACAGCTTCAAACTTCTACAAAACTGCACAATACCTTGGAATACCTCCGGCCACTCTTTCTGATAGAAAAACAAATTTCCTTGCTAATTCTCAGTTTAGTGAAATGGCAATCCCTTGTCCCTGTAAGCACATCATGTTAGATGGATAGACTGCAATAAAATGAGTTACATGTTGCATTTAAAGGCAAGTATCACCTTTTAAAATTTGCCAGTCTGATGAAACTTGGCAAAACAATAAGGTGAGCTCAGCTCTGTGCCCAGTGCAGCTCCTTACCGCCTCTCTCCCCTCCAGGCTGTCAGGAGCACCTGCTATGCTGTGCACCAGATGCTGAGCAATAACCGAAAGGTACCCTGTTTCCTGTGGAAATGAAACAAGCTCTACTGAGAAAAGTAGTTTTCAGAAACTCTGCAGGCAACTGTAGGCACACTTCCACAGAGGCCAGCTTTAAGCAGCGTCAGCCAATACGTGTGGAACATGGACCTCTGCAGTCCTGAAGAGGCAGCTCCAGTCGCCTTGTGCCAGAGCTCCCTGGGGCTACCTTGCCTTGCATCTCAGTTACCCAAACAACAAGCACTGACATGAAACAAGCTTTATCAAAATACAGCCTCTGGGTCACCCTGTGCTGTTTTGACCTACAGTTCTCCATCGGCTCCTCAGCCACTCTGTTGTTTTCTGCTGGTTTATCATTAATTTTTTTTTCCATGCTGTTATCTCCTGCTTGGGCTGCAGCTGACTAACCTCTCATGAGGGAAAGTATGGATTTTTCAAGGTTGTGGTGAGCTGGTATTATAAGTAATTGCTATATTATCTCAGCTAAAATGTCTCATATGGAAGAGGCTCCTGTGCTCAGGACCTTCACAGTTGAATCTTTTTGCCCCATTCTCCTCTGGGAGTTGGAGGTGGCATAAGCTGCTCAGGCTCCTTCACACAAGGCTGGTACCATCTGGCCAATGCCCCAGGTGATAAGGGTAAAGGATACCTTTTATAACAGATATCTCCAGGGTTGTTCTTGGACTTTTCAACCTCTAAATGATTTTCAGACTTTCTGTGCCTGTCTGTGACACCTTATAAATGACCATCCTGGTGATACTGGTGCAGAGGATTCCTGCGAGACTGGTACAGGTTCTGATGAGAGGCTGCTCTGACCTTGTGGGGCTTGGGATCATCATGTGCTCTCCGCATTTGGACTGAAAACTGAGAGGTTTTAGAAGGGTCAGGCAGACACATACGTAATCTGGCCTTCATCTTTGTGCCATGCATCTTTGTGCACAGCTGGTAATCACAAACTTGCCCTAAACTTCAAGTCATGCTGCCAAAGCTTTTGCCTTTTAAACTGTTTGCACGTACTATTTCATGCAGTGTATCAAGTCTAACATGTCTGTAATCTGTCTTCTGTCTCCCTCCAATCCAGCACTCTTCTCCCAGGGGTGTCTGTCAGACAGACCTTTGATTCATTTCTCAAGCTCCTACCGTGTTTTCTCACTGTTCTGTCCCAGATCAAAGCTGCATTTTCCTTCCCATTGCACCCCTGGCTCCCTAAAAAGTTAGAAAGCTGCTCCTATTGCAGCTCTGCCCATCCCTGTGCAGCTGAGGCAGCGAGCTGCTGTGCCTGCGGCACTGTCCTGTTGGTAAGAGCAAACCAAGCGGATCTGGGTTGCTACATTGCCAACCTCTTTTTTTTCTTTTTTCTGGTCTGACAGTTTGCTACGGGCACTTTAGCTTGGCCTAAGGATATGCTCCACGGCTTTGCTCTGGCAAGCCTGTCTGTCTCATGTTCAGCCTGTGTTGGATAAACAACGGCAGGTCTGTGCTGCAAACACTAGCTGTCTGTTAAAGAAAAATGGTGGAAGAGAGGACAGGTGTCTCCTGCAGTGCTCATCATGTGCAGCAACTTACAGCTACCGCTGGAGCCCCCCTCCTGGGCCATAAAGTCTTTGCAGGCAGGCACTGGAGTGGTGCTTTATGGCCTTTAGAGCACACTGCTCAAAACATGGCCTGAGGACTGCTGCCCAAGAGGAGGCCTGCCAAATGCATTGCTCAAGATAGGGCCTGCCGAGCGTGGTGCCAGGGCCAGGTAGGGCTTGCTCCTTGCTGGGGATGCACAGGTCCCCGTGCCAGATGTTGAGCTTCCAGCGAGCGCTCAGCAGGGGCTTCCTCATGGCACTGCCTGATTTCTCCAGGGCTGGATCTGTTTCTCTCAACAATTTCACTTGCAAGCTGGAGTCCCACAAGCAGCACCGTTTTTAATTAGGGGCTCTGTAATATCTCCTAAGATGCACATTTTGTCAGAGATCTTACGTCTGAAGCATAAGTCTCTATTACCCCCTATTTTTCTTCTTGGTTTGGAGCACAATTACTGTGTCCCTTTACAGTCTTATTCTGTCTAGGTCAATCTTCCAGTAACTTTCTCAATGGTTCAATTGTTCCAAGCACTGTTTTGAAAATACTCTCTCTTACAGATCACTTTTTGCCCTCCTTGTGCAGTCAGTTCCTTGTTTAGACAGTAACAAGTCTTAATCCCACTTTTTTGCACTGCCTATCACGGCCCATACTGATTCACTTCTTCCCTCTGCGAAGCCATGCTCACATGGAGACATGGAACCAGCTGCCAGACCCCCACCAGCCTGAGTCCCCTCTGTTCAGAACTCAGTGCAGAAACATTTGGGTTAAACCGCTTAAAAGCAAATTCAGCCATCCCTAATGGAGCACTAATGGCACTGATGTTAATGAGAGGGAAGTTCTGTGAGGGCCTGCAGCACACATTCCTCACTTACTGACGGCAAATGGGAAGCTTTTAAAGGTGGGCTCTGTCCTAATATCGTCTGTTGGAAAGGACTCGATGTTCCATAAAGTCCGTGTTATTGCTCTGAAAGACTAAATGAGAGAGCACGCTACTAATTGAAGTGCTTGCGAAAATTAAATCCACGTTTAAAGGGATTTAAATTTTTTAATGCAAAATTCAACAGCTAGAAATTTTACACCAACTCCTACTTAATTAAAATTATTAAGGTTTCAAAGAGTGTAAGTTGGGATAGACCACAAAAGAATTTGGTCTTAAATCCATAATTAAAATATAATTATATTGGAGGAAAGTCATTACTGATGTTGTACCTCAAGTGCATATCTAATGTGCTATCAGGAGAAAAGGTTTATGCATTTGGGACACCAGCTGTATAAGATAAAAAAGGATATAGTCACTGAGATAAGTCACTGAGCAAGATCATCTAGGTAGGTAGTAACAGTCCTTTCACAGTCTAATCCTCTGGCTACATTCAGTGAGGGATCTGCTTTCCCTCACATTCAGTGAGGGATCTCAATCTCTCAGATTGAGATGTGCAAGGCACTTTGGCAAGTTTTCCTTTGACCCATTTAATTGTTTCCCAGCTCTCTGCCTGGGGCTGTCAGCAAAGTAAGCATCTCTCAAGCAGTGTCAGACATTTCTGGACAAGGGAAACATTAGCACAGAAAGAAATCAGTTGCTCATATCTGAGAACCATTTGACAAAGATATTTAAAGAGCCTAATCCCATCTGGTTAAAACCAAGGAAGGAGCAATCCTTTTGGCCCCCACACCAGTCAGCATCACCCAGAATTATGGTGTTAGTGTAAGCACAGCTTTGCCTTTGCAGGGTTCTTTTTAACCTTATTCAGATGGCACCCTTTAAAAAAAAAAAAATGAAAAAATAAGACATTCCACGCAGTTCACAAAACCTGAAGCCCAATCAAGTTTCACTGGTCTTTCAGTCACTGAAGAGATAGACAATGAGAATAAGGAAAATATTCTCAAAAGACGTTTTAAGAGGAAAGATAGAAGTGTGAGCATAAAATAGAAGCCACTTTGTACTCTCTGGAGCCGGAACATCCCATCATTTATTCAATAATTTTGGTGCTTTTTTTTTTTTTTTGTAGTGTGTGACAAGATTTGGTCCAAAGTCTAACTGAAGTCGCTGTTGCAGTTCTTGTTGACTGTACCAAGGTTTGGGCTCGGTTCATGAAGATCTTTCATAATAAATAACGTAGGTAGGTAGAAGATGCAAAGTTCACAGTCCCACTGGGATCAGATCTTTTTCAAACGTTCAGACAAATGGATTAGATTTGAATGATCTGGGACATCTGGATGTAACCTTGAATTCAAATGGCATCAAAAGGATTTACTTGTAAGCTTTTGATTTAACCTCGTCTCTTCACATAACTTTCTGAGTTTTTTGAAATGTGATTTTTACAAATACAATGAGCCTTGTAAAAGAAATGTGGAAGAGCAAATGTGAATCCCTAGGCTGCTCAGTGTCCCGTTTGATACAGTACAAAAACAGTGTAAGTAGCCTAATGTTTTGATGAACAGAAATATATTCCTGGCAAAGAAGTGAATTTAGCACTTAGTGAAATTGCTCTACTGAACTGGTGACATTAGGTTCATAGTCAAGCTTTTATTGCTAAAAAGAAATTGCAGTCACACTCTTCATATTGAAAATTTAGTTTAATAAAATAAAATTCAGTGACAGTAATTTTTCTCTATCTCTATATTTCCTGCAGCAGTACTTGTTAAAAGAGATAGGAAACATGCAGACCTAGAGATAGCCTTTCTCACACCAAAGACCAATGTCTTTGCAGACTAATACTCAACGAGGATGTTCTCAAGCAACTTTTCTTTCATCTGTAACGCAATACAGAAGATGTGCAATTGTCAATGTTGTGGAACTCCATCATCTAAAACAGTGCACTCTCCAGAGTGAAGGGGTGATTCTTTTACAGCATTAGCAATATCTGTCAACAGGGCAGGCCTGAAAGAAGTCAGCCTTCTGTGACTAATAGCATAAGCAGTCCCTTCCCTTAAACAGTTTCTTTTTATCCCCCAAGGGTCTTGTAGTAACTTATACCTGAAGAAGCAGCCTTTTTATCTTCCTCAATCTAATTAAAATACAACATCAGGCAGATGAGCAATACAATATTGCTAGTGTCCATTTGTTAACATGTCAGTCTCTGAAGGATTTCCAGTTCTAGTTGTGATTGAAGAGGCACCAGATTACTCAGCTGTAGAAATCGCAGATGAAAAAAATCTCCAACTCTTGCAACCACAAAACTCGTGAGGATTTTACAATCCATGGGGTGAGATTAACTAACAGAATAATATAAATGCAGTGAAAACATGCTCCATTCAAGCATGTCACTTAAAAGCCAAATAAATCTGCCTTATGGTGAGTTTTGCGTTTTTGTAGCAGTATGAAACTTTTTTCTTTTACGTTCTGAGGGGTAGGTGGTCAAATTTAGCAGAGAAAATAACGGCTCAAAGTATACAGCGGAGATAGACAAGGTGCATTTTTTAATGTTCATACACTGTAACTGCATGAGTGTGACTCATTCCCTGCAAGTTCCCACCACCGCTCGTCTCCAGCCAGAGGCACTGGTAGAGCAGGTGCTGTCAGAGAGAGATTGCTGTGACCACTGAATGTCATTAGATGTGGGCAGAGACTGGATGGAGGTCATCCGACCCCTTGCACTTGTAAAGTTTGGAACAACATAGGTATTTGCAGGCTGAAGCCTATGGCATTCAATTTACAAGTTTATCTTGGTCATTTTTCTATTGATATTTTATGGCCTGTACACAGTTACATCTTCTGTCTAGGCTTTTAATTTGTAAGCTGTGTAACTGGTGTACGTGAGGGTTTTAAGTCCAAGAATTTCAGGGTTCGCTGTCATTTTGCATATGGACATAAGGTAATGCCTTCTTCCTTTTTATTTTATTATTTTACTCATTAAAGGCTAAACACAAATTCGTGCATTTAGAAGCAGCTCTCTGAAATTGCATGGCTATATAATCGCAATTTATCAGACCAAAAATTAAATCTAAAATTAGACATAAAAATCACAACATTACCAGTCCTGGATTTAAGGCTTATATTGCTCCAAATTTCAAGGAAAATATTTAAGAATCGATTTAAATGCTAATGAACTGGTTTGCCATAAAACTAGCTAGTAGTTATACTCAATCAGAGTAAAAGAGAAACAGTATTAGTTTTTCATTTGTCAGCCTTCACTTGTGACATTATATACACAAATTCACAAATGTTCTTGTGTCTCCCAGACCTACATACCACAGTATAGTAAAAAGACACCTTCCAGAAACCAGGATGTAGAGAGCAGGAACAGAAAGCTTTCCTCCTTGCACATACGTTGGGTCAAAACCAGGCAACCATAAGCACATGCACAAACTGCAAAACGTGTACAAGAGGGAAGGGAAGATCCATGGATGACAAGTTGAAGGAGAGTGACAAGGCTTACCCTATGGAGCTGTTGATGGAGGAAAGTTGCTCATGCTGTGCCTCCTCATAGCAAAGTGCACTCACTGCATCTGCTGAAGTTTCACCTGGACTTTCTGCCAGAAGAGGAAACGTGATTTTGAGATGGAGCCCAATCTGAAAGAGGGTGGAGGAGGAGAACTCCAACCCTTGTTAACCTGGTAGGTTATAGTCTGTAAATCAGAGAAGATAGGATAGATAGGGAGACCTCTGCTCTGCTTCTGTAGGCGGTGGGAGCGATGGGACCCCACAGTCTCCATCTCACAGCATCTCAGTGAGTGCAACAGCCTCGGGTGGGGCTGAGGAGCGAGGACATCTGCCTGCACCACTTCCAAACAACCAGAGGCTCGTTTTCATCAAGCTGATTGTTAGCAGGTTCAGAATTTAAATATTAAAAGAGAGCCTCAGAATTAAATAGGCAGAACTCTCTAGTCCTTATTCATTAAGAAAATGTCTGGGGGCTTCTTCCCCCCTCCCCTGAAGAAGGTTTGAAAAGACAAGTTATCCTTACGAAATCTTATAAACGCCCACGAGACAATTTTGCTTTGAAGTATCAGTGTGACAGGGCAAAAGCAGAACAATTTGATACTAATGATTTCAGTCACCATCCTAATGCTTCATGTTTTAAAGATCATTTTGCAATAAAGACATCGTGATTTTACAGTCACATTAGAATAATAAACCATAGCACTTATGGAATACTTTAAAAGAGAAAATAAATTGGAGCAATAAATGTTTTTCTCATTTTAGAGTTGGAGAAACTGGGTCTCAAGGAGGTGACCTTGTCATAGTGCAGTCTGGGACACCTTCTCCTCACTCCTTGTTCTGAGGCTGCATTTTGGGTGGTACTGTCCCTTACTAACTACTGTAGACAAGATGTCTGATGACAACTCTCTGCAGGAGACAACAGATGCAGACTGATGTTCTAGCTCCCTTCCTTGTGACTTCAGGCACTTCACTGAGGCATCTAAAATAGGAGTGTTGAAACTCCCATTAGGGGGAAAAAATAAAAATGGAGAGAAGTGACAAGATCTTTTCACAATATATGAAATGAACACAATTCATTAGACTTGCTGACGTTCGCTGGAGGCAGGAGGTGGCCACCAATCTACCCTTCCCCATCATTTTTGCTGGTGCATTCTCTGCCACGTGGCCTGCAGGAGAGGAGCAGCTCACCAGCCTAGGTAGCTGCTGCCCACCCTGCTCCACCAGGGGACTCCGTGGCTGGAGTGAGCACCAGCATGGGCACCAGCAGGCAGGCACTGCATGGAGATGCAGCTGCTGCAAAGCATCCTTTGAGCTCAGGGAGCACGAGGATGGGAGGCCGCCCATAAGTCAGATCTCTAGTGAAGATTCACCAGCCATTAATCCAGCTTGATTCATTATTCAGCTTGAAATTCTCTTCCCTAACTTCCTTCTTTCCTTTTGCTATCACTTGCTAAGCAAAGGTATGTGTTTCCCTCCAAGTAACTCCACTGACATCTCTGCTAACACACAGCTCTCAGATGATGACAGAAAAGAAACAGATGGTTCTATACAGGATCCCAAAGTGCTCATCAATATTTACGGACATCAGACAATGACTTATCTTTGACCATCTACATTTAAACCACAGCAATGCAAATGAAGCTTCCTTTGCATAGTAAGCAGTAAGGATGGGATATTGCTACGTACATTTGCATCTTCACTCATAAAGGACATTCCTCCTCCATGAATATTTCCTTCCTGTACTGTTCTGGCATGTTACTGTAACATATAGTCAGGAATTCAGTCAGGAAAGGTAATATAAAAGGCAGAGTGGGTTTCCCAGCTCAGAAACAAGTGTACATCACTTAATATTTTGGTAGAGGATATAGGAGAGGAAAAACTCTTTGTGGCAGCCATTCACTATCAAAGCCTCAGCTGTTCTGCCTCACTGCAGTTACCAGTGAAGTGCAAGAGCTCAACTGGTTTGAAAAACGGATCCAGACAAAACATTTAAGGACTCATGTGAATCTTTAATTAAAATGCATTCAAAATGAGCATTTCACTCTCCACTCTTCTTCTCCAAAACACAATCCCACGCGTTGCATGTTGGAGGTAGGCTGGGGTGGTGGAAACAGCAATGAAAGAGAGAAGGAAAACCCCTAAACCGAAGCAGTCACCAAGTTGTCAGCTCTCATCATGAGACTTAAGAGAAAATCCATACCTACAGGGATGAGATCCTCGAGATGAAGATTGGTGGCAGCGTGTGCACTGAGGAGGCAGCGTGGCCAGCCACTGCTCTCGTCTGTGACAGCTGCATTTGCTGACAGTAGCAGCCTGGCTCTGGGACACCTGTCAAAGGGCACCCAGAACTTCAGATGGCACATCAGAGAACAGTAAGAAATTATGGATGGGAGATTACTTCTGCTGGCAGAGCTCATCAGTATTTGAAGGCTGTCAACATCCCAAACTCTCTGATACTCTCTCCCTTGGTAATTTTATTTTATTTTTCAACTGCAGCAGTCTTTATTCTAGGCAGAATTTGTGGAATTGGCTGGAAAGATAAAGATCATCATTTCGTCAGAATCCTTGGACCTGAATCTTTGTCTTTACTTTTCCTCATGTGACTGAGAAAGGCACTTGGGAACTAAGACTGCCCTCCTGGATAAGTCCCATGAATATAGAGATAATTTCACTACTTCTTGGATGCGTGAGCTGTGGGAAGACAGCCCCCCTCTTCTTCATTACTTACTTATGTTGCTGTGTATGGAAAGTTATTTCTGTATGATGAAAGTGTTTGCCAGGAGTAGACAGGTTGTTTTGAATGGCATTGCTTTTGAATTCTGTTTATAATTAGACTCCTTCCCTGTGTGCTTTTTCCTTTTTCCTTTATTTATTTATTTTCTTTTTTTATTTTATTTTTAGAGTCTGTATCTAGTACATTGCTTTCCTTTGCATGAAAGACTTAATAGTCCATCGCCTAATTTCCATGTTAATTAGGCACGTGACTCCTCTCAGTAACTGCCACATCCTCACTCGCTTAATACGTACTTTTGTACCCTCAGCAACGATCTGATAAAGAACATTATCAGCGCAAAATACATAGAACAAGAAACCATGGGGATTAGATATTAAGGAGGACACTGTGGGGACTGTGTTAATTGAGACGATCAGCAAGATTAAGATAAGTCTTGCTGCTTTCTCATATTGGTCCTAATGACACAATGCAGAGCCCAAAGCACTTTACCTGCTGTACAATGTATTTAAGTCGCTTTCTTCCCCAGGGTTTGTAATCTAATCTTCTAGATAAAACACTTAGCTGAGTGAAAACAGCTGGTGTTAAAGGCTGTATTTTTAAGATACAGCACCTGCATAAGGTTTTAAAAACAGCTAAAAATAGTGAAGGCTAATAGAAGTTGTAATGTGTTCTATGTGTGCATGCATCCAGAAAGATAGACAGAAGTCTGTGTGTGAGTGAGTGCACAGCGTGGCCTGAGCCAGTATTGATGCTGTTCCACCTTCAAGAGAGAGCTTTGCCTGGGTGTCTCCAGAGGCCCTTTCTACACAATATTTCCCTGATACAAATTCATAGGAGTGGGGGTGCTAATATTATCATTTTAAAAGGTTGTTCCTCCTTTAAGAATATTGGCTTTTTCCTCAAAATTGTTGCTGTCTGCAATTAAAATGAAGATTTCTCACAGTAAATGATTTTGCATAAATAGATTTTGAATAATGGAGTTGTTGTCAAGAAAAAGAAATACGCACTGCCCAGATCTTTTTCAAATCAATTCTTGATGGAGTTCTTCAAAGGGGGATAAACATTGCTGGTATAATGATTTGCCATATGACCTTGCACTTGAAGTGCTAAGCAAGGTGAAAAACAACATACCCAAACGTGAAAAATTGCTGATTTTGATTCCTAGAGTAATATTTTTCTAGCTAGAACTATTTCTGTTATGGGCTGGCATGCACATACAGAGAGAAAGTTAAGATTTTCCTTCAGCAATATGTGATATCACCCACTCAACTAGATAACCAAGATGCTATTTGGCTTCACGAAAAGCACTTTTGCATGTCTGCAGGCAATACAGCTCAAAAGCAATTTGGGAGGAAAGGTAGGTTTTGCAGCTGTGGCAAAGGACTGAGTGTTCATTGTGGTTCTGATTGTCCTGCCCTCTGAGCCAGCCTCTTACCCCTAGGGTCCCATGGGGTAAGGTGGACCAGGGGTTCCCTTGACCAGAGACCTTCTCCAACCTCAGAGTGCAATAGTGCCAAGAACCAGTGTGACACAGGCTGCCAAGAGTCCTTGCTTTCCATAGGACCAACATGATAGCAAGATCATGGGGGGATCTCTGGGCAGCCTGGTCTAGTGGTTGGCGAACCTGCACTCAGCAGGGGAGTTGAAACTCGATGATCTTTGAGGTCCTTTTCAACCCAGGCCATTTTATGGCAGAAAGCAGGAGGAGTTGAAAATATTCACTGACGGGAAGAAATCTGATATAAATGGCCTACTGAGTCCAAATGTGTTCCTCAGATATTTTGCTGCCCCAGCCCAGGTGCAGACAGATGTCCTCCTCAGGCAGTGACTGTATAGCAAGGAAAACTGCTGGTACAGAAAGCATAGGCTGCCTTGGGACAGTTGTCATTGCCTGACAAGAAATGTGACTTAAAACACCATACACACTTGGTAGTTAAAAGCATTGATCTTCCAAACTGGAGAACGTTACAAAGAGAAGAGAAACATAATGGCAGAAGCAAACCTAGAAATGTAAATGAGGGGGAAAAAAAAAATATGAGGAAGGAGCGCATATCAAATGGCCAAAAAGACATTACTTCACAGTGAAGGAGCTGAACGATATTGGTGAAAAGCCTATTCTCTTTCAGTGGAAGAATGAAGGCAGGAATAACAAATTAAAAAGCAATATGCAACATATGGGAAAAAGAAAGAGGTAATAAAGATCCATATAAATAAGAGCTTATGAAGTGTAGAAAATTGATAAAGGATACTAAAGATATCAGAATAAAATCCATGGCTGATCTGGCTATGTTTTGGAAGAAGTGGCTCTTGAAAGCTTATTAGTAATAGCAGAAAAAACTATCAGTGTCACAGACTCATTACTAACTGGAGACAGCGAGTCATTAGTAACAATGAAGAAAGAGGCAAAATAGTTCAACAATTATTTCTGTACTCTCTTTAGAATAATGTATTTTTGGACATATTAATAATTAAGAAAGAGATTGAACAACTTGTACCAAGGTTAAACATTTTTGAAATCATAAGATCCAAAAAAGCGGCCCCCAAGAGTCATGGAAGAGTTGAGATAGGATATTTTTAGCTTCCTTATGTACATTTTTAATAGATCACAAAACAGTGTGGAAATCTGCAAAGGTCATTGACAACATTGTGTAAAAATTCCAAGACAAATGAAATCACTCAGGTAAATACAGTCCAGTTTACTTGGTACCAATCTCGGGTAAAGTAACGGAGAAATTGGTGGAAGATCTAATTAATAAAGCATTTAAAGATAAGATTGTAATTAACGCAACCTTACTGACAAGGGGATTGCGAATTCAGACTGGGAAGCATAGTTGATAGGGAGTAACCAGGAGCAATCTGTTCAAAACTGGGGGGCAGAAGGAGGAACTTCTGATTTCAGTGATAAGGTAAGGCTGCAGGAAGGGCTGCATCCCGAGAAGAGAGACAGGGTAGGGTCCCATGGGAAAGGCAGCAGGTGACTTCCATGGACAACTGCACTGTCACATGCATGCAGTTTGTGCAAAAGGCAAGCTTCTGACTTTTGACTTGCAGTTCTTTAATACAGAAAAATCATTCAGGTAAATAAATTATGTGATTATGAAGCAGCTTGCAAAGATATAAATGAAGCAGCGGCAGGAAACAAGGCAGGATAGGTTGTTTCAGGAAGCGAGGGGAGCAATGAGGCTGTGGGATGTTCAGCTGGCAAAGAAATAGAGGATAAAGAGAAGAGAAGGAAAGGGGCAAGCAATACAGGTTTTAGAGGCTACGTAAAATGTCCTTAACCAGCTTTCATGAAAAGATGAGTGTGTGACTGAACTCCCCTCCTAAAGGAGTGCTCCAGCAGATTAACAGGAATACAATGAAGGGTCATTTTTTCTCTTGGAGCTATTGAATTCCTTCCTTTCATTGAATCAGTACATTGCAGATTTTGCTTATCAAAAGTCCTTTAGTGCTGTTTGATGATGAGCCATATTCTGCCTTGACTTCCATCCCAGGCATCCCCACCAAGTTCAATGACGTCTCATGGAGAATAAAGCAAGGCAGACGTTAGCTTGATGTCTTTAACAGTGTTGTGGCTGCTAATGAAGCACGATCTGATTTGGTACATGCCTGGAGACTGTCACCAGCATGTGGTGGAATAGACAGTCTCTGCTGTCTCTGCAATTGATTCATCAAGTGCACTACGAGTATAGGAAATTGGAACACCTATTCTCTTCTGTTTGGTTTTGTTGCCATTGAGGAGTCACATGGATAAAACATACAAGAAATATTTTGGGAATTTTTGGCAATGAAATGGTTTCCCTTTTCTCCCACTCCTATCCCACCCAAAAGTAATGCAGCTGTCAGGCTTATTAGATAGCACAGGCAAGTTTTAAAAAGTAAAGAACAGGAGTGTTGCTTTTATAAGATAGAACTGTAGACCTGGAAATGATCCATATTTGGAATATAAATGCAGGCTGTTATGCAGATCAAAGTATCTATTTGGAGCCAAATTACTCAACAACATCTATCTATGCCTCTTCAACACCTGCAGATTAGCAATGTAATCTTGTGGAGGTTGCTATAGCTACATCTCTGGAGCAGGTGGAGTTCTTCATCTCTGGGAGCACTGTTATGCTCATTCTTTGCAAATAAACCATCTAAGAGTATATTTAAAATGTCACCCTGGTGGTGTCAGTCCCTGCCTCTCTGACACTGTCACATCAGATCTGTCCTTATCGGACTGAGCCCAGCTATTTTCTCTAGAAACAACACTGCCTCCATCTGAGCGCACTGCCTTCTGCATGAGTACGTGTGCCTGGGCAACAGGCTTTGCTAATCCAGACCTAGTCAGGCCATAAAGCATGCCTTTGAGGTTAAGCTGCGGAGGACAGGCCAGGTTTATCTTGCAGTTATCTAGTCTTGTCTAGGCTGGTGGCACGTACCACTGTAAGATGGCACACAGCTTTCAGCAACAACACTTGCCAGGACCTTCAAGAAGTCTCCAACTGCAGTGAGGTAGTAGGAGTGGTAACCACGAGGATTTTCAAGCTGGTTGTGTACCTGTGTCTCCCATCATGGGCTCTGCTTTTACACTGAATATGTGATCCTTCCTGCTTCGGCTCCCCTGCCGTTTGCCACAGCAAAGAGTTGCCCACATGACCTTGCCTTCTGGTTGTCTGACTGCAGTGACTGGCATGTGCTGTAACCCTTAACCTTCTGCCAATCAAGCCCACATCATGATAACCTTTGTGAAAACTCAACAGCAATCCCTGGGCGAAAAGCTGATAGCCTGAAAGAAGAGCCCTGACAAGTATTGAAATAAATGACAAGAGGCTAAGAAGAAGCACCAAAGAGTAGAAAACAAACAAATCAGGATACTTTGACTTGTCTGATTTTGTCATTCTCCTTGTTTGTCTTTTGCTCTAGTTCTATGTGAAGTGCAAGCTTTTCATTCCCCAGTGAAAGTAGGGAAAGAGAGATTTCCTACCAAAACCTGTCAACAACAGCAACAACAGAGGATGTTTTCCCTCCCTGGCAAATTTTAATTTCTACAGTAGAAAGCTGAGTATCAGAAAATGCTCCAAACATAGCAACGCTTCAGTAGTTTTCAATAGAATGCTCCAGACTTCCCCAGAATGAAAGAAAGAAAAGAAAGAATATTATTATTGCCAAGCAGCAGAGTGACCAGCTTATGCTCAGCCTCATGTTTTCCATGCACTGCTTTTCCTTCCAGTTTATTTTGTCCCCTGTCATGTCTCTGATACAATGCCTCTTTAACTTCCAAATTCCTGAAATATGTACTCTCCACAGAGCCTCCTAACTTTTGTCCTCTCCAAAAGTAGTGCTGTAAAATTTATTTCCAAAAGTTCAGGCATATAAAAATATGCCATGTTGCCTTGAGACAAATTCATCTTTGGGTCAATTGGTGTCTTACACGTCACGACTGTATTTCTCTTACCCTTAAGGCAACTTCTATATTCCAGTTCTCCAGACTGATGGTAAAATAAACCAGTGAAAATGATGAAGAGGCCACTCATTATGATACAGGCTGCTTAGGGACTGGTCTTTCCACTTGCTTCAGGAATGTCTGTTGAAAAAGGTGAGTGAGACAGGCAGTGTGAAGGAAATCTTGTCAGTCCTGCCTTTAGTCTGAGTCAGACTTGTTCATAGCTGGTGATCAAAACTTTGCCAAAAGCAGGGATGCGTGCTTTGCCTTTCAAAAGAGCTATCAGTCTAAAACACTGAAATGAAGGCAGCCACAGTCCCGTGTGCTGCGAGAGAAGGGGCTCCTATCTGACTGCTGAATTCCTGTCAGCACTGGGCCATCATGGAGCAATAATTAAGCCATGGTGGCTGTGCAGCTTAGGGAACGTGTGTCCAAATGATAGCTATGAAAATGGATGGCTTTTTTCAAGCTTCAAGCCCAGAGTGAGGGGTTTGAGGCTTTTTTTGCTTTTGCTGGGTTTTTGTGTGTGTGTATGTTCTTCCTCCTTGGGTTGTTTTCTTCTTCTTTTTTTTTTTTCCCTCTAAGGGCTATTAAAATCTGTAAACTGTTAATTTTGTGCTACACCAAATTAAGAGTAACATTTGTTCATGATTTAGCTGCCAGGAATTTGATTTTGCTTTTTGTGGCCGTCCTAACAAGCAGACGAAAGAGATCTGCCATACACTCACGTACATGAACGAGGTTGTCAAAAGCAGCTAGCAGCTTGGGAGTCTGTAGTCTCCCACCCCAAGACTCCTGTAGTGGGCTTCTTTTGACAAAAACAAGCTTTCCTTAAGGCATCTCTAATCAATCATATAAAATTTTAAACACACCCTATATCATTAGTCACTTTTGAAACTAGCAGCTTTAAACATCAAAAAGGAAAAAACGTGGTCTTAGTAATTGCTGCCACGCCCGTATTACCCACAGCACCCACAGAAGCTTTTCTGCAGGGCAGAAACTCTTTCTTGGAAGTCTCCTGTATGATTTTGCTATGGAAATATATCTAGAAAAAATTGACCAGTCTGAAGTTACAGCAATCAATTCTTAGCCTGACGTGTGATCTTGTTTCGTAACTAAAAGAAAAGCCATGCAAGGCTCATTTGTAGAAAATGCTACAAATTATAGCATATCTTTGGGGAAGAAGGAAGCTCACCTCCATCCCACAGCACAGTGCTGGGCTTGACCCCAGCCCATGCTGTGCCCCACATTGGTGGGCCCTGCGATTCAAATGCCAGAGAGCCGTGGTGGGTCATCTGTGCTTTGCAGCACAGCCTCCTCTCTATCTCCATTGCTACAGAAATTGTTTCTCGAGGCAGCCCTAATTTTCTTTTCATCAGTCAATTAGGGGCAGGCTTTGCACCTTGTTGTTTGTTTACCCAGTGCTGCACTGTTTGATATTATTTTCTTCATGACAAATTAACCACAGCTGGACCTGTCTGGAATTGCTAAGGACGCTCTTAGCTTAAGTGATGAAAAAGGGAAAAAAAAGACATAGTAGGCATGAGAAACAGAAACTGGTACTTTGGGAATGGCCTCTAATTTCCATCTGCTCAGATCACACAACCTCTCAGGGCCAGCCAAGCTGACACTGTGGAGCAAAATCCATAGCTCCTGAGAATACCAGTGGTGACACTTCTCGTTGTCTTGAGCAGTGTAACCAGCCAAGATCTCTCCAGAAAAGTCCAGTAATGAGAATCTCCCTTATGTCTTTACCACAGATCCAGTCAAGCCAAGACTCCAGTGATCTACGTAGGGAAATATCCTCTCAGGGAATAAATAAAGGAAAAAACAAAATTTACAGGATTCTTTTTCACTGCTGTGTCAATCTTGTACCTGGAGTTTTGAAATTCTCACACTCCGTTCTTTTAGTTCAAACAAACTTATTTTACATTTTCCCCCCGCTTTTCCCCATCTTCTATGCTCCATTGCAGCAACATTCTCCCATAACACATTAGCAGATTAAAAATAACCTTCTGCCATCCTTCATCTACTTTAGCCAATTTAAAACCAGACACGCTACCCCAGGCTCCATAGAGCAGAGGAAGCAGAGCATGCATGTGTGCATGCATATGGGCTCTGACCCAGAGGAACCAATTCGGATAGAAAGAGGCAAGAGTTTACTTCTACTTCCTAGATGGATCTGATTTTGCACCTCCCTCTCCTACTGCCTGTTTTCTCTGCTGCTAAGACAATCAGCCAAAGGTCCAGAAAATTAATGATTACAGTTATTGTGGGACAAGAACAATGATTCATGAACAACAGGACACAAAAAAAAAAAAAAAAAAAAAAAAAACCAAACAAACCATTAATGCATTCATCTTTCCTGAAGCTATCAGATCCTGATGATCAGAGCTGAGTGAGCAGCAGATAGAGTTACTCAAGGAGAGACAGAGCCAGGTTCTGAACTGGCCCTGGATGCAAATGTTTCTTGGAGACTGGTGTGAAAAGGGCTATCAGCTCCCAACTTGTGCTGCCATCTCTGCATTAAATATTGTGAGAGGATCTTTGATCCACAGGCATCAGGGAGGAAAGCTGGCTGACAGCAACCCCAGCACCCCACTGGCACATGACACCCACCTGCAGAAAGGGCCACACAGCTGGGGCATTGCTGTCCCAACTGACAGCCACTGCTGGATTCTTCTTGCTATGCAGCTTGATATACACACGACAGCATTCACATTAAATGCTTCATGCGGCCAGTTTAGATAAAAATCCCTTTAATGAGGGTTTGGAGCTGTTTTCTTCAAACATGTAATAATTGGCTTCGCAGACTTTTAGTGCAGGTTACTAAGCGGTGTTAACCAGGTTCAGTCAATCTAGCAGCTGGGCTGGATGGCATATTACTGAAATTTCTGGGTAACCTGAGCTGACCCAAAATCTTTTCCCCTGTTGTGCTCCTTTGAACACGTGTGAAAATCAATAGCTCAGAAAACCCTTCAATGTCTTTGTCCCTGCACGAACTCCATTTTTTCCCAGCTGCTACTCATTTACCTACCAGGGTTACCAGATGCTCCCCTGAGGATCGCTGCCAATGTTGCATCACCAAGGGTGAAATGATGTCAAAACACTACTGAGTATGTACTGAGCTGAGAGGAAAGCCACAGTTTGTTGCCCTGGACCTTCACACACATCTGCACCTATTCAACCGCATTCGCCACTCTGAAAAGAGCCACTGTTATTTATTTGGCAGACCAAATGAAGCTCTTATTTTGCACCTGTCCTAGCAGGGAACTTGATCAAAAAGCCACCCCAGTCAAACCTTTCCTGTCATAATAATCTCCTCTACCCTGATATCTGACTATTCAGTGCACGTGGAGGAACACAACACCCTGCCAGACAGGTCCCGATGCACTCTGCCCTCTTGTACTGCTGTACAGCTGCATTTCTGGCACAAATCAAGGACCCTACACTGATCGAATGTCTTTCTTATTTATGAAGTAAAGTACTGAATCATTTATTTAGTATGGTTGTTGTTGTTTTTTCCCCTCATCTGAATTTGAAAACAGTTCCTGGCAATGGAGTATTGAACAAAAACTTTGAGATTGATGGATGAGGTTGGTTTTGTGTGGGGAGGTAAAGGACGTTTCATTGCTGATAATTGTGCGTTAGATTCCCTACTTAGTAAGTTGGTAATATTCTTAAAGATTTAAGTACTCTCCAGGATGGAATTAAAATTGTACTTTTCAAATTTAGTGCATGTAGGACTTATAAATTCTCTGGTGATAAGCTTACTTGTGGAAAAACGCTCATTAGTATCTGTTATTTTCTTACTATCAATAATTCTTAAGGCCCACTACACAAATATTTAGGATAAAATGCTTAGTGGCAATTTCCTCAGAGCACTTAGGATCATTAGGGTGGCAACAGAAAACAGTTACAGCCGCGGCTTTTCTGATTTGCTCCATAAAAATGATTTAGCAAAAAAATATCTGCATTGACATGGAAGCAGTCGTCTCCCATTTCACCGCTTTGCATTTCTGAACCAATAATCCCTGTGTTGCCTGCAAGTTGGGACCAATTATTTTATGTTATTATACATTCTTTCAAAATTAAGCCCTAAAGCAAAACGAAAACAAACCTCCAAACACATCTAAACCTCTCGTGTATGAAAGTTTCAGCATGGTATTTCTCAGTTTTCAGCACTACTAAGTAGGAACAGGAGCTCCCAGCAACATCATTTTGGACATTCACACGCGTGGGCAGAACGTGGTGAAGGGGCCCTGGGGAGGAAGGGGTATGGAGAAGACCTGCCCAGTGTTCCACCACTTTCCCATGCAGGTAAATCCCTCATCTTGAGAGGAGTCAGCGATCTCTGTGACCACACAGATCACAATGTAGGCTTGTGGTTTAATTCTGCTGGATAAATATGGAGGCTTCCTCCTGTTGGGCATTTCCATGCTCTCTTCCTCCAGCAAATAGACTGAATTCAGGCAGCCTTTTCCACTGGTTAGGTGACAGCCCACTGGTAATGGGGCACTGGAGATGTGGATGATGAAATGCCCAAACCCTGGCTGTCCACAATCTCGTGCTGCTTCCTCTCTGAAATAATGCTCCAGCTCTGACATTCGCTTATTTATACAACCACAGGCTGACTTTTTGTCTGTTTTCTCTAAGCTGCTGTGGGTTTTGTTTCCAGTAGGCGTATTACTTGATTAATGATCTTTCTGTTAACACTTGCTCATATGCCATATGGGATCTTCTTGGGTTATCTAAATGCACAAAATACTAAAAACAACTTTTTTGTTTCTTTTTCTTTTTTTTTTCGCAGCTCAACTCTGTTTTTAATAGCACAGTATCTTCTCCCCTCTGTCTTCCCCCCCTCCACCTTCCAAAAAAAAAGAACATTTTCCTAGCTTCTCCAAACTTCACACTGTTGAATGTTACTTGTGATTCATGCTGTTACCTTGTGCAATACTCCAGGAAAACAGACCATGGACAGGCTCTGTCAGGAAGGGTTTTGTAATGGATGTGTCATTTCTCTTGTATCTATATTAAGGACAAAATCCCGTGATGGTTGATGAATTTGTAGACCCCATCTCTCTGAAAGCACATTAGCTGCTCAGAAGAGGAAGGCTGCTTTTCTTTCAGGCAATGATGATAGCACTTTCCAGGATGCAGGTCGAAAAATATTTACATCAATATAAATAAGCAGTGTGTAACTATAAATAAAGAACACAGGTAATAAAACGTTATCATTGAAGTTGAGATTAAAATTGAATCCTGCCAAGCCCTAAATATAGATCATGATAGACAAATCCAATATACCTTTTTTTTTTTTTTGGTGGTGCTGTAATTATAGACTAGGTAAAGAAAAAAAGATTATACAGCAGACATAATTTGTAATGATTTCAGTAACATTTCTGAGGTAATGCCATGAGAAGCAATCACTACTTGTGCATGCCTTTCCACAAGCATATGTATCCCCCCACCAAGGGGTGCACTTGGATTTCAACCAGAGCAATGGATGGCCGCCATCTGCTTGGCTGGGTCACCTCTGCTAGGGCTGTTCCCTCCCTGACCCTGCAGCTTGATGTTCTGACCAATGGGAGCCCCTGCTGTAAGACCCAAAGACAAATGGAGGAGCAGTTCCCAAACCTGGAGAGATGTCATTCTTGACCAACAGCCAGGTGACAGCCCACAGAATGTGTCAACACCGTGTTGTGGCATGGGGCCAACCCTTGACAGAGTGCTACCTGCTGCCTATGCACCCCTCACCGTCATGCCTCCCCCCTAAGCAGCTGCCAGATGTTCTGGGGGCTTGTTGTTAGCACAGATCCTCCTCTCCTTGTGACCAGAGGGGATGGGTTCCTGGGTTGGTTCCCCTCCTTTCTAGCAGGATATTTACCCATGCTGTAACTAACTGCTGGCTGGTTATCAGCTCTCCCCAGAGTCTTCTCCAGGCTGAACAGCCCCAGCTTTCTCAGCCTGTCCTTGTAGGAACATCCATCCCTTGGATAATTTTTGTGGCCCTCCTCTGGACATGCTCCAACAGGTCCACATCCCTCATAGGAAACTGCCACTTCATGGCATGGGCTTTGGGTCTGAGCACTGTGTCCTCCACTGGCAGAGTTGGGAAAAGGTTTGCATCCACAGGCAGCATGGTTTGGCATGGAAAAGCACAGGTGGGTTCAGAAACAGTCTCTGAGCTGCTCTCAACAAAGTGGGAGGCATTCCCTTTAAGTTAACCAGGAATGGAGGCTCACACTGCGTCTCTGGAAAGGAAGGCTTGAGGCCAAAAGCCTCTTGTATCTCAACAGATGAATATAAAGCTTTAAAAAATAAGAACATGTCACGGAATTAAATGAGAACCACAAATTTAGCAGGTCTGGTGACTTCCCAAGAGAACATTGAGTAGAAATGTAGAGAAAAGACTTCTTTTTGAGACACAGCGAAGTGAATTACTAGTCCCTTCTGTAAAATGTTAAAGTCTTGACTGCTGGATATTTACTTTCAAAGACGTCAGCTTCCACTACAGTCTGTTGAAGAGCCTTAACTTGACTGTGCAGATGCAATTACTGAAAATGAATCTGTCAGAGAAATATCATGTAAACAAGGAGTCCTGTTTGGGCTCTCCTCCTGAAGCCATCTTTGCCTCAGGGATAACCTAAGCCAATGCTTCACAAACCCAGTGGGAACAAGCAGCACAGGCACAAGGCAGACTGACTAAGAAGGTTAGTGAAACTTCAAAGTGTTAGCCATGAGCTGGTAATTGGTACCTGGGAGCCAGCCATCCACAGGGAACATCAAACAACGTTATTTTTGGCTCTCCACAAAAAATGTCAGGATTATTTTATTTGGGTGCCATTTCGGAACACCAGCAGCCCCTGACAGACAGCATATACCCGGTGTTTCTGCACCTTGATGCACTTGGGGGTGTTTGTTTTGACAGGGGGTTGACAGCGTTTCAGTGCACAGTGCATCACAGATGATTTGTAAGGTGAGCGTGGCCTTATAGTGGACTCCTCGGAGCCCATCCCAGTGCCTTGGGTTTCAGAGCAACAAGATCTTTCTTCCATTAACTAGACCTCTCTGCAATTGTGCCTTTCTGCTCATAATAGAGAATTTATCCCCCACAATTCATCCGTTCTCTTTGATCTGCGTGAGTTTCTGTAGGCAATTACATATTAATATATCAAAGGCTATTGACAATGCCAAGAAATGGGTATGCTAATATTCTTGTTTAATCATACATGGGTTTGTGTGTTGTTTGTTTTTGTTTTGTGTGTGTGGCGTGTTTCATTTTAGTAAAATTGACAGCAGGATCTTGCAGTTAGAAGCCAGGCGCTGGAACACGAGGTCAAGTGAAGTCAGCTGCACGATTCCCTTTGATTTCTATGAGATGAGAGTTACAGCTGGCATTCCAGATTCGGTTTCCACCTCTTCCCCATACCTTTGCCATGCTTTCAGCAAGTGCAGCCAGGTACCCAGGTGCCTAAATTCCATAGGCTGAAAATTTTGCTCAAGGGATTGCTGTTCACCCAGACTCTGCAGCATATGCTTCCTTCAGCCCTTGTTCTGCACAGCAAAAACACATGGAAGCCCACTGAACCGTGGCACATGATTAACTTCAGGCACATGTTTCAGAGCTCTCCTGAAAAAGGATGAGTTGTTAATCAGAGCAACCACTTCTGCACTGTTCCTTCTGTGAAATGGACAGAAAATGGGCAGGTATTGCCTTCCCACTGCCTCTAACTGAAATGCCCAGCATACTTTTGCTCCCCAAAGTTATATGGCTCAAATAAAAATGCTTATGTGAAAGTTGAGCTTTGTCAAAGATTTCGGACTTTTTTTAAAGAAGGTAATGGTTTTTGTTTCTTTTCCTTCTCCCTGATCATTCAAGTTTTGGTAAGGGGCACATTTTGAACACAAGTTTTATATTTCTCAGGAAATGAGTGTATTTTCCTTGCTTTTCTAAAAATACCATACTTTCAACTTTCAGTTATTTATCCAAATATATTTCTATTCCCCACTGTATTCTGAACATCTGATCTATGTGAGGCAATGCTCTGTTTAACCTTGCTTGTACTGAAAGCAATAAAATATAAAATGAATAGGTGGAAAGGGATAGTAAATCCCCATTGAGGAATTATCTGGCAGTTTCTGAGTCATGGGAAGATATCAACAAAGTGAAATTTATTTAATATTGATGAATGGGACAGTAATGCACCTAGGGAGAAATAACAGCAATCAACACAGATATTTAGGAGACATTAATATAGAAAAAGACCTTGGGGTTGAAGCGGATAATGAAGTACATAAGAGCTCACATTGCAAAACAGGCAATTGGTGTTCCAGGGCGCGCAGCGTAAAAAGGGATCTGCCGTGCAGCAAAGTGAGGGGTATGTGCGGCATCACTCAGCCTGGGTAAGACTGGAATCAGAGTGGGGTATGAATTTTTCAGCCTCACCTTTTTAAAAAGACACAGGAAAGTGGCAGTGAACTAAAAGACGGGTAGCAGAAATGACAAAGAGAGCTGCGGGCATCGCGTGTGACGGTGCCACAGAAAGTAATTCATTCAGCAGGAGGGAGCAGCACCAGCCCTCCTGTCTGCATGCCACGTGAATGGACTTTCCCTGCAGCAGCAATGGTAAAAGGGTCTCAAATTAAAAATGGAACAACTCCATTTAGATACAAGAGAAATGACTTAATACTGAGGGCTGTTACACGGGCAACGGAGTAAGCTGTCTGGTGAGCAGCTGAACACAAGGCAGTGTCGATAGAAGGTTTCTGGGGTGAGACTGGAAAAAGTGCCAGTGGGATTACTGCAGAAGAGGCTTCTCAGCATGAGCATGGCTAACACAAAGGTCCTTTGCTGTCATTTTCATCTACAGTTCTGGGATCTCAAAGGCTGCGCACAATAAAAGAGACGATATGTCCAGTTTATTAATGAAATCCATCTGCCACTCTCAGTAAGACTACACGGTGAATGGGACAAGAGGTGTAGCCCTACAAGCCTCACCCCTGCATCCCATCTGCTCTACAAGCATTCACAGGAGTGGGCCCAGGAGCTGAAGATGCTGCAGAGGTGGGTTATTGCCATGTGCATTTTCAAAGAAGCTGGCACAGCTCCTGCCTATTTTGAAACATTTGCTTCTGGAATTTGTAATGCTTGTACCAGTTAAATACTAGATTATCATAAGCGTAATTTACATGTTTCCCAAATAAGGAAATGCGAGTGAAGAATTTCTGAATGTTCGTATTTCCAAATTAAAGCAGTGTAAATGAGCCTGCTGTTCAATTCAGTGCGTAACACATTATTTCATGGCTGTCTCCTCAATATTACAGGTCCCTTTTACACCAGGCAATGTCACACCCCATCCAAATCACCATGAGATAAAGATGTTCCCCTTTAATGTAATAAAGGACGACAACAATACTCCAACAGAGCCATTGGTGTGCATGATTTGTTACAGACGTTCCATCTCTGGCTCTGGAAACACTGCAGCATGACACCTTGTCATGAGCAGGCCCTCCGTGACACAGCTCCTGCTGGCTCCGTCTCCCCATGTCCCTCTCTCTGGGGAACTGCCCCTTCAGCATTCTCTTGAGTGGGAGCAGAGCTTAGAGGCAAAGCACAGCCCCAGCTTCCTTTTGCCTTCTCACAGCCAAGAAGAGGAAGAGCATGGGATGGCTTTCTCCTCATTCATCTGGGGCTTGTGACAGCGGTCCCCTCCCACTCTGGTTGTCTCATGGTTAGGATGCCAGCGGGAGGAGAGCAAAGGAGTGATTTGTGGGACGGTAAGTCAATCATAGTGCAGTCCAGGTAGCCATAAAACATCTTTACTTCTACCAATAGGTGAAATTTATGGCACTGCTCAATGGAAAGTAAAATGCTCCCACAGGGTGAGGGGAATTCTGGAGAGGTTCCTATTCATTTAAAGGGAACTGTATTACTCCTTACTCTTCTTCCCTCCCCAGCTTTATTTTGCAGCAGACAGCCCCATAAATCTATCTGGGTGGCAGCCCTTTGGTGATGCACTGAAGCCCAGAGCACATCCTGCAGGCACAGTATTCAGAGGCGAAGCAGGGGAGCATGTCCCTTGCTCCTCACGATGTAGTCAGCACTGCAGGGCTACTCTTGTCCCTGCCAGAGCCTCCGAGTTTGCCAAGAGGCTGAGAATGGCCCAGGTGGCCCCTCCAACCATTTCCACACTTCTCAGAGTTGCTGAACCTCTGGATCCACTGCCCTCCTCCTGTCCTACAGACAACAGTGAGTGCCCAACAGAGCAAGAGTACACGTGTCATAGAATCATAGAATCACAGAATCACAGAATCATAGATTCATAGAATCAAAGAATTGCTCAGGTTGGAAAAGACCTTAAAGACCATCAAGTCCAACCGCAACCCAACTATACTACCCTAACTCTAACAACCCACCACTAAATCATGTCCCTGAGCACCACATCCAAACACTTTTTAAACACATTCAGGGATGATGACTCAACCACCTCCCTGGGGAGCCTATTCCAGTGCTTAACAACCCTTTCTGTAAGTTTTTCCTGATATCCAACCTAAATCTCCCCTGGCGCAGCTTGAGGCCATTTCCCCTTGTCCTGCCACCTGTCACCAGTGAGAAGAGACCAACCCCGCTCTCACTGCAATCACCTTTCAGGTATTTAAGGAGAGCAATAAGGTCTCCCCTCAGCCTCCTCTTCCCCAGACTAAACAGCCACAGTTCCTTTAGTCGCTCCTCGTAGGGCATGTTCTCCAAGCCCTTCACAAGCCTTGTTGCCCTTCTTTGGACCTGCTCCAGCACCTCCATGTCCTTTCTGTACTGAGGCACCCAAAACTGAACACAGTACTTGAGGTGGGGCCTCACCAATGCCGAGTACAGGGGCAGGATGACTTCCCTAGTCCTGCTCACCACACCATTCCTGATACAAGCCAGGATGCCACTGGCCTTCTTGGCCACCTGGGCACACTGCTGGCTCATATTCAGCTGACTGTCCATCAGCACACCAAGGTCCCTTTCCATCAGGCAGCTTTCCAGACACTCCTCCCCAAGCCTGTACAGTTGCCTGGGGTTGTTGTGACCAAAATGCAGGACCCAACACTTGGCCCTATTGAAACTCATACGGCTTACCTTGGCCCATTGATCCAGTCTATCCAGGTCCCTCTGTAGAGCCTTTCTACCCTCTGGCAGATCAACACTCCCTCCCAACTTGGTGTTGTCTGCAAACTTACTGAGGGTGCACTCAATTCCCTCATCAAGATCATTGATAAAGATGTTGAATAGGAATGGCCCCAGTACCAGTCCCTGGGGGACACCGCTCGTGACTGGCCACCAACTGGATTTAACTCCACTGACCACAACTCTTTGGGCCTGGCCATCCAGCCAATGTTTCACTCAGCAGAGCGTGTGCCCATCCAAACCATGGGCAGCCAGCTTCTCCATGAGGATGTTGTGGGGGACAGTGTCAAATGCTCTACTGAAGTCCAGGTAGACCACATCGACAGCCTTACCTTCATCCACTAAGCAGGTCCCATGCCATAGAAGAAAATAAGGTTGTCAGGCAGGATCTACAGAGTACAGAGGGATGATCATTTCCCTGCTCCTGCTGGCAGCTCTACTTCTGATACAAGCCAGGATGCCATTGGCCTTCTTAGCCACCTGGGCACACTGCTGGCTCATGTTCAGCCGGCTGTCAACTAACACCTCCAGATCCTTTTCCTCTGCACAGCTTGCCAGCCATTCTGCCCCAAGCCTGCAGTGATGCGTGGGGTTGTTGTGACCAAAGTGCAGGACCTGCAACTCGGTCTTGTTAAATTATATACAATTGGCCTCAGCCCATTGATCCAGACTGTCCAGATCCCTCTGAAGGGCCTTCCTACCTTCAGGCAGATCGACGCTTCCTCTCAGGTTGGTGCAATCTGCAAACTTACCGAGGCTTCTTCAACCTGAGAGCACGGTGCTCTCGCTCCAGAAAGCACAGGAAAGTCCTATGTTATTTAATTCAGCCTCTGACACCATTGATAAGCTGCAGAGATTTTTTTTTGGAAGGAAAAAGGTGGACACCACCATCTGCTTCCAGTTGGATGACAAGCTTCCTGCCGTGCCCAGGAACTTTAAAATTGACCTGTTGAAGGAGTGGTTCAGTTTGGGGGAGCACTGTGCCTCAGCAGGAGCCAGTTCAGGATGAAGCGGTGCTGTTACTCTGGATCCCACATGATTTCTATCATTTCTTTTGGCTGTGTAAGAACAACTTCACAGAAACACAGCTCCTGCATGTGCTTTTCCAGCTTCCTTTGATCATATTAACAGCTAAATGAGAAGGAATCCAAGGGGAATGGAGGTGCAAAACTGCACCATATGCCATAAGCCAAGTTCTGACCAAGTGCCCATGATGTAAATGCAGCCCCCTGACTCCATGGAGTTCATGGAGTTTTCCAATCCACAGAATTATCTCTGAAAACAATCACCACTTTTAATATTGCAATTTCTCTCCATAGTCAATGTGCTGAGAGACTGAGCACTTGTGTCCCACGCCAAGCTCAGCCAGTGGTTTCTAACAACAGGCACATCGCTTGAGCTTACGGTATCTTGGCTTTCGTAAGATGTTGCTAAAATGCTGACTTATGGGCTGGCTGGTAAAACAATTTCCTCTCACTGTAAGACGGTAATTTGACAAAATTGTGGCTTTCTTATCAATGCACCTGTCACAGCAACTTCTGTGTGGTGGGCACATTTCTCCGGTCTGGAAGGAGATGTCCCTTTTCATCAGAGGGTGCTCCACCTCAGCTGTGGAGGTGTAAGTGGAGAACAGCTTGGTGCTCCACACAAAAAGAGAGGCCGCTGGTAAACATCGCAGTTCACGAAGGAGAACAGAGGTGAAAGAGCATCTACACTCTGCAGTGTCACTGGCACAGATAGAGAGGCAGTACAGCCTCTTGCAGAAGATGACTGACTGTGCCCAAACCTACGTGACCCAAAAGGGACGTTCAGAAGTGCAGCTCTCATGTCACAGGCAATGACTCACCTTGTCCCAGTCAGTGTGTGCATCTCCCAGGCAAGATCAAAAAGACTGCATGCAGCGCAGTAGTTAGCGCACATTTAAACAGACCTGCTCTGGGCTTGAAGGCAAATCCCCCTCAGCTTGGATCAGTTTAACATACGGTGTGCTAACAGTCTCTTGGGTTTTATTAGCATTTTTGAAAGGCTGGATTTGCTTCCACTCCAGAACAGAAAGGTAAAAGCCTGGATTTTTTTTTAATGAAGCCATGTCTGGCTAGCCCTCATGCTGATCAGCATAAAATGCTTTGCGAGTCATTGATGAAGATCACTACATGAGAAAGAGGTACTATTATTCCTTGGGCATCCTGGAAGATTTAAGACTTACACTGTGGGCTTTAAATTGTCATTAGTTTGCAAATTCAAATCCCAAAGTATTTGAGACAGAACAAAGACAGTTCTCTTCAGTAAGTACTAATTTCACAGGAAGTTTTAACTTCTCGGATTTCTCCGTATTTTAGCAAAAGTCTCATTTGCAGTTATTTCAGGCACTTTTCTGCTTGAAAAAACAGTCTTAGCTTTAGGAGATACTATATCTTGTCATCCTTCATAATGCAAAAAACAGTTAAAGTTATTACTTGGCTTAAGAGCCTGGGAAGAGAATTTCTCCCCAGATAAGTTTTGTAAAACTTAAAAATGGAAAGTGAAGTTTAGAATGGAAATATTTTTTCAGCCTGAATTGCAGTGGAGGTGAACAATATTTGCTGGAACATAAAATCCTGATTACTGCTATCGCAGTGCTGGAAGTTCACCAGAAAATATGAACAAGGTAAGCTCTGGCGAGTCAAAAAGTAAAAAGGATGATTTCTGAAAGGAGGTTCGCTTTCATAAGCAGTGCTGTGGTGGCTAAGTTATGCCGTAGCACTGATACACCGAGGCGCTCAATTGCCACATTTGCTATGGCAGCACGAGTGCTGCTGGACAATCAGGTTAAAGCGAGCGATTGTGAATGGAACCCCTGAGCCGCCATTAGCGGCACTGCGTTCCTGTCACAGCAGAGCCACGCCAAGAGCCTTCCTCTGCCTCCTACAAAGCGGGAGTGGGCCCAAACCCTTGGATGTGCTGCCTCTCATTCTCCTGACAAAATGGGAATAGAGGTATCTACGCAAAAGAGCATCCCAGGATCAATGCCTCCTGCTTTGAAAATAAACAGTCCATCTTTCCTTCTGTATTTACTGCATTTATCATTTATGCGTCAGCAGAAGACCATTATCCTGTAACAATGTTCTGCTCTACTGACATTACCTCTTAATTATATCTTCATTAAAACCAAATTAGAAAGCGGTCAGGAAAGTTAAGCCAACTGAATTGCTCATTTGGCTGAATATCCTGACACCTTTTTTCAGAAAAGCGATGCTGGCTCATGCAACAAAATGTTTAATGAACTACCTTGCTTCTGGAAAGTGTTGATTTTCATTTTAAATGCTGAACTTGCTGCTCAGTCACACCACAATCATTCTGAAAGGACCCTGCTTAGCTGAATGCTAGCACAGTGGTATAGCTGGTTTTGCCTGTACCTGCAAAGTGATGATGCTAGTTTGGGTTTGTCACTGCAGTCTTTTCATAGAACCATAGAATGGCTTGGGTTGGAAGGGACCTTAAATCTCATTGAGCCCCAGCCCCTCTGCTGGGTTGCCCAGGGCCCCATCCAACCAGGCCCTGAACACCTTCAGGGATGAGGCATCCACAGCTTCTCTGGGCAGCCCATTTCAGTGCCTCACCGCCCTTTGAGTATAAAATTTCTTCTGAATATCTCACCCAAATCTCCCCTGTTTTAGTTTAAAGCTATTCCCCCTTGTTCTTTCACTATCAGACCATGTAAAATGTAGGTCTCCATCCTGCTTACAAGCTCCTTACTGGAAGGCCACAGGTAGGTCTCCCCAAAGCCTTCTCTTCTCCTTCCTTTCTTCCTTAACAATGAAGGCCTTAAGTCCTAAGCTGTGCCTGATGAGCGTAGAAAAATTGCATTCCACACCAATATATCCCATCAGCAATGCTGTTACCATTCCTGCCCTGCCCTGTCCCACACTGCCAGAAGGTACAGGTGCAGAAGGACACTGCAGCATCAGCTCTCTGTCAGTTGGTGGTGACAGTGCTCTCCTTCATGCAGGGCAGGGAACAGGGCTGCCTGCCGGTGCACCAACAAGATGTTATGAGCTGCCTATACCATGTAGTAATATTCGATGCAGGCAAACCCAGGCTGCCTGCTCTCATCCTGCACATGTGCCAAAGCAGCTGAAGGGCAGAATGACTCCTGCAGCAACCTTCGGAACACCTTGCTGTTCTCCATCCATGCAAACAGCCCATCTAGTGCTTCATGAACTGCAGGAGTTGTCACGCTTCATGCAAGGACTGGACAAGTTTGTGCCATTGGCATCAAAGCAGATCTTGGACCTTCGGTCCTATAGCTTTAACAGCTCCGAAGACTTGCTCCTCTACCCAGGATAGCACCTTTCCCAATAAAGATTTCTTCATAGCCTACAGTAGCCAAGTTCTTTCTTTGCTATGGGAACATCCAAACATACCAGCTCTGGGATTGCCTGTCAAGTGCATCCACAGCCTTCTCACACATACCATCAGCCAGATGAACCTCACTGCAGCAAGATGACAGAGATAACGTACAGAGCTCCACAGACACAGCCAAAGTGCCCTGTCCCAAGGGTTCAGCAGCATGGGGACATGGTCCTGTTATCCAGTGTTCTTGTCAGCTCAGCGAATATTTGGGGAACAATCACTTAACAGTTAAGTATAATGTAGGGAAAAATATTAAAGAATGTCTTTTGAAGAGCTATTCTACATAATGCTATGTAAGAGAGAAAATGAGTGTTCCATCTGGGGCAGGTAATGGATCAGAATCCCTGCAGCATAGGACTTCAAGCAAAGAATGTTGGCAATCTCTATGAGGAAAGTCAGAAGCAAAGTCTGGAAGGTTCAACCACAGTTCATGCTTCGCAGCTTTGACAGCCAGACGTGCACTGGGAAATGGAAATGCTAGAATCATGGATTTCTTTTGTTCGAATATCCGATATGTATTTGCAGCTGCAGTTTAAATAGGGAAAATAGATACTTTTTTGTGTGTGAAAATTGAGAGTAAGAGAAGGAAGAAGGTGTTAAGCATGTCTAGCTCTTTTTTGTTCATATTTTAGAGTAATTTCCAATGGTGTTATATGGATGCCACAAGAGAAAAAGAAACCTTGCCCTTTTTCAGAAGCAGCATCCAGCTCCTCATTACACCTTTGAAAGGCAATTTAATAAGGAATTTCCAAAGAGGATCCATGCTGGCATTAACATCAGCAGTCAGCAAATGCACTACATTCTTACCTCTGACACATAAAGAAATCTCTGCAGTTTGAAACACCTGGATCCCTTCCTGCTCCTCTGCTTCCCAGATGCATGGCTGCAAGAAAACAGCTTCAGCTGTCACTAAGTGTGATGTGAATGTCATCCTTGAAACCTGATGGTCTGGTGTCTGCCTGGGATGTACTGGATGATTGCTGCTGTGTCTGGCGTGGGCAGAATAATCAGAAGAAAAATGGGCAAATGGAGGATGATTTCAACCTACCAGTCGTGGAGCTAAAATGAGTCTCTTTGGTTTGGTTACTCTAATGGAGAGGAGAAACTCTGTGTTCCGCCAAGTGGCTGTTTCTGTAAGGGTTGTACCTCTTGTTTAGTAACTGTATTTTATAGACAATCTATGATTCTTCGTTTTCAGTTCAAAATAAGCAGAAATTAGATGAAAAAAAGAGAGGGAGAGACAAAAGTGAGAATATGCAGCAGAAATGATGCTGATGCAATCATTTCCCATTCTGAAACTGAGCAGGCAAGATGAGGATGCGGCTGCTTTAGCGATCACTATAACAAGCACAATTGACTGCTTGTGGATGGCTAATCTTTCAGTTCAAGGGAGGTAAATTAAGACTTAGATATTTCAGCTTCGTCCCAGCAGTACAGGTAATGTAAGACCAATGGTCTGTGAATTCCTAATACAAAAGAGATTTGTGGATGATAGAAGAACATAGAATGTAGACATAGGGTAAAGTTACAGAAATACAATTTTGGAGTCGTATGAATTTTTAAACAACTCCTGAGGTGAGTTTTCTTTAATTTTAATTATTCCTTGACTCCATTCAGGCCCATCTGTATTTTAATCAAAAATGATCATAACAGTTTCATGGGTAAATGGAAAATGGATCTTGATAGATGCTCATTATACCTCATTTTCTTAACAGCTGAAGAACCAACAAGAGAAATGAACTTAATACAGCAAGAAATGAGGTTCTGAGAAAGAGAAATGAAAAGCAAGATAAAGGATGATTAAATTAAAGGAACTAAAGCTGTGCCGGACATCCTAATTAAAACATATAAAGGAAGGATGCAGCATTGGACGCATGAGTATCCAAAGATGTGGGTAAATAGCACAGAGGAGGAGGAGAGCGTGGGAAGATCTGAAGATACGCTAGGAGAATAGAAGTAAGACATGATGCAAAGAGAAGGTGCTGGACAGGATGTGACTCTCCTGTTAAAGAGACGAAGGACATGGGGAGCAGAAAGATGAGGTCCAGGAGCATGCTCCCAAGAGCAATGTGGTAGGTGGCAACTTTCAAGTCGGAATGAGGCAGTCTGGGGGTAGGTCCAGCACTGGCAGAGCTGGCAGAGTTCTCTGAGTAAAATAAAGCACCACTGCTATTTTGTTCCCACTCCACATTGACTTCACAACCCTCTTACTAGGAGGGGTTATGAGGTTCATCCTAGTGAAAGGAAGAAATTCAACTCTGTTCTGGGTAGAAAGATTTCATGGGATGTTACACTAAGGCTATATTTTACACCTTTTCTGAAAAACCACAGTGCACCAGAGCCAAACACAACTCTGCTAACACATATCAAGATGCCTTTGAGAAGCCTGAGCCTCTCTGCTAGGCACTAAAGGCCACAGAGAAAAAATGTATTTATGCCGTTATTTACAGGCAAAATAAAAAATACAAAGATACTTCTCAGCAGAGGAAAGATTATAAGGCAACAGATTATAAGAGAGTGACAGAACCCTGGAACAGGCTGCTCAGGGAGGTTACAGAGTCTCCTTCCCTGGAGATACTCAAGATCTGCCTGGACGCTTTCCGGCACAACCTGCTGTAGGGAACCTGCTTTAGCAGGGGGTTGGACTTGATGATCTCCAGAGGTCCTTTCTAACCCCTATGATTCTATGACTCTATGAAAGAAAAAAAGAACTCAATTTTCAGCCCCTTTGAGGTGCTCCCTGCCTCCAGTTGCTGGCTGAGTTTTGGCACCACTGAGCTGAAAGACGTACAGGAGTTTTGAGTTCAGAATTCTCTTTCAAAGAAGGAATGCATCATGCAGCAACAGCAGGGGGAGGGGATATGGCTTTAATGCTATTTCAGGAAGACCAGAGCAAGAAGGGAACTGGGCACCTTGAAAACAGGCAAAGCTCATGGTCAGAGGAGGATGGTGTCACCAGTGCTGGGCCCTGCGATTTTGCGTGACAGCAGAGAATATCCAGCTCAGCTGCCACAGAGAGCAAGAGACAGCAGTGAAAGGGAGCAGATAAAATTGAAACAGTATGAGGGGAGCAAGGTTGGACCATAAGCAATGTCACAGGTATGAGGACAGGGTTGGAGGAGAAAGAGGCTGCCATGCATTACATGCTTACAGCTGTTATCCTCATCCAGATATACTTGGGGGAAATAGGTAACAAATTACAGAAGAACCCAAATAAAGTGGAGGATCTGTGTCTGTCAGTGCTGAATTTGCAATTTTATAGATATTCCAGTTCTCTTCTTATGAAGTAGAGACAAAATCCACAGAAAAGAAGGGATGCAAAGAAGTGGCAAAGCAGTGAAAAAGGCACATAGTAGTTAAAAACAGAAAAAGTTTCAAGCAAGGAAATGGAAATGAAGTGTTGCAAAGTGATGTTTAATGACTACATCTTTTGAGTTGAAAAGAAAAGAGAATCTGGTAAGAAACAAATGTGTAAACCAATTTGAATTGTTAGTACATTTTTTTGCACAAGATGGCTCAACAACCCCTCTTTTTTTCCCTCTACTGTCTTTCATAAAGCCATAAGAATGCCTCTAAATCCAAACCCTCAGGGAAAATAATTAAGCTGCACATACCTGAATTTTAGCTGTTGTTGATGCCACTGAAGTCAAGTATGTCATTCCAGAAAAGCATCCAAATCTTGATGCTGAATAGCTTCCCTCCTACACTGGTTCTCTTCTGTTTTCATGTGAAGTGCCTGAAGTATCACAAATCTAAAATAAAACAATTCATATATCAGTATCTTTACAGTGATAAATATATAGATTGTCATCTCTCTTGAGAAAGGCAGCCATGAATTTTTCATGTCAAAGCTATCATGGCAACCCATGGATTGCATTACATCATTCATAGAATAATAGAATCATAAAATGGCTTGTATTGGGAGGGACCTTAGAGATGATTTAGTTCTAACCCATGCCATGGGCAGGGCTGCCCCCAACCACCTCCAGCTGCCCAGGGCCCCATCCAACCTGGCCTTGAACACCTCCAGGGATGGAGCATCCAGAGCTTCTCTGGGCAGCCTGCACCAGTACCTCACCACCCCCTGAGTAAAAAATTTCTTTCTATATCTAATCTAAATGTCACCTTTTTTAGTTTAAACCCATCACCCATTGTCCTATGCTTTTGTAAAGAGTCCCTCTCCAACTTTACTGTAGGCTTCTTTAGGTTCTGGAGGCTGCTATAATTTCTCCAGATCAAACAAGCCCACCTCCCTCAGCCTTTCTTCATAGGAGAAGTGCTCCAGTCCTCTGATCATCCTTGTGACCTCCTTTGAACTCACTCCAACGAGTCCATGTCCTTCTTATATTTGGGGCCTGGAGCTGAATGTAATACTCTAGATGGGGTCCCATAAAAGCAGAGTAGAGGGGAAGAATCACCTGCGTCAGCCTACTGGTCACATGCAGCCCAGGATACAGCAGAAAAAACAACAACAACAAAAACACCTGGAGTTAAGGAAAACTATTTCTAGCTTTTTAAAAACAAAGTTGCAGGGATTGAACTCCATCACAAGCAATTCTCCACCCAGTAGGTGACTGACAACCACTGCTACTATTTATTTTATTTTACACTGAGTATTTCTACTTTACTGAACATCCTGAGGAGAGTTGTGGCAGTACTGTGAACACCCTTTCCAGTGGATGGTACATACTGCAGCAGTATCAGTCTGCCAGTTCTGCAATAGGCTCCCTCTGCTTTCAGGGCCTGGTCCACAGAGCTTGAGGAGCTGAAGGCTGGGGCAGAAATATGACTCTCGTTGGTATCAGCCCTGCTTCAAGGCTGTGAACGATCCCCATTTCACTGGTGAGGAAACTCAGATCTGAGAGCAGATCTGCAGAGAAACTCTACACCTTCTTCTGTTTCAGCTTTGATTAACTCAAACAGGCAGCGAAGCCAACAGCAGAACAGACCCAATGTTGGCAATATATAAGTAAAGGACACGCAATCCCCAATTCTTGGCTCATGACTGGAAGAGCAGCTGTAAAAACAGCAACCCACAGCATGAATTGTCCCTTCTCAGCTGTACATTACTCTTACAAAGCCCAGTTGCCCAAAGCTTAGGCAAAGTTGGCAAAGCAATTTCCTTTTTTTGCTTGTTGCTCATGATAAAGTAATTTGAGAATAACAAGCTAGAATTTGCATATATGCCACTTCCAGCCTTTTTTATTTTTATTTTTTGCCTTTTCCCATCATCCTCCCTTTCTCCTCAAAATCATTCAACTGAAATGCACATGCAGTGCTTCCCATTATTCAGAGGTGCTCTGTCCCATCCCCATGCCTTGGTATTTTACCACATAACAAGAACATAGCTCCTACCAGGCCCTGTAGGCACACTGGCAAAAAAGCCATCACATTACTTGCAGGCAGGACACCAAACAACTAAATGATTGGTGCCGATTTGCCTACTTGGCTCTACTTCTCAGAGTCTGAGGGACTTCAGCAGGACATAGGCATTCAGACACAAGCTATATCTTTTCTCTTTGATATAGGCTTCCGTCTGTTCATAATGTGCTTGAAAATTAATCCATAGCTTTATACTTTACTAAACATGGTATATTTTTATCCTTGCTGCAACTCAACGTCACTGCTCACAGACGGAAGATACTGTCATATTAAGTCCTACAAAATTAATTACAGCTTTAAACCAAATTCAACTCTCCTCTGGCACCTGATTTGCCCCCATAATCCAGCCGCTAGACACAAGAACCCAAGTGATGGGACAAAAATCCAACTACAGCTTGATCCAAGAAGCAGGAACCTGCATTTCTGAAACTACATATCTCAGACAGCAGCGCTGTGCTCCCTTTGGCAAAAGCAGCCATCCTGAGGAAGAATTTATCTCTTCAATGACAGGCAGCAGTGTGCTACGAGCCTAGGAGATGGTCTTTTGGCTGCGTATTTTTTTATCCTCAGAAAGTCTCCCGAAGAGCTCTGCACTGCTCAGCTCTTGCCAAGGGTAACCAGTAATGAGGTTGCATTTTGATCTTGTTTACACTTTGTAGAGTTTTTCCCTGTATGTAAACCTACTTTTATAGACTATACAAGGTGAGTTACTGTCTGATCATTCAGCTAAGAGGATTTTCCTTTAATACAGAGCTTTCTTGTTGTGTTCATCATGTCTGACCGGAAACTAAATCTGGTAGCCCCAGAACATTTGTTCTTTAAACATCACCATGCAATTGTGTTTGTTAAACCTAAAGCATTGCAGAGTTTTTGTTTGCAATCCCACCTATAATGGTGAGAAAACTGCAGCTCACTCTGATATGAGTGGTGGATATCTCCACATCTCCTCTTTTTGAAACATTTTTAGAGGAGCAGATGTTACAACAGTGCTTGTATCATGATAAGAGAAGAGAAAGGAACTGGATAAGGAAGGGGACCCAGTGTCCCTTGCTTTGACAGCGAAGCACGCACTTTTGCCATGCTGACCTTGTCCTGATGTTGTGATGAACAATGTCATTCTCAGACGGACATGGCCTTCCCTTTTGGTTGCTGATCAGAAAATGTAAACTCTGCATTAAAAACACATTTTAAGTTATAAATCCATCGAACTTCCAACTAAAATGTTGCAGATAGTTAATGAAAATGTAGAGATGGAAATAAATAGGTATTTCTTGATTGACCCATTACCTAGACCTGGGTTGAGGGTAAAGCCAATACTAGCATAGCCACACTGAAATCTGGGCGTGGATTTCCTACCATGCTGTCAATCTCTTCTTCAAGGTGAGGTCCGAGCAGAGTGTATGGGTTGCTGAACTCTCTCCTATGATCCATGAGAAATTAGGCTGAAGATGCCTGAAGGAGCTCACTCTTTTCTCTCTGTCAAAGCCCTAAATTATTAGTGCTGTGCTAATAAAATCCATTAAGCTTATCTGAACAAATCTTTCTATAATTTCATAAATCACTTAACAAATGTGTGAACTCAACTGTGCTGTTCCTTACTTAAAACACATAACAGCTGACTAATATACAGGCAAGTAACGCTGCTGGTTAATGCAGTTTAAAACCAAAGGGCATGTGGGTGAAGAAGAAGTGATCTGAGGACAAAAATCTTCAGAACAAAAGATGCCTGTCAGGAATTTATAAAGTGAGTGGGACTGGTGAAGAGAGGGATTGAGCGCCTTCAAAACATCTCCCATTAGGAGAAAGCAAAGCCTCTGTGAGATGGCACCAAATCAGGCCCTAAACTGCGTGATCTGAAAGCACTGCTTGCTCGTAGCTCTCACAGCTTCCCCCAGCTTTACCTCAGCAGCAGCTCAGCAGAGAGCACATCCCAGCAGCCATTTCTCATCTCAGCTCTGTGTGTGTATGTGTGTGCATGTTTATTACATGTCTTCTTCAGCTTGCTGCAGCAGAACCACTGCTCTGGGGCAGAAGCAGAAGAGGCGGAACATTTCACAGTGCTTAAGGCAGTTGAGACTAGGGTTTCTCTGTCTCAGAGCATGTGGTTGTTTCTTTGTGCTCCTTGCAGCTGCATCTCAAGAAAAGCTGTTCTGATAGAGAACAACTTGACCTGCAGGCTGTGGCAGGCAGTGCCTCAGTTTCTGGGTGGAATTTAGTAAGGAGACGTTTAAATGGAGATTTGTGCCACAGGATTTGCAATAGGGAAGAGAAAAGGATAGTCAGAAAATCTTCACCTATCCTTCCTCTCCTCCCCACCCCGTGCACAAAAGTGATAAAATGCTCCACGCTGAGGTGGTGAGTCAGGATGGACAATGCCACACGGGCATAACGTTTCATGTGCCTGGTCTGGGCATCAGCCTCTCCTCACAGGGCACAGCATTGTCTCAAAGGTGAACTCCGCTATGGCAGCCTGCAAGGGAGAGAGCTCACTGTGTTCCCTTAATAAAAGGGAAACCCTTTTTTTTTTAAGGACTGTCACCCACAACCGTGACAAATCAAGGAGAGAAAAAACCTCTTAGAGGTGCCACTATCTCCTTGTATAAAGAGGCAATGTGGAACAGGAGGCTCAGTGATTTTCCAAATCCCCCTTCAAGACAATGAGAATGAGCAAAGACAGCCACGCCCAGGTAAGCAAGCACAATGTGGGGCATCCAGTGCACAACTTGGCAGCTAATTTCCCAAGGAAGGTTGATCAATTGGCTAGGATGGAGTGAAAAGAAAGAAGATGTTTTAGTAGCTGGGAAGGGGCAGATAGACAGACAGATCCCTAGGGGGCCATAGGATAATATTCCAATGACAAGACGGCTCTTGGTGTTAAAAGACCTATATGTTCTGAAACATACTCACACCTTCCCTACACCTTTTTGGAGCCAAGAAGCTACCTCATAAAATGATTATAGTGCACCTGCATAGAATTGATTTGGGACATTATTAAGATGCTGACTTAGCCACCAGGATTTAGGACATGGCTAAGATCTCTCCAAGGTGACAAGTCAGATTGTACCAATTAGAAAGTCATGTGCAGCGCCAGCTTGATTTAGTAATCATCTTAAGTGAATCAGAAAGCAGATGTGTATTTAGTTGATAACAGCAAGGAAATTAAGTCTCTAAGACCTCAACGAGGGAGGATGGTGGAGGAGCAAGAGAATTAACTAACAGCAATGTCTTGTGGCAAAACTCTAGGGAAAAGCCAGAAATTTCAGAAATGGATTCAGCTGCCAGGAACTTAAAGTAGCGTCTGGGAGAAGCCCATGTGAGACCTAAAGTCTTCCATGAATTAGTGTGCATTTTTATACTATGCTTACCTATGTACAAGGATGAAAGAATGATCTCCCCAAAATATACACATGTATGGTTAGAGATCTCTTCTGAAACCTCACAAAGGGAGGAAAAGGGCTGAAGCTGTATGGAGGAAACCAGAGGGTTGGTTGACTGTGCTAGAGAGCATTGAGAATAGGACCGTGCCTCAAGGGAGAACAAGCTGAAACCTAACACGAGCAGTACACTCAGCCCCATGGGGTGCAGTGTTTCTGTCTCCTAGCAGAGTAAGTAGGTGAAACTGGCATTTTTCTAATCATTTAGTAACCATGAGACAGGTTAGGGCGCTGAATCAGGAAAGAGGACCAGGCGCAGGACTAGGGACAAAAATAGTTACAATCTACCCGTTATGCAGACCCAAAGTTTATCCAGGAGATAAGGCTGGGGATGAGGTTATCCCCAACAAAAAGTCCAGGGTCCATCCAGGATAGAAACAGACAAGGAAGAATAGAAAATAGATGAGAAAGGTCAAGGTACTCAATGTCTTCTTCACACTGGCCTTTACATTTGTCTTCCCAGGCCTCTGAGACCAGTAGGAAAGTCTGGAGCAAAGAAGACTCACCCTTGGTGGAGGAGGACCTGGTTAGCAAGGACTTACATAAATGAAGTAAATATACAATAAGTCCTTGGGACTTAACAATTTACACACCTGTTGTCATTGTGAGGCCACCCTTAACTGTCTTTGATAGGTCATCATGTCCAGGAGGGGTTCCTGTAGACTGGAAAATGATAAACATCACTTCTATCTTCAAGAAAAACAAGGATGATCTACAAAAATATGGGCTAGTCAGCCTTGCTTAAAATCTCTGGGAAGATGATGGAGCAAATATTTCTGTGAATCAAATCCAAAGACATGAAAGACAAGAAGGTGATCAGAAGTTGTCAGAAATGATTTACGAAGAGGAAATCATGCTTATCTAACTTGATCACCTTCTATGATGCAGTGATTTGAGAAGAGAGCACGGGATGGTCACCTTGTCTTTAGTAAAACTTTTATCATTGTCTCCCATAGCATTCTCATTGATGCATTGACAAGGCACAGATCAAATACATGGACTGAAAATAGGCTGATTTTCTCAACAGACTGTGATCAGCAGCATGAAGTCCAGGTGGATACCAGTAGCTAGTGGTGTACCCCAGGTCTCAACACTACTGGGCCAATACTATTTAACTTCTACATTAATGTCCTGGAAGTGAGGACAACCTTATCAAATTCGCACCTAAAGACATTGAATGTACACTGAAGTCCAAGTAGTAGCACCAGATAGATGTCCTGCTATTCAGAATTATGTTGATAGGTTGGAGAAATGGGCCAGTGGGGATCTCACAAAGTTCAACAAGGAGAAATGCAAAATCTTGTACTGAAAAAGAGCAACCCCTTTGTATGAGTATGGGTGTGGCCCAACAGACTGGAAAGCAACTCTACAGAGAAATACTCTGGAGTTCTGGTGGACATCAAGCTAACCAGAACCAAGGGAGGCACCCCTTGGCAAAGAAGGCCAACAGCATCCTAGTTTTTGTGTGAAGCTGAGTGCTGGCAGTAGGGGAAGGGAAATAATCTTTCCCCTGTGCTCAGCACTGATAAAATGATTGTGGATACTGGGCTCCCCTGTACAGAGAGACTTAGATAAACCGGAGTGGGTCCAGTTAATGGCCAGAAAACTAGTGAAGGGCTCAGAATATTTTACATATGAGGGGAAGCAGAGAGAGGTGGGACTATTCAGCATGGAGAAGACAAGGCTCAGAGTGATCTTATAAATATCCAATGGGAAGATAAAGATGGAGTCAGGCTCTTAGTGTTGCCTGGTGACAGGACAAGAGGCAATGAGCACAAACTGAAATGAAGAAAATTCCATTTAAGCATAAGAAAAAAGACACAACAACAACATCTTTACTGTGAGACTGATCAAACACTGGGACAAGTCGCCAAGAGAGTTTCTGGAGTCTTCTTCCATGGGGATACTCAAAACCCAGTTGGACACAGTCTTGATCAACCTGCTCACAGTCCTGCTCCTGTGATATCTGCTCTAGTGGATGCTGCTTTGAGTGGGGAGTTGTACTTGGATGGTCTCCTGGGGCCCCTTCCAACCTCGGCCTCTCTGATCCTGTATCCTCAGCGCACTGGAAGAGCGAAGGTTGACACAGTCCTCCAAAGAGGAGAGAGGCTTAAGGAAAAAAGTAGCATTCCCATCTGGGTTATTACACTGGTGGGCTAATTAAACCACAGCCTTCTTGTTTTTCTTCCTTTGTCGTTATAAAAGACAGTGCTTTCATCCAAGTAGCACCATTCCAGTTCTAAACCTGCTCCTAAATCCCTTCCAGTCCTGTATACGATATTCCCTGTTGCCAGAGGCAGCTACTTGAAAACAAGATTTTAATTAATAGATAAATTTTCCTAGGCTCCTCATTTCCCTAGCGCTTGTCCTGCATCTCTAAGGGGCCCTCTCTATCCATTATTTACAACCATGCAGGCTCAGAGACCTCCAGTGGGGATCATGCTTTAAGTGAAGTAGGGTGTTCTCAAAACCTTTGATGGCATATTACAAGGCTCTGAAGAAAGGATCACACTTCAGGCGATTTGAGAGCTTTAGGGCCTGCCTTTCAAAACAGAGATGCCAACCTTGCAAAAGCAAAACCTGTGTCTGGAAGGTTCCATTCCTGTGAGGCTGGATACTTACTCACTATGCTTTAGTGTGATTGCTCTGCAGGCAACAGACTTGTGATGGTACACAAAGATCTGCTTGTTTGCCCGTATAATTTTTTTCAGTGAAAATGTCTGCACCCATTTTTAGCAACTTCCATTTCACCTGCAAGCTGAAGGCTAAGATGATGCCCCTTTGTAAAATAGAGCTTCTGACTTACCCAACAACATAAAGCCAAAATAATGAAGAACTGTACAAAACATAGTTACTGGTTAAAAGGATCTCTTCCTCATGGAGCGGGAGGAAGCTCAGATTTGACTGCCTGTTTTTCCCGAAACAGTGTGTGTTCTTTCTGGACACAGCACCCTTTCCATCACACTGCAGAACAGTCACGGTCCCTAGTAACAGAAAATGCATAGCCGAAGCAGCAATTTCTCATCTGTGGGCGGGCAGTGACAATGTGTCAGATCACAGCACTGGCTCTGGACGATCTGTGCCTAACTTCCCTGCAAAGTTTCATGGAGGAAGTTGTTTCTTCTTGACTTACTCTAGGTAAAAGTGGCAAGGCTTCCTGCCACACAGAAACATTTCCTCTGAGTGCATGCAAGCGGTATCCTCCTCTTTTGGTGAGCAGGGTACTTAAGTAGCATTTGCCAGCAAATGTGAATGCTCCAGGAGCCTTTTGCTTTGCAGGCATTGTTTCTTCAGTTCATTATCTATTTATAGCTATTGCTTTTGATCGATGTTTGTATTTAACCTTGCATTTCCTAATTTGTAGGTCAGTCCACATTTACCATGGTTAATTTATTAGGGCAGATTCTTCTTCTCAGTCAGCTTGTTGAGGGAGAAAAGTGTATTTAGGAGCTGTAAATCATTCCAAACAGATCTCATCTAGTAACCTTAGTAACCGAGTAACATACTGGAACAAGCAATATTTTTATGATGATATTTTTTCAGTGTGAATAATAGGAAAATAATGATAAAACAACACATTTGGGGATGTATTTTCCACTAAAAATTGCTCTACAAGCAGCTGTCTCATTTCAGAGCAAAATTCTATCCAATTGTCTCCCAGAACCTCTATCAGTTGTCCCAAAGTGAAGCTTTTCTCCTGTGTACACAGTAAGCTAATTCCTCTATTAATGGATCTATTATTGCAGAATCTAAGCATATTTTATAGAACCTTGAGTCACAAGCTTCGTTAAACAGAAATGCGTGCTACTTTGATTGAAAGGAGCATTTGGGATATCACTTCCATCAAATATCACTTTTTATGACAAAGAAGAGGTGAATGTTTTAAAAGACAGAATCGCAGAACTAGAGACTCACAGCATGGCTGAGGCTGGTAGAGCCCTCTGGGTCCATCTGGTCCCAGCTGTGCTCCAGCAGGAACACCCAGAGCGGGGTGTACAGGCCCATGTCTAAGTGGCTTCTGAAGATCTCCAAGAAGAAGACTCCACAGGCTCCGAGTAGCCTGTGCCAGTGCTCTGTCACCCACATAGGTTAGGAGTGCTGCCTGATGTTCAGACAGAACCTCCTGCATTCCAGTTTGTGCATATCACCTCTTGTCCTGGCATTCAGCATCGCCACAAAAAGCCTGGCTATGTCCGCTGTGCTTCCTCCCTTCAGATACTTATAGACATTGATTAAATTCCCCAAGTCTCCTCCAGGCTGAACAGTCCCAAAGATACCAGAAAATTTCTTGCTGTTATAAAAATAATCTTGTAGGTCTTGGTAAGCATGAGCTCTCACCAGATCCAAAACCATCATTAGAAGAATCCTTATTCAGCCAGTAGGCACTCAGACAGCTAACTTCAGAGTTTTGATTTCTCCAGATGTTCATTTTGTTCGGAGGAAAAGCCAGAGAAGTGGCTCCTGGCCCATAGGAACACCACCACTCCCAAGGGACAGAGGTGCATCCCTGCTCCCCGAGGCCCACCCCTACGTTCAGCTACCCTTCTGGTCAGTGTAGGCCAAGCAAAGGCAGAGGAGCACGGGACTTCTCTCGCACACAGGTGCCAAACGCAGGCCTCCAGGTCCCAGATTTCTCATCTGAACATTGTGTGCTGAGGCCACTGACTTTTAGGCAAACTGGTGCCTTTTTGGGTCTGGCCTGATGAAGCTTTTCTCAGCACACTGAGAGGCTTTGAATACAAACAACAGCCTCTGTGACTTTTCACAGACAAAAGTACTCTGTAAAATCAGCTCTAAGTTAAGTTTCATCACCAGTCCTGCCACAATATTATGTATGGGCTGAAACACTTTCCTTTTCAGTTCTGTGGCACTCACAAGGACTAAACAATTATTTGGGCCAAGAACAGCAAAATGCCATGGAAACTGAAGTGGAATATAATGCATTCACACAGGGCAAGAGTCATTGGCTTTCCCTGCACAGAAAGTGCTATCAGCTCTTGAATAACAACAGGTAGTCAGGACTTCATCTCCTGCCTCATCAGAAAAACAGACCCTCCAGCAGCGTCAGCCTCCTAATGCCATGCTCATCCAAGCAGACTGAAAGGCTTGTCAAGGGAGCACAGGGAGAGGCTCTAATCTGCTTTTGATAGCGTAGGTACTCCGCATAAAACTGAAGATTACCCCCTACGTAAAGATCAAATCGCTGGTGACTCATGTAGCAAAATACCCACCTATGTGCTCTCTAGGACACCAGCTTTTCCCTTTGAGCCCATTTCCGTGCTACCCTCATCAGGACAACCCACTCAGGAGAGATACTCAACCCCACTTACCTTCTCTGAGAGGAGATAACAAGTTTCACTGGACATATTCTATATGAGTCATAACTGTAATGCAAAATCTCTGCCAACCACTGAGGTTCAGTGGCTCAGCTGACAGACTGAACTCTCCTCTTGTTACTTTCTGGTTTGGTACACCTGTCATCATCACCATGAGAGCAGCAACATCCTAGGCATCATCTGCAGTGAAGGATATCATCAGCCTTTGTCAGGCCTTTTTACCACTACAGATTTACAGGAAGGCCTTTTACTCTTTTTTTTTTCTTTTAGTTGTTAATTTCACTTTCCATCACCCTGCTCATCTATTCAGTTGTCACTACATTATGAGGTGAGCACCGCTTTGGAAACCTGAAGCAGGTAGCAGGCTCCAGGTCCCATCTCTATCAATACCAGATGAGGCTGAGGTAGGGCTTCAGCATGAGAGGCAAAGCAGAATACAGAATCATAGAATCATAAAGGTTGGAAAGACCACTAAGATCATCTAGTCCAACTATTAACCAACCCATCATCACCAGGCCCACTAAATCATGTCCCTCAGAGCCACATCTACCCTTTTCTTGAAAACTTCCAGGGACAGTGACTCCACCACCTCCCTGAGCAGCCTGTTCCAATACCTCAGTACCTTCTTGGAGAAAATTTTTTTCCTAATACCCAACCTGAACCTCACCTGGCACAATGTAAGGCCATTCCCTCTCATCCTATTGCTGTTACCTGGGAGAAGACGCCAACCTCCACCTCACCACAAGCTCCTTTCAGGTCATTGTAGAGAGCAATACGGTCTCCCCTGAGCCTCCTCTTCTCCAGACTAAACAATCCCAGTTCCCTCAGCTGCTCCTCATCTAAGTATTGTGATCCATACCCTTCACCAGCCCTTCTTTGGATACGCCATGAGTAAGAACACAGGAAAAGTAAGAAGTGCCTTGGAGTTAGTATAGGCTTTCTAGTTTGAATAGATAGGGTGGCATGTTTGGTTTCAGGCACAAGCAGGTCCATCTACTGTTCTTTAGATACTGTACTATATTTGAGCAAACAGAAATTGGAGTAGCTAATGGCATTCAGTATCTGGAAAAAAATCAATTCTTTGAGTTTCAAAGCCAACTGTGTATATCTTTGTTTGCACCAAAGGGGAATCCAGGGAGTTCTCTCAGATACCTGTAGGAGAAATGACGGTGACTTTTAAATGCTGATCAACAGCAACAAAGCTTACCTGAAAGGTTTTCTTTTTCTATTTACCTCTTTCTTTCCCTATAAGTACTGGAACTGAGCTGCATTTTGCCATATAAATGTCAGAAAACTCTACATCAGACCACTTGAAGTGTAGCTCTCCTGTGATATCAAGGCTGTGAATTAAAGTTTGCTTTTCGTGAGCTCATGGAGAGTCTTGGTCCATATCCACTAAAAATGTTATGTTTCCACAGAATTTCACAAGCTGTTCCAGATAAGCACACACTAAGTAGGTGAGGCAAATAGAATTATGACTTCTGTTTTTTTTTTTTCCTAAGCCAAACTTTTCATCTCAGACGTTGCAGCACAAAAATCACTTGGGCATTTCTGTTACCAGTGAGTTGTAGGCTGTGCTGCTTTTCAGCAATACACCAAGAAGTGTATTGCTGAATAGCAACACCTTCCTACTGAGGAAGGTCGAGGCAGAGCTGGTGTTGGCTGCTCTGAAGCCACAGTGCCACAGAAACCAGTGCTGTCCTTGCACTATATGGGGCACAGATTTTGGGGATGGGTTTTTATTATTGTTTTTAAAGCTCACAAGTCAGGCTGGGACATTCATTGTTGCTGAACTGGGGAGCCAGGGGAGGAGAGGTGGAAACCACCAGAGTGAGAGATGAGCACAAGTGCTTGTGCTTTCTTTCAGCCTCTAGCAGAGATTGCTAACAACAGAGAAAGAGGCTGCAGCTGAGAAATTTGAGTTCCTAAATTCACTCACTCATTATAATCTGTGAGAGCAAAGAGGTTACATTTATATTAGTTTAATATTTATGAGCCATGAAACAAGATGTTTCTGGTGAATTAAAGGTGAGCTTCTACGCAAGCATGGAAAACTGAACTCTGTTTGGCCTTGATATTTTGAAGATAAAGTGATGAACTTGAACCCAGAAGAGGAATTTGTGCAGACCTCCTCACAAGAAAGGTGGCAGATGCTCGCCCAAATGAATTAAATTACCGTCTTTAACCTCTCGGTGCCTCTACTGACACTGACATCACCACTTTGCTGCAAACAGCACAACCCCTTTGTCAAGAAAGTCCAGCTGCTGTCATCAAGGGGTTCATTAGTTTGAAATGAGGAGCTCTGACCCAGTTTGGACTTCTTCATAACCCTGACCTCATCATTCACCATGAAGCAATCCCATTATTTTAAGTGCTTCCCTCTCTTCAAATTGCCTTCCCTGTTGCTTTGACATGCCTGTTTTAGGATGTGTCCTTCATAATAGGAGCCAAATATTTCTTGTTAATTTAAATACTTACTATGATCTCTCTTTTCCTTTCACACCTCTTGTTAATAATGGCTTGCTGACTGCTACCCATTTCACTTGCCATGCAGCTAAGCTTAAGGCTTCCATTCTCTGTTTCCCATAAACACTGCACTGCACTGGTGAGGCTGCATCTCAAATACTGTGTTCTGTTCTGAGACCCTCACAACAAGAAAGATATCAAGGCCCTGTACTGTGTCCAGAGAAGAGCAATTAAGCTGCGAGGCGTCTGGAGCACAAGTCTTAAAGGGAGCAGCTGAGGGAAATGGGATTGTTTAGTCTGGAGAAGAGGAGGCTCAGGGGAGGCCTTATTGCTCTCTACAACAACCTGAAAGGAGCTTGTGGTGAGGTGGGGGCTGGTCTCCTCTCCCAGGTAACAGTGACAGGATAAGAGGGAATGGACTCAAGTTGCGCCAGGAGAGGTTCAGGTTGGATATTAGGATAAATTTCTTCTCAGAGAGAGTGATGAGGCACTGACACAGGCTGCCCAGGGAGGTGGTGGAGTCACTATCACTAGGTGTGTTCAAAAAACATGTAAATGTGGCACTGAGCGACGTGGTTAGTGGGCATGGTGGGGGTGGGTTGATAGTTGGATTAGATGATCTTAGTGGTCCTTTCCAACCTAAATGATTCCATGATTCTGTGATACACTCCAATAGATGCAGGTGCCCCCCCCAAAATGTATTGGCAGTGACCTGAAGCCTGCATCTTCATGACCAGCTACTGGGGCATTTGCGCTAAGTATTTGGACTCAGAACTCCACATCTCGTAATACCTCAGCATCTCTTTAACTGCTTTATCCATTTTTACCCACTTGCAAGCCTCAGGCTCCTGACAACAAGTAGATGGTAAGTGGAGCTTGTAAATTAGAAATCTACACACTGCAGGCTTTTAGCATTAAAAGACCTGAAGTTCCCCTTAGGTCATACCCTCTCTTCCATTAACATCATATCTGTTTTCAGCAGGTAAATCTGTGCTATTATTTGCCTATAAAAAGTGTATAGCAGGCTTCAATTCGTAGTGCTATCACTTCCAGTGTTAGAGGAAAAGTTCAGAGGACTGCAAGTATCTGAATGTGTGCTGTCCAAGGAAGATAAATGTCCGCTTTTACATCAATGTTTGGTAACAGAGAACTAAAACTTTAAAAAAAGAAAAGCAAAAAAAGAAATTAAATCTGTTTTTCTTGGGATAAATGGGTTGCTCTTAATGGGCTTTTCTGATAACACAGAAGACGCAGTCATGTCCAACTGCAGCCCGGGAGGTAAGAACTATATTCTCATCTTAGCTCATTTATTGATCTGCTGGGTGGCCCAGGGCTTGCTGACAACTCCGATTCCGAGTTCTCTCAGCTGGTGACAGGACTGGGAACCAGAACAAACCAAATGTATTTGAACGGTAAGGATAGTCATCAAAGCGGACACCTTCAGAATGTAGATCCAAAACTTTTTGTTCTGGTTTCTTTCTGGACTATGCCATTCTCTGGAAGACTGTTTTCACTGCAAGTTTTACCCGAATAAGTGCATGACAGTGAATAAAGCAGTGATGTTTTATTTCTCATCTCAGTCTTTTTTTTTTTTGAGAAAAATGGAAAGAACTCATGAAATAGCTTTGAAACAATGAAAAATTGGGGTCAGCTTGAATGCATGAAACAAAAACATATTGAAGTTTTATACATTAAATCTTTTCTGATCCGCTCCATAGGAATATTATGTCTCTCGCAGGAATATAATGAAGAGTAGCCAGGGGATCACCTGGAGTAGTCAATCACTTTTACAGGGGATGAAGCTGGGCCATGTTCTGTATGGGATTCTGATGTTCTAAATTATCATTTAAGTACAAAATATTATTGAAATGTTGAACACACATGCCAAGTTAGGCAGGGCTGACTGATACAAAGACAACGGGCAGAACATTTCTGCAGTGCCAAAATAATGTTTGGTGCTTTAGGGCATGTAAAAAGAACAGCATAAAACTCAATTCAAGTGAATAAGATCTTCTTCCATGTGAAAGAGAAAGTGATATTCATTACTTTTCCCTCAAGGCTTACAAACAGCTGCCACTCAGGAAGAATAGATAATACAACCTTCAGACTAGACCATGGAATCAGGGATTGGAATATGCACCTTTACAAATGTTATTTTCCCTTCTGGATACCTTCACTGCCCATTGTAGCTGCTCCACTGTAAAGGGGGTTGTGGCCCTCTGCAAGATACATTCCCCAGTTGCAGGGGAGAAGTCTGCCTAAGAGAGGACTACAGGAGGATGAGTTAGATACATTGAGATGCGCACACAAAAATCACTGAGGATGAGTTTATGAATATGTTCTGGTATTATTAGGGACTTCAGAGGCATTAATTGTATGCCACGCTAATGCTGGGTGGATTTTGTCTTTGCTGGCAGGGATCAAACTTGGTTACTGAGCAAATTCGCAGGCTTGAAAAGACTTTGCTAACTACAGGTTGTTCTCAGTTGCACCACAAATGCACCAGCACCTGTCAGCAGCCTGCAGCTGCAGTGAGTGTGCACACCTCGTGCTGCTCTTCAGCCAGGCACGGGACCTTCATGTCAGACCCACGGCACACACCTGCCTGACGTGGGAGCATGCACTCCTTGGCACCAGAGAACTTCAGGGATGGGTACGGGGAGCTCAGCATTCACCCATATGCAGAGAAACATTTGCCAGAGTCTCCAAGAGCTTGGAAGGTTTGGATGGGATCAAGAAGTGGTAATGATAAAGCTGATGTTTTCAGCAGCCAACTCACATACGTGGAGAAGCATCACAGCAAGGACGGCCAGTAGAGTTGTAGTGGTCATGTTGTCACTGGGGCATCTGAAATCTGGATGCTTCTCCATCCCAGAGAAAGATACATGCACAGAAAAGCTGAAACCAGCTTATGAACTATCTCAGTTAACCACAGAACCAAACTGGTAGCTCTAGGAGTGAACCGCAGCCTTCAAGCCAAGACTATGGCCAAGATCAAGTTTTCATTACAGAGAGGTCAAATGAGAAGGACTGGAACAATGTGGGAGAGCAGAAGTCCTCTCAGAAGCTTACACTTGGTGCCAAAGCAGTCTTCTTCTTTCCCACCTTTTTGCACATTCCACTCTCTTCCATAACAGCTTTCAGCTGAGTGCAATAAGGACATTAAGAGAGGTTTGGGTTTGTCTCTGCAAAACCTGCACTTGTGCAGGAGCCAGAATATTTGTGTATGGGAAATATCATTCATTGTAGCATTGGGACTTATCTCAACCAAAACCAGACACTGTTCATTTATCAATCTGAGACCAGACGCTGAAGCTCAGAGGACCAGTCACAGCACGGACAGAAGCAAATCAATGAAGTCTGATGAAAACTGGTTGGGAGACTCCATCAGGCTTCCCAGCAAGGAGAGATTAGAGATGGCAAGAGACTAGAAACAAATTTGTAATAATAGTTCTGTGCATAACTCACAAAAAAAAAAAAAAAAAGAGAGAAGTGAATAATTCATCATTATTTGCATAAATATTTAAACAAACCTGATGCAGTCATGCAGGGAGAGGGAAACCTCTTTTTTTTTTTCTTCTTGCAAACTGAACAAATTAAATCCAGGAATTATGGAGAAATTATAAATGCAGAAGCCAGGGTGGCATGGAAGAGGAAACAGTTTTCAGATTAGCACTGTATCTTACATATAAAATTCTGGAACTTAAATATTTGCCTTTCATTTCATTTTTATAGAAAATTTAGCTACAATCTTTTCATCACCTGCAGCTTTGTATTGGCAGCTTGTAGAGAATCCCTGCAGCGTGCATCTGAGGGCTTCCTCAGAATGTGTTCCTCTAAATAAGATGAGGGTTTACTTATAAATGTGAGTTAGCAAAGCCTGAGTCCTGCAGGAGTCTTTAAAAAAAAAAAAAAAAAAGCAAAAGCTATTAAGACTAGGAAAGCATTTGATATACACTGATTTTGGCTGACTGTATGTATTATCCCTTAATCTACACTGTGCAACACTCACTGTCTTGGCTATGCACGGGGAGGGCGTCCCCATGCCTGGATTCCCAGCACTGCCCAAGCCATGTGCAGTGGCACTGCTGGTGATAGCAGCAGCCCCTTGCGGATTCCAAGCAATAGAAGAGAGAGATGTGCTTACGCCTGCTCCGGAGGGAGAATGTAGTTGTTCTGAAGAGGAAAGGAAGAGAGAAATACAGAGGTAAATTGAAGTGGCGCTGGTTGGCTGTTTCCCTCAGCGCTGTGTGTGGTTGGTGTGGTGGTTCAACTTCTCGTGCCACGCAGTGACCCTTGCTTGTCCAAATTCCTAATTGTCATCAGAATGGGGATTAGACTGCAAACAAGGTGGGAGCATCCAAACTCAGCAAGTGTTTCTTTTTGCTGGCCTAAATCAGACCTGTGACATCACTACAGCATAGTTTGCCTTTCCAGATGTGCGCTTTTCTTGTGCTAAAGTTAGCTGGGGCATATTCCTTAGAAACAGGGAGTTTTTGAGACAAAGAGGTCTCTGTTGGGCATATCTGAAACTCCTAGGCCAAGAAACAGCATAACTGGCACTTCTCAGTCATTGGGATCCTTGGCAGTCCCAAGCTAGAAGAGGTTGTGGTTTTTAAACAAAAATACACAGCTTGCAAGACAGTTCTCTGCTGAGCTGTACATGTTTTGGTTGTTTAGGGATGATCCCAGCTCTAGTCCAAGCAATTTGGGGAGATTAAAAAAATATTAAAATTCATGTATGTGATGCTGCATCCGTAACAGCTGGTGAAACTAGCACCTTGAATCGCATGCCAGCAGGTAGTGGGCTCTTGACAGCATTCTTGTTCATTACTCTTCTGATGTGTCCAAATTCTTGGATAAAATTCTATGTTCAGTAGCTGGTATTTAGAAAGGTCTAAATACCCTGACTTGTTATGCTGAGAAGGTTGTTTTAAAATGGCACGTCATCTCAAAATCGGATTTTTGTATAGCTTGTGATTCACAGCCATACTAGACTTAAGATTATCTCACATTGGACCAAAGCTTTCTCACCAAATCTCTTTTCAACATCCGAAAGTGTCATTATCATTATTATTATTGCTCATTTCCTAGAATAATAGGAGCTCCAATCTCCTGCCAAGGTTATAGAGTCAGTACAAAAGGAACTTTACACTTATAATATATCTACATAGTTCAAGTACTTTAAAATCTCTCAAAACTATCTTTAAAAAGAAGACAGTTCATTTTCTTCAGATTCAGACTGTATGGGTTTTTTTTATTTGTTTAAAAAGATTAAAGAATCAAATTATAGAAGATTTTGAAATCAGACCAAGACTGAAAGCAAATGTGGCAGTATGACCTGCTGTGAGACAGAAGGGATTAGAAATTATTTTCTGAACAGTGGTACAACAGAGAACAATTTTGGACACAATAAAGAGGAACGTTCTCATTAAATGAGAGGATTAGAGAAAAGTTTGCAGTGAGTTTGCCTGCCTTTCTGCAGCTTTATACACTTTGCCTTAGCCTTTATCTTGGCAACGCCACCTGTATTTGGCATGGAGTTCTTATGTTTCAGGCAGAGTACTGCTAAAAAGAGGATGGGGAAGGTAGGCACCCATGCGACAAAATGAAATACAAGACATGTCTGTGTGTTACACACAGAGGTTGTATAAAAAGGATGAGGAGGACCCACTATCAGTGAGAAAATGATGTGTGAATGCATCACACCTCAGCTGCAGGTTGGTTGTGCAGGAACTCCCAAACAGGTGGTAATCCATAAAGGGAGAACAGCCAACAACCAGCTTGGCACTGCTGTGGCAGTCAGTCACCCACCCTGGGCTGCAGGGTGACCTACAGAAGGGTGCCTCTCTCCATTAGGTTCCATTTAAACACAAGCAGTCTCTGGGACAATGTGTTTCTCCCGGTGGCCCCCACGTCACTGTGAAACAATCGGCCAAGCTGGGACTAGGACACAGGATTCAGTCAAACATTGCCTGTGCCTGAGGGGACCGCTGAGCTCCCATGGCACAGCCAAGGTGAAGGTAAATTGCAGCCTGGAAATACATCCATGACGTATATAGTGAAACCAGCAGTGCCAGAGGATGCATTATTAGAAGTGCTTTAATCCAGACGTAAGAGTGCAAGCAACAGGGAGCTAACCACACACGTAGGGAGTTCAACTTGTTTACTTTCCTCATTGCCAGCAATGTATTTATTTAGAATGTGAAGTCACACAGTTTCACAGCCCCAGTGCTGGAGTTTCAGCAGACAGGGCCGCTGAGTGATTCTGTCTGCTGGATTTAAGAGCCCTCTGCTATCAGCAGTCTTCTCCTCAAGTAGATATTAACAGACCATGTTCAAGTAACCCCTTAACCTTCTCTTTGATAGCTATTCTCCAGGAGGATGATGTCTCTGAGATTGATATTGTTCTCTTTTCTTTGTAGGTTGGTTTTTTTTTTTTTTAATTATTATTTATTTAATTACAGCTTTTCATCCCTTCAGCAGCAAGGACACAAGAACTAGAAAGAAATGTTGCGGGCTGTCTTCAGCAGCACTTCATAAAGAGGTAAATTCAAGCCTCCCAGTCTGATAAGCATCCTCCTGAGTATTTACCCAAAGACCATGTTTGCCTGTTCTCTGAGCCCCATTAGCTTCTTGGGACCTTCCCTTCACTTGGTCATCTTTCACAGCATCTCATTCATTTCAGGTGGGAGTGCCTAACAAACAGGTAATTTTTCAAACACAGCTGATGGCTGAGTATGAAGCAACTTGGCAAATATTAATCGGGAGTCTATTCCTGAGCATATGAGACAGCGGGGAATAAAGAACAAAGTCAGAATAGGCAAATTGCCTGGAAGCAAAACATACTACCACTGACTATGGCAAACCACCTACTGTGTTAACATGCTGGATTTTTATTTTGTTGTTTCATTTTTTTAGGGTTCATCGGGAATTTCTTCCATGTATAAAAAATATTTTCAGTCATACAAGAAAGAAGATTTCCAAGTTCATCCACTATTTTGCAAGGCCATGCACATGCCTGCCTACTGTGTGTGAATGGTGCCCTGCTCACACAAAAAAGCCCTGAATAGCAAAAGCTGGGCAGTATGACCAGGGACTGTCACAGGGACCCCTCTATCAATGTACTGACAGGCTTCTTGTTCTGGGTAATACTGGAATTTGAGCAATGCAAGATGAAATGTCTCAGAGTATAAGCAGGTTTCTCTGGGGACATGAACTGCTTCTGTCAGGGGAAGACGCCCAGCATGCATTAAACAGAATTATGACGAGGGGACCATGAGGCTTCTAGAGCAGCATGGTGAAAGAAGCTACCCAAAAGAATGAAGACAATACACAAAATAGAAGGTTTTTTTTTTTATCTTTCTCATTTTTTTTCTTTTAGATTAACACTTGGTTTCCAACTACACCCTCTGGAGTATCATATTTGGTCTCTTTATGGCACTCTCAAAAGAAGAGAAACTATGAATTTAGTAATAATTTAATACTTTTAATATTTTTCATAATGCATTTCTAAAGTCTTACCTGTTTGTTTTCATAAAAATGTATCAGAGGTAATCAGTGGGAAAACAGGAAAATGGTAATAAAAATGTATGGCAGAACAGCTGATCAAAGGATCTTAAAGAGAAGGAGAAAGAAAATAACAGTCCTTCTCCCATCTTCTTTCCACCACTCCCCTCCCCCTAGGACTTGTGTTTCCAGCCAAGTATATGATCAGGGGAGCAAGGAGAACAACCTCCACCATAAAGAAAATAAGAAAAATAGAGGCATATGAACATGAAACAACATAAAAAAAATAGAATAAAATATATTCCCTCCTTATCATAAAATCATAGAATGGTTTGGGTTGGAAGGGACCTTTAGGATCATGCACTTCCAACCCCCCTGCTATAGGCAGGGACACCTCCCTCTAGACCAGGTTGCTTACAGCCCCATTCAGCCTGGCCTTGAATGCTTCCAGGGAAGGGGCATTCACAATCTCGCTGGGCAACCTGTTCCAGTGTCTCACCACCCTCACAGTAAAGAATTTCTTCCTGACATCTCATCTAAATCTACCCTGTTCCAGTTTAAAACCATTTCTCCTCGTCCTGTCTCTACATGCCCTTATAAAAAGTTCCTCCTTATACTCACAGATTTAGGACAGCAGTGGCTCCAAACAAGTTGTGCCATCTGCCCAGCGCACTACATTAGACTACTCTAAGGGCAACATAGTGACCACCTCTATAAGCTGCACAGGCCGGTCTGAGAGGCAGTACCACTAGGAGTGGGACAGAAAAAAGTGCCTTGGAGTGACCAAAAGTCGCCAGGAGACCTCTTCGGCTTGCAGCTGATAAATCTGGAAGGAGTTTGCGGCAATTATCTATTCAGAAATACTTCAAGAACAACAAGAAGAGCAACCGAAGCACAGCTTGTGAACTGCCATCGTTTATTAATGTGAGGGCATTCTGAGAGCTGGAAAGTACAAAACTGAGCCTTTGGCAGAAAGAAATGACCAAGAAATGAAAGTGTCAAGGAGAGCTTCTGTAAAAGGAAAACCATTTCAAAGATATTAAAGATGGAAAGGTCCTGCTAGATCATGTAGGTCAGTGCCCTTTTGAGGGTAAGAGAGAAAGACAACAACAAAAGAGCCCTGGGCTCTAACATCGTACATCGGTCAAGGTCACAGTTACAAATTAAAGAGAAAACAGCAGCCACTTCCAGAGAGGGCATCTGCTTGACCTCAAGGGAACAGGCAGCACAGGGTTTTCTTTATCTTGGCACCTCCCCATTGTGTCTCTTTTGGAAAGAGAAAAATATGTTCGAAAGTCGGTTTTAAATATCAACATTACAGCTATTCCTTTTTCACCATGAATTATTTTTCACAATAAATAAAAGTGAAAAACTCTAGACGTGAGAGGATACCACATCAGCGATGTGTGGGAGATGTGGGACAGAACTTGGTGATGTACTGGATCCTTCTGGCCCTCCACTTCTAATTATTTGTAGGAATAGGTTAGAGACAGTGGTGCAAGCTGCTTCATTTAGAGGTAAGACAAATCAAGAATGAGCAGCAGGAAGTAGAAGAGAAACGGAAGAATAGAGAAAGGGCAAGAATGGTAGAAACCTAGCTGAATTTAACTTAACCCAAGCAGCAGTGGAGAATAAGAATGGCTTTTGTAAATGTATTGTAGAGGAAAGGAAAGCTGAACAGAAAGCAGTTTCATTAATGAGCAAGAGGAAGATAAACCCATAAGTATTTCTTCAAAGTCTAAATTACCATCCCTACAATGTTTTTACAAGAAAAAAAAAAAAAGGAAAAAAATGTGGCAATGGGGAAATAATGAAAATCCTATATAAATAACCATTAATGTAGTGGAGCTTAAAGGAAATTTTGAATATCCACCATACAGATCAGTCAGCTGGTCTGGTTGCACTCATCCTAATGTGATGAGGGAATTAGCCAGTTAATTTACTGAACCATTGGCAATTATTTTTGAAAGTCATGGAGAACTGTGGAAATCTCAAAGGCTGGGAATAAAGCAAATATAGTATTGATTTACACAGAAGGAAGAATGATCTTGGCAATTACTGCCCAGCACTTTTATCTTCAATCTCCAGTGAAATAATGGGCCAAGCAGTACAAAAAGAGCCATTAGAAAACTGCAAAAGGGCATTGGAAACAAGAGCAACAAGTGACATGGGATAAAGAAAGAATCCATTCTGGAGGGAATTATTGATGTTTTATACGTATAAGACTAGAATCAAAAGGTACAGGATAAAAGTAATGAAATCGAAACAGAAGCCTCCTTTCAGCAGAGCACTTAAGCACATGCTTAAATCCCTCCAAATTAGTTTTGAGCAGCCAATGAGTAAAAGGACAGACCTGTTTGCAATCTCAAAGTTCAACGATAAGCAGAAATTATTTGCTTAATCGGGACCCACATGCAGAGCAACAGCAGAGTGTAGGCTGATAAATGACCCTGTGCAAATCTTCAAAGAGAAAGAGAGCAATGAGAAAGAAAGACCAAAAGGTTTGGAAGGTTCCCTTTGTTTTGGCACTGAGTAATAATTGCACTATGAGGCACAGAAGAGAAAGGGCAAAAGCAAAGCAAACCGTGTATCTGGAGAATTAGAGGCAAGACATAAAAGGAAATTCAGTGTAATACAGACCCTGCATTCTACTAGGACATCCTGGGGAAAACAACACAAACTGGAGTCATCCAAGGAGAAGGAGAGGCCCAGAATAGATGTCAGACATTTAGGAAGGACAAAACTGAACAGCAAACTGTTTACTACTTGCAAATGACAGATAAGAACCCACTGTGAAGCCAGTAGATCATAGTGAAGTGGGGTGATGGACTTCGTTGCCTGCTTAGTGCTGGGGGGGGCCCACACTGAAAATGTGTGTTAGTTGCCAGACAACCTAATTAGAAAAATTGGAGAGGATTCAAAGAACAAAAGGCAAAAATGATTAAGGTGTTGAGGTACTGTATTTGAAGAGAGTCCAACATTAAAGTTTCATTATATAGCTTGGCTGTGTTATGATAAGACTTCAATCCTGCCATCTATTGTGTGTCCTACATGGAGAAAACTGTGGAACGGAGGCTGGGGACTGGCCAAATACACTCACTTCTTCTGATGCTGTAGCTCCATTACTGGCACAGAGACAACTCTCAAACAAAAATTATGATTTTACTACAGCCCAAATACATTCTTTGGAAATCAAAAAAGGTAGACAGCGAGACTGAGCTCTGCTTCCTGAAAAAGGAAAGACTTCACAGGTTAGAGAAAAGGGGAGTAACACAGATTTAAGTCAGGCACAAGACACCTCAGATTTGTCCCTTGTATATCAAGGCTCAAGGTGGATTGCCCAAGGGACAGACCTCGAAGTAGCTGCAAACAGACACTCCTAGCATGACCTGGAGTGTGCAAAGCCCAGCCATGCTACAACAGGTAGGTCAGACACCACTGCAATTATATTCTTGCTTTACTTTGTGTTATGCATGGTAATGGATTTTTTTCTACTTAAATTATTTCTTTCATTTCATGTCATGTCTCTCTCAGATCATCCCAATTATTCATCATTAGTCTTTGCTATTTTTAATGCTTAACATCTGTTTAAAGAATGCTTACTCCAGCCATGAAAATGAGTGAGAAAGTAATCTTGCCAGGATACTGAAGAAAATTATAGGTAGATAAAGGTGAAGAAATATTCACAGAAGAACACAGAAGTGAGGGAAGATACGTATCTGGAAATATCTGATATATTAAATGCTGATATAACTGCCGGGCAGGTCACAGAGGCAGTCAGCTGTCATTTCTGACCCCCTGATTTAAATCAGACACAGGTCAGAGTTGACTGAAATCTTAACACCTGCTAACAACCTCTATTCTACAAGTGCAGCTCTGAATATTAGTGGGTAACCACCCAGAAGAGATGTGTGCTCACAGACATGCACAGAGCAGCAGACTGTCTGATCACCGGCACCTAAACAGGTCAAGTCAGATAGGAGATATCGTTTTGATGGCTAATCGTCTGCCAATCTGGGACCGAGACCTGCATCTGAATGATGAGGAGAAAGAGCATGCTGGCTCCTGCATTTCCCTTAGGAAAAGGACTTACCAGGGAGGCTACACAAAACACAAAAGCATCTCTTTGCCTGCTTGCCACTGCATGGCCACATCTGGACATGCAGCTGAGCACTGTGCTTCTGCAGGCTGCCCTGTCCTTATCATGGCTGCCATCCCCATTTCCCTCTTTCAGCAACACTAACAATCCCCAGCTTTCCTAAACATCCAACTGCCTTTTCCCATGTAATAATTAAATCCACAGCAACAACGTGCAGCTATGGCTGCTGCAAAATTCTGTTTCTGAGAGCTTGTTTTCATTTTCTTACAGATATTGTGTCTTAAGCCAAAATTTCCCAAGACTGCTCTAAGCCTGAGGGAGAATTTTGGGTTCTGTTTTTTTTGAAAGAGTAGCATTTGATCAAACAGCCACATTTTTAGAACAAAGAGGCTAAAAGAAAAAGGTGATGCATTTTTTAATAGCAAAAAAGAGTTGCAACTTTGTTTGAGCTTTCTTTCTAGTTTCAGCAGCAAGGAGAGCAACTGCAAAAATGTTTGACAGGACGGTAGCGTGTATGGCAGATTTTGGGAGGTTTTTAAAATGGTATTTAGTGATGAGGGGCATTTTGTGCAGAGGCTCTGCTGCCTCAGCAATGGCTCTCGAGTGATGCCACTGTCTCTGAGAGAGGGCTGCTGGCTCTTTCCATCTTCCTGACCTTGTCTTTTTAATTTTGAAATGCTTCATTTTGAATTCAGAAGGCTTTTGTGAGCAGAAGTGATGCTCATGCAACCTATCCGTATTCAAAACAAAGGAGTGAAAATGGGAAGAAGTCCAAAAATGCCATCTCACAGAATATATTCAAATCTCTCCGCACTTTTAAGGTAGTATTATCCCAGTGGGATAGCTATTTACATCTGACACTTTTTGACTTATTCTCTGCTGAGATGAAGCACAAGCTTGTGACCAGTTATAGTTCTGTGATTTTAGAAAAAAACAATCAGGCATTAGTTAATAAAAGCAAGCGGAGGTTATTTTCCACCATCTCAGCTGCAGCATTTCTTCAACCTAAATGCCTGACACAGCAGCCATCACATTTGTGAGAACTCTCCAAAGATTCACGGCAGTTTATTCTCAAAAAAAAATTAAAATCTGAGGAAATGAAATCTGATTTGGAGAGCAAGAGATGGGGAAAGCATTGCCTGAAGGATTATAAGAAAAAGATCTCACCAAAAGCCTGAGTAATAAATTCAGAGTCTTTCAGCTTTGGCTTTTCGTCCGGGGCATTTTTCAAACACACATATATTTTAATGCTTTAATATTTCTACAGGTCCATGAGGCACTACTGATTCTGCCACAGTGTTATTCTTGAAGAAGCCGTCTCAGATGCCAATAACACAGGGAGAGCTTCAGACTTCCAAAGCCCAGCAGCATGGTGTTCTACATCCCCACTGGGAAACAGTGCTTCTGTTTGCAACGTAACACTCAGGAGCACCTTCAAAGCCATAGGAAATCCTTAGGCCATTCTCATTCATCGTGCCTGTCCAAAATGGCAGCTCTGAGGCAAGCGCACCAACTCCATCAGACAGCTTGGAGCAACATCCGCTCCCGTGACACATGCCCATCCCAGCCAGGTTGGGTGAACAAACCAGCAGGGTCAAAATGAAGGATGAGAAATTCTTAATTGCATTCACTGAGCTATTATAGTTTTGAATCCTGCAGAAATATTTTATTAGCACTGCTGTAAGGAACACTTGAAAAAAAATAGTTCATGGATTCCTTTGGGCTTCACTCTGATTTTAGGGCTGGGCTATGTGTTTTATCACAAAAGACTAAAAATATTTCCTTCCAGTGCTTCTTTATATTGAGAATGGTGAATAATAATGTCCTTTCCTTTCTCTTTACTTGGTGCTTGTCAGGCTGCATGGAGAATAATATGTCTGGTTTTGTGTCCCCATCTATAAAGACAATGACCAACACAATGAAGGAGAACATTGATCAACACGGTGAATGAGCAAGGGGCCACTGAGTCGTTTAGGGCAGCAGCACTTGCCTTGTGAGTAGAGGTTGAGGGAAGAAGGCTTGTTCAGCCTTGCGAGGAGGAAAGCAGGCTTTGGGGGATCTATCAGTACCTAGAGGAGGTTATTGAGAAAATGAAGCCAGGGTGTGTGGTGGCAGAACAATATAATGGTCATGCATAGAAATAGGGGATGTTAAGACAGGTTATTAGGAAAAGCTTTGCATCATGAGGACTGTTAGATTTTGGAGCAGATCCCCCAGAAATGTTGTACAGTCTCCATCCCTGTAGGTTTCAAAGACCTGTCTGGATTTTATCCCTCCTTGGGGAACCAGGTCTGGGCTCAGTAGTGATTGCTTGGATCAGGATGCTGAACTGGAGACCTTCCCTTCCAGATGGTGTGGTTCTGTGGGGCTTTTTTTGTGGGTGCTGTGCTCTGCTAATTGGCAGGCGTTGTGGGTACTGCATGTGGTGACCATATACAGTGGTTTATCCTGGAGGATCATAAGAACAGAGGGTGGGGGTGGTGGTGCTGGGGGTGTGGGAGAACAGAGAGTTTATCTTTTCTTTGCTGTACCTTTGAGGGTTTCAATGCATTCAATCTCTAGTGCTCTTAAGGATATCCTGGGAGAGTCTGAATCTCTTTGGTCCTCAGATTCTGTTTTGCAAGCAGGAATACCAACAAAAAGAAGCAGATATTTTTTTTCCTTTCAGTCCAGGTCCTCGCTGCAGCAAGCAGCTTTATCCTCCTTTCCATTTACACAGCCTTCTTAGCCTGCACACTCAGTGGCACAGTGTCCCGTGGGGAAGTGCAGCTGGGGTTCGTGGGTACAACTATTAGTTGATGTACTTCATTGCTCTGTTTGGAACCATGGATCATTTAAGAATACTGTTATTACAAGGATTCACTTATGCACTGATCAAGTTTTGGAAAAGATGCTTCTCCAGCCATAATAATTTTACACTGCAATGTCTAATGATGCACACAAATCATTTCTGTGGTTACAAAGCGGACACAGCACCACACCTGCATGAAACAGCATACTGAAAAGCCAGAGATTTCCTCCTGATTGACTCATTCCTATTACACCTGCTTTCAGAGAAGAAAGGGAAACATCAGAGGCGTCTCATATCAAATTGAAAAAGTTATTTTCAGCACGACTACTCTGCTGTAATAGAAAGTGGAGGTGGCAGCGCTCAGGGCTTAGAGATTTACCTCCCCCATATGCCCCTCTGGTGGATGGGACTCAAATGCTTGAACACCTTGTCCCATTATACCAAGCTTCCACTCTTGGTATAACAGCTATACCAGGTATAAGTATAGGATAGGCTGGGCAGAATCACCAGCTGTGTGCCCCAGAGCTGGGGCAGCAGTGCCAGGCTCTGATCAAACCCAGTCCCTGGACACACAGGTGAGCGCTGGCAGAGCCAAGCACTGCAGGCATGATGATACTGCGGGTCTCATCAGCAAAACCTCTGTGACAGCAAGAGGGTCTCAAATGCATTTTCCCAGCATTTTCTGTATCTTTATAGGTTTGAAATATCAGAAGGAGGAAAGAATGATAGCCTGTCTTTTCCCTCTGCTGGCAGAAAGAAGAGAAATATCATAGCTCAGTGCTCATCCTGAGCCTGCAGAGCAGGATGCCTCGTACCGCCCTCTCATGAAAAGACACGTATCTAAAAGCAGCTACATGGATTTCTTCTCTTTTTTTTCTTTTTTTTTTAAATTTACCTCCCTTAGCAGACTCTTTCCAAGCAATTGTTTAGATTAGAACAAATGTTTACAGCCCAGATATAAACTCCTGACAACAGGGTTTTATAATGAATAGACCTGACAGACCTCTAACTATTGACTCACTCATCAAAAAAAATGGATTGAGATTTCCAGCAGAATAATTATACACATGTACAATCAGTGATTACTGAGCTTTTTGAGGAGAGCTAAAACCACTGAATCATAGCATGCGACTTTCATATCAAGGGCAACAATCGCAGCATTGAGAATTTGTAGTCCTGAATAAAAACAAAAGGCCAAAATCTGTACTTTTTTTACAACCCATGCAGGCCAGGCCATCAATTTCTCCAAAGTGGCATGGGGTGTAAGTCAGGTGGAATTTATCCTGTGCAGCTTTATGTTATTTTTACCCTTACATCACCTCCAAATTATGAGGTTGCCATTCGATCTGGCTGCCCCTTCACAAATAAGCCTGTTTGCGTAAAATAATCATTCACCTTCTGTACACTCCCTCTTTCAAACTCAAAAAAACACTCAAAACATTCTCATAAGGCTTAAAAAAAACACTTTGGCTGGCTGGGATTTTTGCTGCTCACAGCTCCAATCCTTAAGACAAAAGACAGAGGAGTAGGCAGCCTGCTCCCGTGTACTGAAATCATCAGGAGATTCTGTAACTTATCACACGCAGTGGACAGGAAGGAGAAATGTGGAAGCAGCATAGGAAAGGTCACACCCAAGTTACTTCAAACCCAGCTGAAACCCTGATCTGCCAGATGTCTTACAAGCAAGTTGTTTTTTTCATGAGTCTCCATCTCAATTTCCACACCAAAGAGGTTCAGATAAGCCTACGCCTCTGTCTGAACCTCTGAACCTTTTGAAGTTTGCCATTACTGTCATTTTCCCCATATACTGCTGGTTCCTCTCATGCTGAATGAGCTCTTGTAGAACTACCCAGCCCTGATAACCATGAAGGAAATGATAGGAAACACGTCTCAAAAATAGAAGCAAAAGCAATGTTTTCACAAATTATAGACTGGTGCCTAGAGGAGTATGGCCAGTGACTCCGGGGCAATCCTAACACAAGATGCTTGGTAAATATGAATCCAAGCATACATCATTAAGCCGATGAAACTATTGTGCAAACCAACAGGGCCATCTGCTTGTGTAATTTTATACTTCCATTCGCACTGAGCCATAGCACTCAGCCATCTAATCTGCAGTGAGAGAAGGAAGGTCTGGAAGCAGAAGTATGTCAGCATGGAGGTCAGGAAAGGGGCTGTCTGGCTCCAGCTCTGTCACCAGCTGCCTCTGCTCTAGGCAGGCCACCTCACTGCTTCTTTTCCTACCTGGGCACAGGGGACCTCTCTCTCCTTTGCAGGCCATGGCAAAGCTTCACTCATCAACGCACATGAAGCAACCAAGACCTTGTGCTGAAGACATCTCTGTGAATGGTTGCTAGCATCTGCTTTGAGAAATGTGAAAGAGTGTTAGATTTTTGGTGATCATGCCCATTTGGGAAGTTGTGAAGTCCCATTTTACCCTCTGCAAATCTGTGAGTATGGGATGGGCAGGATCACAACATTTCTCTTTGAGGTGGTAGATGGGGGAGTAGACTGAGAAGGAAAGGATGAACTTTTCAAATTTCAAAAATAGCATAAGTAATTGGACTATTGGCTGCAAACTGGAGGCACATTCCCCATGGTGCCTTTTCCTCTGGCCAGGAGCAAAATGGCTATTTTTTATCAGCAATGGTGTGCTGTTGCTGCCACAGTAATTGAAACAGACTACTCCCTCCAGGAAACACCAAGCAGCAGCACTTTTACCAGGAGGCAGGGCTAGATGAGCGAGGGGGCACAGAGAAAAACCATGCAAAATACAAATAAATATAGATAGAAGTACATACCTAAATCACAGCCTCATTGCTTTCTTCATTACAACCACCGCAGTAACGTGACAGGTGACAATGCCTATTCACTTGCAAGTAAGCAGCAGTTTTCCTTCCAGAGGTGCAGTGCTTGCCCTTGCACTCAGAGATCTCCCTTCAAAGCTGACCAGCTGACCAGCCTGCCCATTGCAAGCTTGACTGCTGCAGTGCTCTCCTCAGCAGGAGATCCTGCAGGGATGTGGTGACAGTCTCCTGTGTTTCTCCAGCTCTTCCAAGCCTAGCTGTAACCCGGAGCATGGTGCAGTTAGCAGTAGGTTGTGTGCAAAACATGTATGGCTGGAAGATGAAAGGCAGATTTGGTTCTGACTTCTCTATGGCCAGGGCAAAGTTGTGCAGCATTGCGTTCATTATAGGTTCTTTAATATTTTTTGAATGCTTTTTTATAATATTTTCTCAGATCAGTCCTCTCCAATTTCTAACTTTGTAGAAAAAGGTCTCCTAGTTTCCTTCAGCCTTCTGACAACACCTGTATAAAACCTCTGGATCATAGAATCACAGAATCACCAAGGTTGGAAAAGACCTCCAAGATCATCCAGTCCAACTATCCACCTGTCACCAATATTTCACACTAAACCATGTCCATCAGTACAACATCTAAATGTTTCTTGGACACCTCTAGGGTCCATGACTCCACCACCTCCCTGGGCAGCCCGTTCCAGCACCTGACCACTCTTTCTGAGAAGTTGTTTTTCCTAATGTCCAACCTGAATCTCCCCTGGCACAACTCAAGGCCATTCTCTCTAGTCCTATCGTTAGTTACATGGGAGAAGAGGCCAATCCCCACCTCGCCACAACCTCCCTTCAGTTAGTTGCAGAGAGCAATAAGGTCTCCCCTGAGCCTCCTCTTCTCCAGACTAAATAATCCCAATTCCCTAAGCCGCTCCTCATGAGACTTGTGCTTCAGACCCCTCGTCAATTTAATTGCCCTTCTCTGAACATGTTCCAGGGCCTCAATGTCTTTCTTGTAATGAGGGGCCCAGAACTGAACACAGCACTCAGGGTGTGGCCTCACTAGGGCTGAATACAGAGGGATGATCATTTCCTTGCTCCTGCTGGCAACACTATTTCTGATATAAGCCAGGATGAAATTGGCCTTCTTGGCCACCTGGGCACACTGCTGGCTCATGTTCAGCCAAGTGTCTACAAATACCTCCAGGTCCGTTTCCTCTACACAGTCTTCCAGCCACTTTGCCCTAAGCCTGTAGCATTGCCTGGGGTTGTTGTGGCCTAAGTGCAAGATTCAGCACTTGGTCTTGTTGAACTTCATCCCACTGGCCTCAGCCCATTGATCCAGCCTGCCCAGATCCTTCTGAAGGGCCTTCCAACCCTCAGCCAGATTGACACTTCCTGCCAACTTGCTGTCATCTGCAAACTGGCTGAGGGTGTACTCAGTGCCCTCATCCAGGTAATCAATAAAGATACTGAACAGGACAGGCCACACTCATGACTGGTCACCAGTTGGATTTAATTCCATTCACCACCACTCTCTGGGCCTGGCCATCCAGACAGTTCTTTACCCAGAAAAGAGCATCCAAGCCACGGGCTGCCAGCTTCTCCAGGAGAGTACTGTGGGAGACAGTGTCAAAGGCTTTGCAGAAGTCCAGGTAGACTATGTCAACAGCCTTTACCTCATCCACCAGGTGAGTCACTTGATTATAGAAGGGGATCAGGGTGGTCAAGTAGGACCTGCCTTTCATGAGCCCATGCTGGCTAGGCCTGATACCCCGGTTGTCCCACACATGCTGTGTAATCTCCCTCAGATGATCTGTTCCATAACCTTTCCTGGCACTGAGGTCAGGCTGACAGGCCTGTAGTTCCCTGGATCTTCCTTCCAATCCTTCTTGTGGATGGGAGTCACACTGGCAAGTCTCCAATCCTCTGGGATCTCTCTGATTGACCAGGAACACTGACAGATGGTGGAAAGCAGCTTGGCAATCACCTCCACCAGCACCCTCAGCACCTTCGGGTGCATCCCATTTAGCCTCATGGACTTGTGGCGGTCCAGGTGGAGTAGCAGGTCTCTGACTGTTTCCACCTGAATTGTGGGGGGTTTATTCTGCTCCCCATCTGAGACTTCCAGATCAGGGGGTAGAGTATCCCAAGGATAACTGGCCTGTCTTTTAAAGACAGACGTAAAGAAGGCATTGAGAACCTCATCCTTTTCATTATCCTCAGTTGGTCACGTAACCCTAACCCTAACCCTAACCCCACCACATCCAGTAAAGGATGGAGATTCTTAATAGGCACTCTTGACACTTTCTTTTGGTTTTACTGATTGATTGGAAGCACTGTTACTGCCTTCAGAACCTCCTGGGTGCTGGACAGTGAGAAGCAGAAGCACAGCTCCAGCCCCAGGTGAGCATCACCTGGGACACTGTGCAGCATCCAGTGGATTTTGATGGATGACGTGGGCTGCTCTGGGCCCTGCAACTGAACCCTAGAACCAGATGTAGACACCATATCTCAAGCAGTCTCTCTTTAAAAAAATATATCCTGGTGAATTTTAGACCAAAGAAACAGCAATGAATAATTACAATTCTGCAATCATTTTCTTAATGTCAACAACATCTCATAATATCTCAGAGGCTTGGATGCTATATTCCCATTTCCTTAACAAAGGCTTTTGTAGAAACTCATTGTTGGAACAATGATGAAAGCAAGCAGTTTGTCAGTCATTTTGACTTCCAAAACAGCAATAACCAAGCTCTGGGCTTCTGTTCCATGGCATTTTCAAATGAACAGTACTTGTTTTGCAGCCACTAACCTGGGGATTTCCTGCCTCATGCTGCTCTGGAAATTCACCAAGAGATTGAGAACCAGTCTGAGGTTGTTTTTTCCCCTCACATCTTTACCAGTAACAAATGTTTTATAGGCTAGACTCTGGAGGACTGCTTCCTTGCAAGCACCCCACCTGTTATTCATATGCACATCCACCTCCTCCGTAACAGAAATGTGGGATTTAATGATAACAAGAACAAGCAGCAGAAAAGGTTATTCTAATTATCAGAGGTGGAGCACATTTGGAGGACAGATCCAAAGTCTACTGATCTCAGCGGAAGTCTTTTTCCACTGACCTAAGCAGGCTTTTGATCAGATCCCCAGTTAAGGAAAATGATGTTGCTGCTGTTTAGTTGCTTTTCGCTGTAGGCTGCTAGACCACTGCGTTTCTCACTTGTCTTGAAGTTGGCCCGCTGACCAGCCTGGACAAAAATGCTGGCTCCTTGCCTGCTCTGGTCATGCTGTCTTTTACATCCTCTCTCAATTTTCCCTGCTGCTATTCCTGGTTGCCCTACACTGTTCTCACTGACTCCCAGGAGAAGAGATGGATGTTTTACAGGGAAGCAATGAAGCCAAATGGCTGAGACAGAAAAAGAAATCCCTGGATCTCAGAGCCATGCAGAGCCACTGAAATGTACAATCAAGAGGAGAGCAGTGAAGGATTTATAAAAATGGAAATAACTTTAAAGGGCCCACTAGACTGAAATTGCTCATGAGTCATGAGGGACCACCTCTGCAAGTGACACAGTTAGTTTCTCCACCCAGTGAGAGATCTCCATCCTCCCCAGGAAGTCTGCAGGAGACCATTTCCATAAATTGCAATTGGAAAGGCCATCACCTGATGCGACTCTGGAGGGCAAAAGTAGCTTTACTTCAATACAATCCCAGCATGAAAAAGTTAATAAAATGTGCGTCACTGAGAAACCAATTGTACCTACAGGGTAAGGAAAGGTCACACACGAATGCAGGAAAACTGGGCATGCTGCATAAAGTGTTGATGGAAAACTCCTTTCCACTCACATGTGAATACACTGAGCGTAAGCACGATCCGTGCACAAAGAAAAATGATTCTAACTATTTTTCAGATTAATAAACTTTAGCTGGATTTTCTCTCATTTTCCCACAGTACACACTCTACTTAGATTTTAGGTAGGCCAGAGCCTCTTTCTCCTTCCTCTATATATCAAAATACTCAGACCAAAACTTTTTTTTTTTTTTTTTTTTGCTTTGAAAAAATAAAGTAATGGAAGCTACTGGACTCCTTTGTCATGCTATGAAATCCCAGAAGAATTCAGCAGCGTCTCCTCTGAATTTCAAAACAAATGCTATTTGGTTCCAGCAGCTGGATCAACTTGTTCTGTGTATGCTCACAAGCAAAACCAGAGCCCTTGTTGATTTCATTAGGTGAGCTCCTATAGAGCTGCATCAAGCGCTTTATGGTCTCATGAATGACAATGCTTTAAGCATGGCCTGCAGTGCCTGCTGTTACGTTATCTTCATGAAGAAGAAAGATGTATATGGATTTAATGAAGAGAAAGTGAAATGTTTGTTAGGACAATAAATGAAATAGGAAATTACCCATTTATAGCAACATATTGGATACCATTGCTTTGTTACCTGATTTTCTGTAACACTGGGAGAGACACAGTGTTTAATTAAGAACTTATATAGATTTCATTGAAAAAGTTTTATGGAACCAAATTCTGCTACTTTTGCTTCTGTCAAAACCAAGTGGGGTTGTAGAATTTCATTTTAAAAGCAGGCTGTGGAAATGACACTTAAAATATGCAGACATACCCTTTCCACATTTTCAAATGATGCTTCAGTCATTCTGTTTTGTCATCCTGTTTTGAAAGAATTTGTTGTTTATTTTTTTAAAACAAATTTTATGTTGTATAATATAGTAGATTATACATAGTCAGAAGCACATTCATAGCACTCTGATGTACACTTTGCATGTTTCATACAGTATATAGTGCAATATAATGCAAAATGAGAAGTCAAATTTGAAAGGCAATAGATCTAACTACCTTTAAAACACTCGTTTCTGCAGGGAATTTAAACATCTTTTAATATAGATTCTTATTCACAAGAGTGATGTTCTTTGGCAGGTGAAAGGTTCATCTTCCTCACAGGTTAGATTCAAATCAACTGAAAAAATAAAGAACTGCAGGTCAGGAAAACTGCTTGAAAAGACAAGAAACAAAGGGAACACATTTTTACCTTGACATTGACGAAGCTAGGAAGGGACAGAAAAGGTTACTAGAGAAATGATAGTGTGCACTTGCGTAAGGATACGAACACACACACGTACCTATGCAGTACAGAATAACCTGTATTTGGTCTCCATGTATTTGGTCCCTGGCTCCAATCTGCTAGTTAATGAACTGTCACACATGAAGACTTTATTTCCAAAGCTTGCAATGGCAATAAATGCAATATAAAAGAAGTATCATCGCCTGGTGGAAAGAAGACTCGGAAGGACAAAGCCAACATAATCAGTGAAGTCCCTTTAACGTCATGAGAGCTGCATACCTAAATGTGTTTGAATGTTTGCCCCTAAACAACAGACCAACAGGAAGCCTATAGCTGAGAAACATACCTAAAACAGATTTTTTAATATCCTAATTGAGTTCCTCACCCATAAAAATCATTGTTTCCTCCCTGCCTGTACAAGACTTTGCTGTTCATGTGGTGTTCGCTGCCTTATGTTTCTGAGTGATAATAAGTCGTAACAGTATGCACAGCATTCTAAGCTGCTCTCAAATAACAAAATTATCAAAACCCAAATAATTGTCACCACCATGGTTTGCTTCAATAGCCACAATTGTAGGAACAATAGAAATCCTCTTTCATTTCTTATTAAATGCTTTGAAAGTATTAGAAAAATGTCCCGTTTTCCTTTATTTGTCCTGTTACATTAATAAAGCAGAGAATTTAAAGGAACTGAAAAGCTTTGAAGAAATGCCTTTCAATCCCAAACTAGAAAGGATTACTGGTAGTAATCCTAAACTCTTCACAAAAATTGTAATTTTAAATGAGCAGGAAACAGTCCATGTCCACTACTATGGGCTACGCCATTAATACAGTGCAAAGTCACTGCTGTTAAGGAGCAGATTTTGCTCAGAGTAAGGTCTTTTTCGAAACAGTGCAAATACCTGCAGAGCATATTGAGAGGGTACGAGACCAAATGGCTCTGAAATATTTCGCCTTCTAAGGTATGTATCATGCTATTTGAAGGTTGGCCCACTTTCAGCTAACAGCAAAAGCCGTAATTCCTTTAACAGAAGAATTAATTAAACTCCAAGTGAGAGGTGAGTTTTCATTAATCACTCTGAAACCACTAACTTCTCTTGAACCATCCTACTAGTATGTGAAAAGGTAGTTGGACATTTCTTAAGTCAAAACTGCTTAAATTGGCTTCACAGCACTGACAAGACAATCCTGAAGCCTTTTTTTACTAAGGCACACTGTTATTTCTCATTGAATTAGTGCCAAGAGTGCACGGAGCCCTGTCGAGACTGATTAAACAGGGAAGGAGGGAAGCCTTGGACCCTTCAAAATCAATTGAAGCACCTGCACGAGCATCTGTGACTTTGCCTAAGAAAGCACTATTGAAAGTTGTATTTGTCTTCTATCAAACATATTGGAAAAAGAGAGCCTTTCCCAAGGCGGTTATCCCACTTCCAAAAATGCTACATGCAAACCTGAACTTTCCCAGAACTGCTGGAGACCAGATGCAAAGCTGCATTTCAGGCATAGCGTCACCTGGCTGTACTTTCATTTGGAAATTTTGACATTCTGAGGAAGAAATGTTGATGTTGCAGCAATTGCATGAGTGAGCTCCTCACTCCTTATACACAGACCTCAGGATGCTCTGCAATGTCCTGGTGCATGGGAACTGCTGAGTCATGGCCTGAACCACTGATTGAGCACCTGGAGGAAAGACCCAGTCAGCCCTGGGAGCACAGGTGAACACAATTCACCTGTGCGACCAGAAGGGGTGGAGCCTGACTCCACCCCTCTTAGACCTCATTTAAGGACTGACTGCCACTAGGGAAGAGTCTCTTTCTGGAGATCTCTCTTTAGTGGAAGCTTTTCCTTGTGAACCCAGCATCTTCTGATATGGGTGAGTGATCTTCTTCCCTTCTTTTGTAGCACCTTGCTATTGTGCTGATGCTTTCATCTGTTTTTGTAACACCTTTTCCATTGTGTTGATCTTTCTGATTGCTACACCTGGTATCACTGTGGCCTTGTCAGCCTCAACCTCAAAGGCTCATCTCCTATCCTTCCTAAGGGGTGAGCCTTCTCCGGACACAATCCCATGACTGTTGTGGTGAATTTTCTGTTCAAAAACCAAGAGATGTCTTTGCTGAGAAGCATTTCTGTTTCAGGGAGCTGAGTTAAGCTGTGTAGGAGGATGGAAAGTCGCACGGAGGTATCCAAGGTGCAGGAATAGTGGACTGGTGTTGAAGAGGGACACTGCGCTTATCTGTGTTCACTCATGCTAATTATTTTAGCTCTATGGAATAGGCTATGGTAATATACAAAGGCGTTTCAACCCACATCAGAGTTAATGGGGAAAGAAGGAAGAAAAATTATTCTAGCTTCTAGCAAAGCCCCAATTAAAATTAGACTTTAAAGTAATGCTAAATTAGCCATTTAATCAAAATTCTGTGTACACAGTTAAAATGCAATCTTGCTTTATGCAACTGAACTTAGGAAGGAAGATAAATCCTTAGAAAGCTTTATATTTAGGGACAGCATTTTCATCTATTAGTGAAAACATCATAAAATTATAAGGCAGGGGGCAGCATTTTCAAAATATCTCTGATTAGCATCTGAAATGAAAGACTCCTCAGTTCCCAGCCAGTTCTCTGTGGTGCCAATTATGCTTTGCAAAGAATACATGTTGAAATCTGAATATATTCAGCAAATTATTCATGGACAGGATGAGCTTTCACATTAAGGACTTACAGGATCAGTATCACAGAGCTTCAAGGAGAGACTCTCTAGTGCTCACAGGAAAATTGCAACTGGCTTTTAGGAATACGTACTGCTGTACCTACTAGTCACAGCAGAACATAGGAAGCACAGGAAATCTCCTTTTTATCTTGCACCACTGAAGAATACCTTCAGGTGTGCAGCTTTCCAAAATAAACACCTTCTACTTCATTCGGGAATTACTGTAAGTGAAGTTGAAACATGAAAACTTTCCAGACCTGATACATTAAAAGAAGACCTTTATTCATTTTTACTCACAGCAAAAATGCCTGTGGAAGAATTTAGGGCAGATATTTCCCTTGAAACACTGACTTTTAAGATGTTGTTGGCTACTGAGACTTAAAAATGTGAGTCACGTGAAAATCATCTGGAAAAGCGAGAACATCCAATGAGAAAATACAGACGCTATGCATCTTGTGAATGCAAACAAATTAAAGGAGATTTGAATATCAAATGCATCCAGTGACTTGTTTTTGAACATCCACCTATGGACTGAGACTCTTGGATATTAATCTTGGATATGTACAAAAATACCAGTGGATATTAGAACTCTGAAATTATTTCAAGCACCTCTGGAGTTTGGATAATATTTTCCTTTTTGTGAAAAATAGTTCAAGAATATCTACATCCTATGGTACTGTAAAATTCCCTTTGAAATTCTACATGTTGATTACAAGTTCTGACAAATTTGATATTTTTCCTAATCAAATAATTTACAGGAATTATTTGTAGAATATTTCAAACGGTAACAAAATTAGTCACAATCTATTAGTAGACAAACTGCTAAAGAGAAAATAGAAGAGAATTTAATTGAATAAATTATTCATTACAATTTATTCAGTCAGCTTTGATTTAAATGCTTGTTAATCTTTTGAGGGTTCATGTACTACAGTCTTACAGTAGCCCTGGTCATGAATTCCAATATACAAAGTGTGATTTTTCTTCAACGAAGTTGCATTCTCAGATTTCCTGTGCAATGAAAAACCTGGAAAAAAATGGTTTGGCACCATCAGAACACTTTGTTTTGCGAATCATTTTCTCCAGTAAGAAAATAATTGCTTGTTTTGGTAATGTCAAAACATTTAGGTACAAAATACTAATATAACACAATAATACAGAATCATAGAAAATAGCCATACAATAAATGCAGCAGAATTTCTTCAACCCAAAATTTTATCAAAACAGAGCCATTCTGTGAAAGATTTAGACAGATGGAACAGTTTCCTGACCTTTTGGGCCCATGCTAAACCTCATGCTCTCTTGCCACCTCCACACGGCATGCCAAGAAGCCACCACCGAGCATTAATGAGCACTCATCTCCTGGAAAACGTGAATTATCATTTCTCAGCTTTTTCACTGTGAAGCTTTGTCAGGAAATCTCTCCAGCACCACAGACACCCTAGGAAGTGTGTATTTGTTTCTCTAGAGAGCTGTGGGAAGAGTCAAGAAACTTGTTTCTGTAAGGGTTGCTTGACATTTAGACATGGACATCTTAGTTGTGGGTCTGTTGCCATGACACTGCCTTGCAACAAAAAAACCCACAGAAGTTAAGGTAAAAATAAAGGAAGAGTTGAGTTACACAGATTTAAATACCGATCAAGCATTTCGAAGCCCAAAAACAGATGTAAGAAAGAGCAGAAAAATAAGTTTACATATCCACCTGGGGTTTTCAAGGCTGCAAGAGGTTGCTCTCTCTGCTTTTCTTTGTTAACAAGCTGCCCAAACCCCTGTTGAGCCTTGCCTCAAGGTTTCAGCCCTTAAGTGCAGCCTACTTCCCCAAGGGAGCTCCTGATCTGGAGATATATATTGCCTGTCCTATGAACTTTCCCTTTGTAGCTGCAGTCCAGTCTCTTCCCTCTGATTTTCTCTAGTCTATAACATGAGCACAGTGTTAGCTTTAACTCAGATTTATTGACTACCCTCACCTAAACACAAGCAGTGTTCCTGCCTCCTGGCCTGCCTCAAATCACCTCCTGTCAGAAGGACAGAGAGCTGCACCACACACCAGGGATTGCAGGAGGCTGGGCACTGCCTCTGACCTGTGCAGCCCATGCTCCACACCAATGTGATCCCTTCCAGGTTTGCTGGAGCCTGCGGAGGGAAGTAAGACATGACAGTCACAGCAGGCTCAGGATACTGAGTGTAGTGCTGGTGGACACCTGTGGTGGTTGAATGGCTTCATGCTGGGGGCTGCAGGGAGTTCTGGCAGAAAACTGCCCCATCCCCTCTGAAACCAGAATGAGGTCTGACTGAATCCAATAGGAAGGGCCAGCAGACAACCTCAGCAGCAGCCAGGATTTCTCTCCAAAGCAGCACAGGTTGGGCAATCTAATTCTTTCATTCTTTTTCCAAGAAAAAAGCATTTCTCTCTCCTCCTCCCCTTCTGGAACTGCTCATAGGGTCCAACAAGGATGGTGCAAGACCGTGATAAAATGTGGTTAGTGTGGGCATGGGGCATTAACCTCCCCTTCTGCACTGCTGGCCTGGCACCAGCTAGGACCTGGCACCCATGGCAGGAACTGCTGTCTTCGGGGTAAGATGGGGACAGAGGCAGCGCCCAGTCCCCAGCACAAGCAGGAGGGCCAAGATGGAGCTCTTGTGTGCATATTGTGTCATTAGGGTCTGACGGAGTCAGGAATGTGAAACCTCACTCATGCCATTCAGTTAATTACAACAGCTAATTTAATATCTTCTATTGTTCTGTGAGCTTGAAACTTCAATTTCAGACAGAACAGAGCGACAGCTGATGCAAAATGTACTCCTGTAAATAAACATGGGTTGCAGCAAATGGAGAAAGAATGTTCAACAGTAACGATCATTCTCGATTAGGATATTGGGGGAAAAATTGCAGAGCATTAAGAGAGCAATAACACTCAACAAGGTGTGCATTCATCAGTCGCTGTGCATGCAGGGGGAGTGTGCTGAAGCACCAGGAGCAGCCAGCCGTGCAAGCTTCAGTAACAATTCCCCTGTTGTGGTGTGCCAGGCACCAATGATGGATAACACAAGCTGGTGTTGAGGAAAGACATCCAAGAGTGCAGCTCTTGGAACCACTTACCACTGCCATGGATTCATGTAATCCATGCAAGGCATGCACCCTCTCTGGAATCCTATTTTCCTAAAGGGTGAAATGCATGATATGATTGACTTTCCCAGGGGAGTTGCTCTGTAGAAGGAAAAAGTAGCTACTTACCATAAAATAAGAATAATCAATCCCTGCAGAGGATGGTAGGAGAACTCCTTCTTAGGGGTCTGTAGCACAAGTCTTAGGAGGAGCAGGTGAAGGAACTGGGGTTGTTTAGTCTGGAGTAGAGGATGTTCAGGGGAGACCTTATCACTCTCTACAACAACCTGAAAGGAGCTTGTGGTGAGGTGGGGGTCGGCCTCTTCACCCAGGTAACAGCAATAGGACTAGAGGTGACAGTCTTAAGTTGCGCCAGGAGAGGCTCAGGTTGGATATTAGGGAAAATTTCTTCTTAGAAAGAGTGGTGAGGCACTGGGACAGGCTGCCTGGGGAGGTGGTAGAGTCACCAACCCTGGAGGTGTTCAAGAAATGTGTAGATGTGGCACTGAGGGATGTGGTTAGTGGGTATGGTAGTGACAGGTCTATGGTTGAACGAGATGATCATAGTGCACTTTCCCTGCCTTAATGATTCTGTGACTCTAGGGTTAGTGCTGTGAGTTGCTGTGCAGGATTGAAAGGAAGGGGGAGGAGGACCCCTCTCATTTTAGAAGTGAAATTAATGCCCAGGAATAGAAGGGACTTTGTGAAGGCCAGAATACAGATAGACTGATGTCTACCCAAGGTTCCTGCTACTTCCCCAGGATCCTGTCTCCCAAGGATGTCAGCTGCTCTGCTCTCCAGCAAAGGACTAGCCTGCAACTATATTTAAGAAACCCAACACCCTGCCATCCTTACCCACAGTTCAGTCCCTGCCTAACATCCTCTACCCAACATCAGAATTCACATTCAAAAAATACTGATACAGATTCATTTTGAGGTCTCCTCCCATTTATTGTATTTGCAGTTGTGCTTGTTTAAGAAAACAACTGCATTTATTATTTGCTGGGTTTTCTCCCTCTCTCTCTTTTTTTTTAAGAAGCAAAATAATTGTTCTCCTTTAAAAAAAAAAAATTATCAAGGCAATACACACACTGCCTTCAAATGCTCCATGTTATTATTTCTTGCACTCATGAAGTATGTGCAAGTTTTGCATAAAACCACTTGCCTTGTTTGGGAAAACAAACAAACAAAGAGCAAATTCATGGGCTGCTTTTCATTCATTTACCATCCATATGTTTCATTGCTGACTGTATGTATGCACAGCACATACACAAAGAATAGCAACTGGTATGTATGGTGCCTACTGCTTATTCAGAGCCTGTCACACTGCACTTTTGAGTCTTTCAACTAGAGTAGGCTCATTTGAAAGGATTTTGCAAACCACTCAGATTTTCATTTTGGAAGAAATGGATAGAAGAAGGTTACAGGGGAGCCTTAATATTTTATGCACAATCATGAAGCAAGTTCCCTCCTTTCCTTCCTTTGTTGACATCTCAGCAACTACTTTAGAGCACAAACTGACCAACCGTATGCATCTGCCAAATACTTCTCTTCTTGTACTGTATTCATCATCCATCTCTCTCTTCCCCTTTTGGTAATTAATTCTGTATATGTTGTTCCATAAAACATATTTATTTTCCTTAAGCTAAAAGTAAGCAAGCATCTCAAATGATGGAAAAGCAACTCCTCCTTCTACTGTCCTACCAACAGCCTGGCACAAGTAGATCTAAAAAACATTAGGTATGAATACAGATCTGGGTATTGTAATTAGTGGAGCACAGAATCAGAATTGTAGAGTGCAGTTTTCATACACACATCCATTTCATTTTTCTATTCCTTACAACCTAGCTTTCCAGTCTTTTTTGACCCTGTTTGTTGTTTTCTTTTTCCCCCACTGGCCAATTCTCTACCTGCTCTTTTCTGAGATTGGACACAACCTCAAAAGCTTTCCACCAGCTTTGTGATAAGGTGGAGTGCCTTGTGTTATGGCCAGATCCACACCTCACCACATGGGCATCCCAGCAGGCGGCTGACTGCTCCTCATCCCCTATGTACACCCAGAGAAACAGCAGTCAGGCATCATAATGAGTGTTAGGATTGGGCAGAAAGTGCTTGTCCTGCTCTTACTTCCAAACTGCACTTTGGTAGATTCCATCTCTCCGTCTGTCCATCAGGAAAATGATAAGCAATTGAGGTGGAACATGAACAAGCCGATTCTGCTTTATTTTTAAATAGACAGAGCAATTGCCTTTTTATTAAAATAAATAAATAAATGCAAGCAGTGTGACTGCAGAAACCTCTGCAGAGTCAGCAAATATTATGTAGGGAAGTGAATCTCGTCACAGTTAAGAAGAAAACATTCTGTCATTATAAACCTGATCTTGTCTCCCTGCCACTATTTAGCTTTCCAAAAGCCAAACCAGGCTGCTTGAATTTTCCGTGGCCAGATTTTATGAGAATGTGTAATTTTCTTGGAAAGTCTGAAGGCAGGTGGGACAAGACATCTAGGATAGGTGAATGTTTGTTGTTGTTCTTTTGAAACATAAGCATGCTGTGATGAGCTGTTCTCCCTTCTCCTGGGACATCTAGCATCTCTCCAAAGGAAAGGTTAAAGGAGCGGGTTCCACATTCTGCAAAGAGATTTTGACTTAGCCCAAAATGTTAGCTCCTGTTCAGGAAAACACAAGTGCCGCTTTGCTTCACTGTATTACAGATATCCTACATACAAAATGCACGTTTGCTTAATGTGTCATAAACACATCACCCCAGTATAAACTTTAGAAATATCCCGGAGAAGTAGATGAGTATGTTGCTGGGAGCCAGTGACAAGGAATGTTTCTGAAGGTATACCTCAGATAGTCCATAACTGGTCACCACTTCAGTCTGGTGAGCTGTCATGACCTACTCACACTGTGTATATTGGTGGTTTGGTTTGGGCTGACTTCAAGATGAAATAATACAAACGTTACTTTGATGCAGGGACAGTCATTTACAGCTATGTTAGTGAAGAAGTCCGTATGTGCAATCCCAATTCATGCAGGACTTCAAAGAATGGGGATGGTGTCATCAGAACAAGAGAGGGAAAGTGACATGAAGGGAGGAAGGTACAAAACAGCATGTATCCTTTATCTCTTTCAGATTCGGAGAAGGTTGAGCTCAGATTTCATTTGCTGCAGGTCAGGCTCTTGCTTTCTGTTTCTGAATACAATAAAGCACAATGTTCTACCACTCCATAGGCATTCTAAATTACTTCTCACGTGGTTTTGAATGCTTGACAGATTTATATTAAATATAAATGTTTTATATGAAATAATTGTGTGATGCTGTTTCTTTGCGAATCAGTGTTGTCTATCAGCAAAACTTAAACCCAGGGTTTAAGCATAGAAATCACAGCTTCAATCTCGTGTAAGGATTTTTGAAAAGCTTCTGAAAAAAATATTTCAGCTAACAGTCCACCAAGGGGTTAAGCTGAAGGACAGGAGAAGTAATATAATTTTAATTGTGCATATTTTTCCTGGTTATTCCAGGAGCTTCTGCCTCATAAATCCTCATGACAATTGCATAATGCTGAATCTATCCACTGGGAATCCCAGAGGGAAGGCTTAACCCTTTTACTTTGTTGAAGTTTAATAATTAATTCTCCTTTCAGCGAGAGGAGATAGCTTACCCAAACAGTCAGTCCTGAAGCAAACACTGGCATAGGTACTGTACTGTACGTGCTCTGTACTTTAGATTTCCTTCTCTGGGCCACAAAGGAATAGGCAAACTGGTTCAGGTAAAATTAGAATTGACCCAAACATTGCCACTTAAACAGGTCTTTGAGATGTTAGGGCCTATTAGCCACTCCTTCGAAGGGCAAATTCAGGGACTTGTATTTAAGCTAGTCTCTGAAGGTTGGAATTAGACCCTGGATTGTCTGCTTTCCTCAGCAGCGGCTGCTTTCTAATTGCAACTGTTGAATGCATGCATATTCATTACACCATGGAGCTTGGGAAGCTGCACAGTCTGCAGCTAATGTGCTGAATCAGATAGTAAATCAGACTGATTAAGATACAACATTCAGGCTTAAAAGACGCACTAATCACCCAGCCTTGTCTTTGAGGCTGACTTTCAAATCACAACCACATGAGGGATGCTGCAGAAGAGCAGGGGCTGATGGCCATCTCTGGTGTCACCACAGGTGACACTCAATGTCCTAAGATTCCCTGCAGCCCACGCTGGCTGCTGCCATGCTCTGGATGAATACACTTACCTGACATTGTAAGCCACACCTTGTACATGGAAGCCCTGGGGGCTTGATGGTATGAGATTCTGGGGAGCTTGTACAGGCACAGGCACACAGGGACCTGTTGCTGGTCCCCTCACTCTTGTTCTGTGGCATAGCAGCAGGCACACATGAAGCCTCTCTGCTGTGTGCCAGCACAGCCCAGCTCCTTTTCACCTTAATATGCTTTCCTGCACTTGGCTCTCAGGAAGGCTGTGGAAATAAATGCAGTCTTGAGATGAGCATACTTGTGTTCATTACTGAGCACCTCTGGAATAATACCTTCATTCAGTGTCAGCCATTTCATGTCCCGCCATTCTGTAGCAGAGGAGTCCTTCCTTACAAAACTACTTCTGAGTCTGCCAGGAAGCCAAGCGTGGGAGAAGAACAAGACCTCTGTAAATGCATTCAGTGAGTTAAGTTGTTTGTTTTGTGATAAATAGCTGTGCTGATACCTTCAAGTGTTTGACATTCATGATTCACAATTTAAAGCCTAAAGCACGTAGTGGTGTTTACTTCCTGATTTAACCTTCTGAAACCACTGTTGCTTGTGCTCCAGACTTGTTTAGTTTGACAGTTATGTGAATTCCAGCCATTGGGCTGAAATTGCCATCCCAGTTTGCATGAGCGATACCTCCCTGTCGCACAGCAATGACCTCTGAAAAGGTGCATGCAGGTAGAAAAATCACACTCTGGTTTCAAAGGCTGCCAAATGTTTGCAAATCCATCTTTTTTTCTGCCTGATTCAGTCTCAGCCTTTTCTGAACAGAAATGAGAGAAGTGGGATGAAAAGCTCTGAAGCACCTCATCCCTCCGGCTTTGTTGCCATCACCAGTTACAAATATAGCAACGCTGGAGTCTGTAAGGAGGGATTTGAAGGAGACAGAGGGACTTCCCCACTTTTCTGTAAGTTTCCTCTGACCTGACTTGACTTTAACTTCCTCCAGCTTCCCTCTCCACACAAATACCAAACACGAGTGTACTTGCTGTGTTTGTGCCAGACACACACTAGTGCAAACACGACGGCAAAGCCCAGTTCCAGAAGAGATACCCCAGGTATCATCAGAAACACTAGATATACTACAAATAAAACCCTAGATCAGAAAAATGTGCAAAACTCATATCTCGTAACAGTTTACAGTTAGTTCACTCTGTTTCATCAAGCAAAGGCAACAACATCACAAGCTTAAACTTTTCAGACAGTATCATAGCAGCCACCTCCAAACAAAGTGGGCTGCACTGCAAGAAGTTCAGATGTTATCCTCAAGGTTATGCAGGGGGTCAAAAGCTAAAGCAAGACAGGTAACGGAGACAGTAGTTTCCTTCTTAGTCTTAACAGCATCAAATCAAAGGCAATTTTGCACAAAATTCGTTCTCTCTCAATCAGGCACTTTTGCAGAGACTGTATTTGAGACTCCTTTTTGTGGTTACACAGGATTAGCATAGATCACTGCGAGCACCCACAAACACTGAACTGGTAATTGCGTCGCACATTGAAACAGATGCGGTATGTCAGGCATCCTAACAGTAATATCCAAGGGGAGAAAAAACAAGTTAGGAAACATAAGTTTCAGCAGAGATTTGCATGCAGCAGACACAAGATGCTATGAGGATAAGAAGAGACAGATACTCACCAGCCAGAGTCAAGCTCTGTGGCAGGTGAGCGAGATGGCCAGGAGTAAAGCAAGACAGAGAACTTGGCCTGGAGCAACCCATGGAGAGTCCTGAAAAGGAGGAAACACAGCATGAGAGAGCAGGCAGTGCTGTTATGGGGAACAGCCAGAAAGGAAAGAGGACAGCAAATAATGCCCATGTGATGGGATAGCAGTGTTGCCAACAGGGAGGAAAGGGAATCTGTAGCTCTGGTTTTTCGTCACATCTCTTGTGCCACCAAACAAGTAAAAACCTGTGACCAGGGCCAACGGTGTGTGGATATGGGGGGGTTGGAACTTGATGATCCTTGAGGTCTCTTCCAACCCAAGCCATTCTATGATGTGAAGGCAACAGAGTTTCAGTTACCTCTAGACAACTACCTTGCTACAGAGACTCTTTGTGGCAGCAGGAAGGTGCCACTATTGATGCCCAACCTGCTGACTCCATCACCCACCATACAGGATTGTCCTCTTCATCCACAAGACACCCTCCTGCCGCCACAGCTTCAGCAACAGTTTCTTCTTTAAAAGACATCTCTGTTGGTGCTGATGTCCTGAACAGAGCCTGTCCTCCCCAGAACTGGCACCTGGAATCTCAATCAGAGCAGCAAGGACTGCAGGAAGAGTATTTGAGAGAGACATAAGCAGATCCCTTGACAAGAACAGAGATTAACTGGCATGTAGATATACATCATAAGGGTCCAAACGGACACTAAGCCACCAAGAGAGACTGCAGTTAAGTAGAAATAAGCTTTGCTGAATACATGAAATGCCAAAGGATCTTGGAGGAACCCTTAGCAGAAAGGGCCATTAATCACTGTAGCCAGCTGCATCCCATATACAGTGCTCACCTTGTGAACCTGAAAAATATTACTGTAATAAGAAAAAAGACGCCCTTCAGAAGATTCTTCAGGTGCCCTATGCGGAGACTGCAGTAACTCTTTGGGACAGATTATTTTCTGGCTGTATTTCTCAGTAGGCGGATTCCTCAGCTCCAATTCCAAGAGCAGCTGACATAACTAACACCACTTTCATCTGTCGCAGTCACCTTCCCCTATCTTTTCCCTACAGAAAGGCTCAAAGGATGGGGAAAGAAAGGCTGAGGGGGAGGGAAATGAATTCACCCATCTTCCCTGCTTCCCCCCTGCCCTAAGTAGAGCGGAAATTCCCAAAGACCTTTGGTGAAGGGCAAAAAATATGCCTTTTTTCTCCAATGCCTTTGATGGGTCTGTGATCCTAATCAAACAATGAAAAATAAAACCCCATGCATCGAAACAGGATCACCTCTGGCTTCAATCTGGCTTACATTTCTAGCCCCTGGAGTTGAGTCAGCATCGGTCGCATCAGCTGCTTAAAAAGAAGAAAAAGGTGAGCTGCAAACATTAGTCACAGGCAGAGGCAGCAGCAGGCACGGACAAGTGACTCAATCCCCAGTTGGCTCTCAGAATTCCCACCATCCTCTCTACATCAGCACATTTTTAAGCAGGCTCAACATGACCTTGTAAATTCCCCTCTACGTCACCACGGGGACTTTGAGGACCTCCTCCTTCTTTACAGTTCTGCTTTCATCTCTCTCCTTTTCTCATACATATTGCATTTTATAAGACACTTGCTCTAAAAAAGCAACAAAAAGTTGCAGTGTTTGGCAAGATACCTATAGACAGGGAACTTAGTTCTAAGTAAGGCTCCTCTAGCTGGGACTATTCACATTCGATTGGAGGCTAACTCCTGAGGATACTAGGATGGCTGCCTGGAACATGCACTTTATTTTCTGAAAATAAATTGCCATTACTGCAAGACTGACTGCCAGGTGAAGTGAGCCTGGCTCACTGGCTCAGACAAACCACACAGGAGAGGGCTCAGCTGGTTGTGCTGTTGCTTTGGGACTGTCATGTCCTCCGAGACAGTTCTTGTAAAATGCCTGGGGTATTAAAAAAAAAAAAAAAAAAAACAACAAAGAAGCTGGAATACTGGATGTGAGGTGGCTGTGGAAGAGCCAAAGCAGCTGTGAGTTCGGGTCGCCAGCACTCATCCCTTGCAGGAAGAGATGAAAATTGCTGACAGTTTTCATTCTTTCCCCATGGGGTACCTCAGGTTACAGTGAGCTTGTCTGCTTTCCAACATAGAGCCTCAGCTGTTGTAAATTGCTCAAGATCCTCCGGCTTTCACAGAGCACCTCCAGTTTACAGCAAGTGAAAACAAAGGTCAGTTTCTATGTTCTTCAAAAAAGAAAAAGAAAATCAAGATCAGCAGCTTGCCAAGTGGCAGACACTTAAAAATGATAAAGCTTAGGAGTCTGACTGTAAACATTTTTAGCTATCTCTTCTTATGCCTTATGTCCTATCTCTCAGACAATACATCTAAGGTTGTCTGCTGCCAAACTCAGTCCTTGAAACATCTTGTCAAGTCTCTTGGTGAAATTTTTCTCTAAATGTGTTCTACAGCTGTACCAGCCCCATAACACAGGAGATCAGACCCTATCTTACCCACACAGGTACTGACAAAGTTTCTCATACTTTCAGAAACGGATCATCCAATGATTGTAAACACCTGGATCTTGTTTCTCTTAGTGATAGATTACCCAACAGTTCATTAATTAGTCACTCATTTCCATCCTTCCTAAATATTTATAGTGCGCATCCTTAAGGACATACCGTGTTGTGAGTTTGATGGCCCTCCCATACACTTCTTTAAAGCAAGGAGTAACACATTAAAGAGATCTACCTGTGTCCGCTGAATTTATGGTGATGACTTTGGTACTAGCACCTCAAGGAAGGTAATAAATGTTTTATAGACAAGAATTATTTCACACCTACCAACGATCAGTTATAATCGCCTCTTTGCTGTATGCTTCCCCTAAGTGAATCCTCCCTAGTGACTTAATAGCCAAGATGATTGCTTCAAGCAATTAAAATCTCCAGGATCTATTCCAAGCTCATTTTGTTGCCAAGTTAACAATACAGTAGTGAAAGCAATTTAGAGGTATTAAATGTTCTTCACTCACCATTTTCCCCTGACTCTGGTTTTGTAGCAGTCTGAGGACACCTTGCCTGATCAGCAATCAAACTAGACCTGTTGTCCGAAGCACAGTACCGAGTGTTCTGAAATGTTCTTCTGTATCTTTTAACGCAATCTGACTCATGAATAAGAAACACTGATTTCCTCATAAATGTCCTCCAGGAGCTTTCAAAGTGGGGTGCAGTATGACTGTTTCTGTTGAAATCTGCAGGTTTTGAGAAGAAGGTAATAAAGAAAGAAAGGGCAGGGGGAAGATTCAATCTTGAAGAACATCCACGTTGTTTTAAAATGAAACATCATCAGAAGAATTTAAAAACAAAATTTCAAGTAGGTCTACATTTAAACACTTGAAAAAGTTGTTTTTGGCAGGTATGGTAACATGGAGACCTGCAAGATGACTGTGAAGATAAGAATTAAAGGTATTGAGATCTGAAAATTTTCGAGTAAGCTCCACATCACATGGACAAAAGTAATTATTTACATAAACAATAGCATATTTAATGAGGAAAAAGGATACAGTCTTCCATATCTCTGAACTTTGCAAGCTTTGTTGAGAAACAAGTGTGTGCCGAAAGGCCAAATACACAACTTTGTCAAATCAGTGAAATAAAAAATTCTCTGAAATAAGTCTGCCACATCTATAAGTTAATTACATTTCTAACACCACCATGGCCTCCAACCCTCACCTGTATCCATCCGTCTCACCTTCAGCAGGTTTTGAAGGTGGTAAATATCTAACTGATCTGATTTAAGCTCAGTACTGTGGCATAGTATTTCCAGAAAAATAATGACACAACCAGGCAGCTATGCTCACTTTTGCAAAGCACTGTGCAATTTATTTTAGGGCAACAGCAATACAAAGCAGTCATGGGACACATATAAATACAGACACAAGTTCACTTGTTACTCCATATTTACCTCCCCTCTTCACTTTCATTTACTTTTTTAACCACTACATTGCTTTGCTCTTCAAAGCAAAGTTTGAACCAGAGCAAACAAGCACATATATCTCCTATCACTGGGACAAGATATTTGGACAGGAAGATAGGGATAATTAATAATAAAATCAATTGCCTTCTCTGCCTTCCCTCCCAGTGATTTAAAAAAATACAAGCTGTCTATTACACTTGTATAATTGAGATGAGTCTTTACTGAATGTTCCACGCACCAATCTAGCACACCACAGTGTAATGGTCTTTGACATCATCTTGCTTCTGCGGCTTTACTAGATTTATACTGACTTGCAATTAAAGGAAGGCCAACTTGGTGCCAAATGTACACTTTTGAACCCCAGTCATGTCAGCTCTACATCTGTTCCAATAAAGTTAACTATCTCTAATAATTGAAAAAGTGCTTTAAAAAATATTCTAATGGCAAAATGTCTCCATGTAGGTTTGGGACTAGTTAGACTATAAATGAGTCAATTAGCAAAAATCCTTGTAACAGAGAAGTGAAGCGGTGAGGTTGATCACATAGATCACGCATGTGAAGCAAAACATAAAAAGCATTGGCAATGACACATCGAGCTCCCCAGGGAAAAAACCAGCACTAAGGGGATACTTAGATTTGCACAAGCCATCCAGCCCTCCACTTTTCTGGAAAAAAAAGGGAGAATAGCTTTGTGAGGGGCAGCCTATGACAGTGCAATGATTTTGTTGAACATGTGAGCAAATGTTATCCAAAAGCAAATATAAATGCAAATGTATACTGTACAGAGTGGAAAAGGAGAACCAAAGCCTCCTGCCAGCCAACAACTGGTCACAGGGTCCAGCAGTAGTCACATATCAGTGCCTCATGACTTTCAGTTCCATATGGGTGTTAGATAAACATCAGCTGGAATCTCACTTGGGACACTTTAGATGTAGGAAGCCACAGCACAAGCATAATGGGAGGAAGAAAAAAATGCAAAAAGCACCAAAAATCCTGAGGCCACTCACTCAATGCTCCTTTCCAGATGGTTGTTTGTCCCACAGCTGTTCTTTATGAGAGTTCATCTTTCTGCCAGATGTTTTTGAAAACCTAAGACTGCAGGTCATGGCTGTGCCTGATCTGTCAGTGAGAAAGGCATGAAAATGCAGCTGGCAGCAGGGAGAGGTAAGCAAGGAATAAAAGAAAAACTCAGTGGACAGGCTTCCCAATCAATCTCTCATCCTCCATCAATCATCTGATGAGAAGGCAGTGGAGAGAGAAGGAGTCTTTACATGCCCTTTGCCCTCTAATCCACCACTCACAACCAGTATTGACATGAGCTGCTACCAGAGTAAGTGTGTGCAATAGCTCATTTAAGAAGAAATCCACCTGTATGGCTTCCCCCTGACACCAGCCCCTTGAGCAGAAAAGGTTGCAAGGCAACTTCTGCAAGAGAGAAAGATGTAAAGGGCAAATAATAATCCTAGCTTTGGACAAATACTAAGGAGAACCACAGGGCAAACATGTTGTGGCCAGCTCTGCATGGTGCTGAGCCCTGTGTGTTGGGTGCAAGTACGGTCCCTCCCTGCCAGAGCAAGAGCAGCCACAGCTGGATGCAGCTGATTTATTTGCTCCACCTACTAAGCATACATCTGGAATAAACTCTTGGTCCATCACTTATGGTAAGAAATGCAATGCATCAAATTCATAGCCCTACTGATGCCAGTCAAGTTGTATATGCTACTCTGTTGAATCAGTTCTTGGCACAAAAGACACCTTAGCAACTCCAATGGGACCACATACATAAATAAAAAGGGATGTGAGGGAATGCAAAGAAAATGTCATTTCCAATATTGGTCCACTCGTTTTGAAGCAACAAAGAATGGCATAGCTTTGCCTACCCTCTGCAAAGGCAAGAAATAGCTTTGACAGCAAGTCTGAGAAAGAGTTCAAAATAATACATACAGTGTCTCAAGCAATTTGACATTTTCTCTAATGCCCCAAATGTGTCTATAGTTTAGGAATAAGCTACCTGTAAGCTTAAAAAAAAAAAAAAGAAAGAGTGCACAAACCCAAAGCTAAGCATAAAATTCTGGAATGGTAAATTCATGAAGCCTTTCAAAACCAAGTCTGAAGGTCAAGAAAAGCAAAGTGTTCCTGCAACTGCTGAAAACAAATAAGGTCCCTAAATATAAATTAAATGGAAATATTTGTGCAGATTAATTTAACATTTCTAAGCATCTTGTGTTACCAGGACAGATTTGAGCAAGGTCCCCATTTTACTCTGTTGGTGGCTTTCAAGTCTGTACCACGGAGACGTGACTAAAAAAAGAATGTTTTTGACACCACCAGGAAGGCCTCCATCAGCAGCCACCCAAGGAAAACCTCAGACAAGGTGCATGCTGCAGGACAGGACGTGTTTGATGCTCTAGTACATTCCTGAAAGGTTACATCTTTTCAAGCTATAATGTGCACACGAGCAGTATCTGTAGAGGTAATTTACATCATAACACAACATCAGGTAGATTGCTCACCCACAGAAATGTACACAGGTTCAAAAGCCTTCAAAGATCAAGACCCAGTTCAGATATTTGATTACTCACTGAAACGCTAATGCTTGTAAAGTGAGTCTAACTTCACTGCAATTATTCACTCCTATGGTCCCGCTTCCCTGTCCCTCGTCCTACCACCCTTGTACAGAACACAGAAATTGCAATAACAGTGAGAGCTAGTAATTTCATTAGCAGTAATTAGCCCATGCAGAACAAACAGACAAAGCTGACCCTGAAATAATAATCAAGCTTTCTAGCTTTTCTCAATGCATGCTGTGTTTGGTGTGTAAGGACAGGTGTTCCTCTTGCTCATTTCTTTGATGTTCAATTCAAATGAGACGTTTATTTAACTACTCTCATGCAGTAACATTTTTCATGCTGCCATTTGGTCAGCGACACATCTAAACAGCTGGAATTCTAAGAACAGTCTCCATAAAAGGTGCACTGAAAACCACATCCTAGCATGACTTGAATTGGAGACACGGGCACTTCTTCAAAAAAACACAGGCTGTGGTGGTGGAAACACTTAGGAAGGTGTCAGAGTTATTTATTATAAGAACTAAGGAGTGTTTCTACATCCCTGACCTTAATGGGTAAAATCTACCTTCTGAAAAGTTCCAGTTAATCATAATTTGGGTATTGCCATTTTCTTTAAGAATTGATTTTTTTCAAACTGCATCAGAAAAGAGAGATTTTTGTGCAATATAATGGGAGTTCAGTTTTTCGAGCTTATACTTTTTCCGCTAAGAGGGGAAGGAGAGAGGGGACAAGATGCTTCAGGAGCAGATCACCAGTGAGTCTTGTAGCATTACCCTGAAGTTCAGAGAGACCTCCCTCTCCTTCAGATGACTCACAAATACAACAAAAGACACTGTTCAAGTCTCTAGGGAAGCTTGTAGCAGGCTAGGGCCCACTGGAGGCCAAGTATTACCTCAGTGAACATCTCAGCAAGGAACATTTAATATGTAGATGTGTGTTTTACTGTGAGAACACAGTTTACCAAAGGCCTTGGTACTCACCCTCCATCCCTAAAAGCCCTTCTGTACTCCAAGCAGGGCTGCATCAACTCCAGTGCACATGACCTGATCAGTAAGACTCATCAAAACTGTTCATATCTTAAGACAAACATAGCTGCAGTGGGCCAGCTCAAAAGTCCACTTAGTCTTGTACCCTATCTCCAGCACCGACCAAAAGCAGTCACCTAGAGAAGACTATAAAGACAAGTCTCAGGACTTCCCCTGAGTACTCTCCCACACACCATAAATACTTCAGAAATTTCCCAAGTCATATGCATTTCCAGGTGATTAGATCACATTGTGTCTTACTGAAGTTGGAGTGCTTTGCTGGAGTTCCTCCATCCTCTCTGTGAAAGAAGAGTTCTCCCACGAGTCATAGTAGCAAAGCAGTGTTGACCAACTTCCCTTGTTCTCTAGAAACTGAAAAGAGAAAGTAGAGCAAGCATCTCATTTATCAAATACCGCTGTGGCTTTGCTTCCACTCAAAAAGAGCTTACAGGAGTTTCTAAAATGAGGACTATCCTCCTTTTCACAAGAAGAATTTGACTGAAGGGCAAGGAGATCCCAAGCAAAATGACTTTTCCTAAGAGGTGGAAGTATGCCACATAGGCTCAAGACAACTATCTCAGAGGTGAGGATGCAGGAAGGGAAGCACTGGTGTGAGTGGGCATGGCTGCCAACCACAATAAACTCTTCTCAGAAGAAACAGGTTTAAAGTTTAGCTGTTCCTTGCTTGAAGTACTGGAAGTCTGTTCAGAGGAGAATACTTGACACATGGAGTAGAGTTTTTCAGCTTGGAAATAATCTAATTTAGAGTCTTGATGAACAGTTTGTACAAGATATTCAATTTCCTAGTATATCAGAATGCAAGAAGACCGAGGAACCCTAGGACAACATCAGGTGGCAGTTTTAAGAGACACAAGGAATGTGTCACAAGCACATGCACGAGTCGTGAAATTCACACATCTGAGACACTGGATGACAAAAATACAACCAGCTTAAAAATAAAAGTTGGACAAAAAATAGGTGCAACAAGGGCTCCTAAACGTGTGATGAAAATACATGAAGTCTGTGAATCATGGATTACTCAAAAGTAGGACCAGGTCAGGAAAAACATCACTCTGTAATCCCTCATTCTTCATATGTTCTCTCTAAACCTTTATTGGTAGCCATTATGGGGAGAAGATGCTGAGCTAGATGAACTTTCAGACTGACCCTGAATTGCTGTTCTTTTCTCCAAATCAAATAGAGTTTTTCAGCAACTACTTGCAACAGCATTTGCTTCTGCTGTCACTGTTCTAATGGAGTGTGCCAAGATGTATGGAAATTAATTATCCTTTTTTATTTCTGGAATGTAGGCTGTAGGGATCTGACATTTAATGCATCAAATGCTCTGCATACATTCTATATCTGGTAAGTGCACTTCTCACAACTTCATCAACAAGTTATGGTTCACAGTCCTGATATGATTATAACATTAATTCCTACTGTCAGAGTGTGTTTACTGCACCAGCATCATGAAGATGGCTCAGAGCCACCGATTGCAGAGAAGTTCTGGTTCCTCTAATCAGTGACAAACTGCAATCTAAACTCGGAGGAAAAAGTCCTACTTTTTCACTATCTCACATGTCAAGAGAAAAAATAACACATTCCTCTGAAGCGACTGCATTTAAGAAATCCTCCATCAGGATTTAATAATGGAAGATGATAATATCTTCATCTTTCTGTTGTGCTCCGGTCTCAAATCATTCAACAAATGTTATCTGGCAGGCTGACAGGATGGGGGAAGGTTGTATTTTTCTGTAGGCCAAGATTTTTGCAAGTCAAAGTGCATTTGTTCTTCATGTGAGTTCCTTTTCTGCCCCCATGCCCTGCCATATCAGGGCCACTCAGATGCCCATGTCATGCCTGTCCCTTTCTGTCCTTATCCTCACTCTTTTTCTTCCTGTCTGCCCACCAACATAGTCCTACCTCTTCCCCCATCACCCTGCCCATGATTGTGTTTCCTTTCACTCTGTCCCACGCAAGCATGCCCATGCCACCCCTTCCACACAAAGACCATCAGAAAAACTGGGACGGAGCAGAGGTCAGGATGTCACCATGCAGCATTGCTCACTGTCTCAGTTGAACCAAATCATAGAATCATAGAATCACCAAGGTTGGAAAAGACCTACAAGATCATCCAGTCCAACCATCCACCTACTACCAATATATCCCCACTACACCATGTCTCTCAACATCTAAACATTCCTTGAACACCTCCAGGGTTGGTGACTCAACCACATCCCTAGGCAGCCTATTCCAGTGCCTGACCACTCTTTCAGAAAAGTAGTATTTCTTAACGTACAGCCTGAATCTCCCCTGCTGCAACTTGAGGTCATTCTCCCTTGTCCTGTCACTAGTTACAAGAGAGAAGAGGCCAACCCCAGCTCACTACAACCTCCCTTCAGGTAGTTGTAGAGAGTGATAAGGTCTCCCCTGCACCTCCTCTTCTCCAGACTGAACAATCCCAGCTCCCTCAGCCATTCCTCATAAGGCCTGTGCTCCAGACCCCTCACCAGCTTCGTCACCCTCCTCTGGACACGCTCCAGGGCCTCAATGTCTTTCTTGTAGTGAGGGGCCCAAAACTGGACACAGTACTCGAGGCGCGGCCTCACCAGGGCTGAGTACAGAGGGACAATGACTTCCCTACTCCTACTGGCAACACTATTTCCAATACAAGCCAGGATGCTGTTGGCCTTCTTGGCCACCTGGGCACACTGCTGGCTCATGCTCAGCCGAGCATTGACCAATACCCCCAGGTCCGTTTTCTCTACACAGTCTTCCAGCCACTCTGCCCCAAGCCTGTAGCATTGCCTGGGGTTATTGTGGCCAAAGTGCAGGACCTGGCACTTGGTCTTGTTGAACCTCATCCCATTGGCTTCAGCCCAAAGATCCAGCCTGTCCATATCTCTCTGTAGGGCCTTGCTACCCCCAGGCAGATTGACACTTCCTGCCAGCTTCATGTCATCTGCAAAATTTCTGAGAGTGCTCTCAATGCCCTCATCCAGGTCATTAATAAAGATACTGAAGAGGACGGGCCCCAGCACCGACCCTTGGGAGGGGGACACCAAATGCAGTGTGTTACATGGGTTTGGAAACCAGAGAGGATCAGACACATTGCAAGGCATTTCTCCCTCTGTCAGATATGGAAGATACTGTAACCACTCCAACCCAGTGTGCCCCCTAAGATTTGACTGGACTCTTGAATTTGACCACATTACCAGCGGTCTCCTCCATTTTTCTTGTCTGTTCCATGGGATTTGCACACTGTTGCCTTGCCTCCTCTTGCTTTTGGCAGCATCCCCTAATTCTCTTCCTTTCTCTGCTGATGGCTTTGTAGATCCCACTTTCCCATAGCAAAATTATTTTCCTTTTCTCAGCTGAGAGTACATGCTATGATATATTATTCAACAGACCTCAGATAAGATGGGAGGAGCTGCCAGAGCATGTTAAATGGGATGACTTTCCACCTCCCCCTTTGTTAAAAAATCTGGAAACAACTAAATAGAAGCAGTATGTGTGCTAAGAGGATTAATCTGTTTCCCTTTTCTTGCTTAGTGGTTTATCCACCCATACTAAATTCTAGTTCTGCCCCTGAGCACCTAGATTGTCCCTGGAAACCCTGGAGTTAACCAGATGCAACATCTAAAGCTAATCCCCACCACCATACCTCACAATCAGGGCCACTTCACCCTAACAAGTGCTTGCTGTGGCACGCCTAGAAGTAAGGTGCAAAGAAAATAAGCCCAATGAAAATAAGTTAGTGCTCTATGAGAGTCCTTATGGAAGATGGGATCACAACCTCAAATGCCTTTTCATCCAGTTGATGCCACCTGCTCTGGCTATTTTCAAAAGCTAAGTCATTTGCTGATGAAATAGCTACAGACATTTTGTGCACATTTCATATTTATCAGCAGGTTGCTAACAATGCAGAAATGAGCAGAACAGCAATTTGTAGCTGGGCTGTGATACTGCAGTCCTCCTCCTCCTTTTGATTTACAATCATTTTTCTATATGGATCGGTCTTAATGACACTCATTTATTGACAAAATCTGCCTTCTATAGACTTGGAATTATTTAGAGGTCAAAAGAATAATTCTTTTAATAATACAGTTTCTGCTCCCTCAGCAAAAGCATTTCTGAAACCATCCTTCTTTTGCTAGGCTATTTCCCTATCCATAGAATAGCCCATTTCCCTTTCGCTCTGTTAGGCATATTTTAGCAGAAGTGAACGGATTATTCCCTCGTCACACCTGATCATTCCTCTTGACCTGATCTCTGAAAGCAACAAAGTGATGAGCAAGAAGGCACTTAGAGTTTAACTGATAATCCTCGCCAGAATGTCATTTTTACCCTTTCAGGAGCTGCAGTGACTTAGCTCAGGTAAGCTTCCCACAAGCTCTTGAAGACAAAAGGAGTGTGTCCGTACTGCAGTGGAGTGCTCAGCACCTCAGGAGGGATCTGGATGAAGCAGCATGGAGACCTGGGCTGGCTGTCCCCGAAGGTTTGTGTTGCCATGGTTGGCTGCACCACCCTTGAAAAAAACTAATTTTGAGCTAACACACTGCTATCCACTAGCATGCAATATAGGAATGACCCAGTAGCATCCAGGTAAATTCTATTCCATACATGAGAAGTAGCAGAAAAATTATGTTAAAACGTAAATTTTACACTCTGTGGGGAAAATTACCTTTTTCCCAGCTGTACAAACGTTTCTGTAGATACAGAGCCAAGCTTTGGTCCCAGTGTGCTCAGGGGGATGTTTTGATTTATGGCAGGGTCTCAGCCCACATCAATTTGCAGTACAACCTCCTCATAAGCTCTTAATGATGACCTCCCATTTCATCACCTACACCATGAAAGCCAAGTAATTTTGCCTGAAAGAAATGATAGATTATGCCCAACCTGCGAAGGCTGCAGCTGATTGCTAGGGAACAACTTCCACCTTGTTCGTTCCTTCAAGCCAGTGTAGCAATGAGCCAAAAGAGCAGGAACAGCCTCCACAGATTTTGAGGTTGGATGGACTTGTGCACCTCTTTCCAGCTAGCATCACCTCTCCTTCATTCCCATCTGACCAGGTTTCACCTGGTCGCTGCACACTCCTTGGCTGTGAGGCAAGATTCAAGGGACAAGGAACAGTGGGCTGAAACGTCACAGTTTTGTGGTGAATTCAGTTTCCGCCTCTTCCCCTCTCCTGTCTGTCTGGATTAAGGGCTTGCTGCTCAAGCATCTCACCCTCTTTGTGAAGGAGATTGAGCAGGACCTCAGATGGAAATTTTACAGCAGCTATTAATGTACAAGTAATATTGTCACATAAATAATAACATGGCTGTCTAATAACAAGAGCTGCATAACACTAAAAAGAAAATTTTTATTGCTAGCAAAATAAAAGGAGGAGACATTCCAAGGAAAATGGAAACTTAAAAAAAGAATGCTAACAGCCCCTCTAATGGCTAATAACCCAAAAAGAAGTAGCCATAGTGCATGCAGCAGAAAACCCACCCTGGAAAACGGCGTTTTTATTCACAGATTTGGACTAACACTCTAAAACTACAAGCTAGATAACATAATTTCTATATTTTCTAAGAGTTCGGTGTCTTCTACGCAGACATCATTACTCCATCTGGAAGAATTTGATTTATGAAATGACAATCTCTCTTTTCATTCCTCTTTCAAGAATATCATACCGTAAGATTGGATAATATGAGAAAACTGTCTTTCAACAACTGATCTGCTTAAATTAAACCCTTTTACAAAATGTATGTTAATAAATAAATAAATAAATAATAAGGATTTTGTTTTCCATTTTGGGCAAATGAGGTAGGTGGTGGTTTTTTATTTAGGAAACACACAGCAAAACAATAATATTAGTTACGGTCTTCCACTCACTTCCCAACACAAGCCGTATTTCTTTTTTATCATAATTTCTCCTTTTCTTATTTTTTTCTCTCAAGGAAAATGAAACAAGGCAGAACAATCAAGTCGGAAAAAGTTGTACTTGAAGTCTCCACTTAAAAACTTGTGATAAATATAATTGTAAAATGGTGACATTCTTTTTGAACTTGAAGAATGAATGGCCTCCATTAAGACATTTACCATCTTTTTTTTTCCCATTTTTTTGCTATTTCTAACAACAGATTTTATAATACATTTAAACTATGAGAGAGCGCAAACCAAGTTTATGTTCACAGAACTATCCATACCTGCTTGCTTTTACTTCTCTGCCAGGATGCAGTGGTGGCAGAGTTGCTCTGGGTTTGGGGACCAAGCTGGAAGCTGGGGTGACCCTGCTACACACATCATCACTGATGGGGCACCATCCTGAAGGGTCCAGGGTGACATGACCGGGGTAAATCAGGACCAGGATTTAGACGGTTCCAACTAGGATTAGCAGGAGATGGCGCAGGAACCTGGCCATGATGTGGGCCCAAGGGTCTGTCCAGAAGGGGACCGAGGAGCTGGGGCAAGGCAAGATGGAGTGACACAGCCAGTGCTGGGCTGGAGACCCTGGTCCATGGGCAGAGGTGGGTACACTGGGTGGTGCTTGGGGCCACCATGACCTACAAGCGCCTCAGGCTGCCTGACATCCTACTTGAGATGGTAAAACAATGCTAAAACAATGTCATAATCTAGTTCATTAGAGTGACTCATAGTATTCTATTTTGTTTCCTTTCCTATAGAAAAGGAGGGGGAGAAAATAAAATAAAACTCTGCCTCTTCCCTGGCTGTGAAATGCAGTGCACCACGGTGGAGCTAGGTCTGGATTCCCACAGATTTCAGTACATTAAGACCAGGATTTAGATTTAGGCCTATTTCTCTTTTGTCTGTTGACTTTTCTTCAAGGGCTGTCCTTAGTTGGAGGGAAAAAAAGAGAAGAAAATAATAAACTTTCAGAAGTTACTTAACCATAATCTAAATTCAGATCTAGTCACACTGCCCTCTAATTTTTCTTCCCCATTCTCTGAAACCCCTTCCTTCCCTCTTCACATGAAATAGTCTAATAAATGCATTGTTCGCCTATTCTTCTTTTTCTGTTAAACTCCAGCACTTCACACCTGCCACCTTCTGAATGAATAGCCCTTCTTCTGCTAAAAGTTAGAAAAGGAATCAGAGAAAGAAAAGGATGTGATGGAGGGATGGATCTCGAGCATTGCAGTCATGCTAATACAGCATGGAGCATAATCAGAGGCTGCTAGGGAAGAGCTGATTAATAACAAGAGGAATATATGCCTTAATTTCACAGGCACACATTACTTCTTGCACAGATTTAAAATTTAGGGCTGAGGGCTGTAGAGAAGCAGTTAAGGGAGCACAATGACCTGTAGAGCAGACAGGGGTTATAGCTACTTATTGACAGCACAATCATTGTATGCCATTATAAAGTAACTGTACGGAGTGATAAAAACTCATCCATCACATATCCAAGGCCACAGACCCTGCGTTAGGATTATACTGAAGGTGAGATATGATGATGCCACAGCATTTCCAATTTTTATTGACATCCTGGCCTTGAGGATTAGGAGGTGTCAGAATGCATCTGTGTATTCAGAGGAAGACAATAATACCCTGCTCTATCCTAGCTGTATTTAACAGCTTACTTGGACTGCGGTGCAGGTGAAAATGAGAAAAGCAAAGGAATGCCATATCAGCAAATCGGCAGCCCAGATAGGACTGGGCAGAGTAGAGTCATCTTCAGAGCATGGACCAGAAAACCAATTACGAACTAGGTGACAGACAGCATGACCCCAATTCACAGCAGTAGGTGCTGCATATGCGCGTAACACAAGCAGTCTTTGACCCACAGGGCTTGAAATAGAAATTCTAGAGGACAAACAACAGGTGAACATAAAAAAGATGGTGGAGTGCAATGTAACAGCAAAGCAGTGTGGACCTAAGCACAGAGCAGCACCAGCACATCGGCTGCTCAGGGGATTCCTGAACATCACAGCCATCAAAGCAAGTTTTAAGGAGAGTCCTAAATAAAGTGAAAGAGGAAAGCAGTAGCTCTGAGAAAAGTTACTCTAGTCAAAATCATATAGCTCCACAACTAAAAATCTCCAAGTTTTACTAATCCTGTTTGGTTTTTAGTATTTCTCACTTCAATGTTGCCTTCTGAATTGTTTGCACTACTCATAGTCTCATCCTTTGCCGCCTTTACCTATAGCACACCTCAGGTGAGCATGCACTTACATAGCACCCATCCTCTCCAGAAAGCAGAACTATCACATGCCATTTGTAAAGAAATCAAAGAATGGGTTTAAGTTACCTCCCCGCTGCCATTAGCAGGGCCAAGCTCTGATCCATGAGTCCTGCCCACCAGTCCTGAGTTTAGACCATTCGACCACACTCCCTCTTGAAGGCTGGGGCTCAGTAATTACTTTCTGCTTGTCATTACTCCAAGCCTCGTGCTTCCTTACACATTATCACAGCCACATATGCAGAGTGAGCCAAGACACTTTTCCCAAGACTCCCATTGGTGAACAGACTTGGGTAACACAACTCATTAGCTTTTGTCGGATGTCAGAGCTGATGAATGCCTTTTTCTCTTGAAAAATTTGTAATGAGTAGAGAAAGTACAACAACATAAATCTGTCGTGGTGACAGTGATTGTGGCCGGAATCGGGAACAGCTCACGCTGAGCCTAAGTTTGAGTGAACCCATGTGCCCGTTCCTCTTTGAAACCCACAGCCCTGTGCTGGTGGAGATCTGTGCTGTTCTGTGGTCATCTGATGAGATAAAAAATAACATCATTGGCTCTAAAGACCTTTTGGTGTCAAATAAAAAAATTTAACTTTGCACTGGGACATTAATTTTAAAGACTACTTCAAAGGCACGCAAGCAGGCTGCATGACCCAGAGCAGTCAGTTTTCTTCTGTTCTTTGAGGAAATTGCTAACTCGATTTCAATCCTGCAGATAAAAGTATTTTATAGTTCCGAAAAGTCTCCCTTTCAAGTGGGGTTTAAGCACACTGATGGGAAAGTCTGTGTCTTAAGTTTATGACTACAGAATTCGTTCATTGCCTGCTTAAATGATGAGTTAAAAAAAAAAAAAAACTGAAGTACTTAATTTAGTTAATAACTTTCTTGTTAGTCTCAAAATGGAAACCGAATAAAGTCAGTCCCCAGTGAATCAAGTCCCTGGGATGTGGCAGGAAAGGTTCAGCAGGGGGACCAGGCAGCCAGCTGTTTCTGGCCAGAAAAAATAACTGCTGAGGCAACATTTATGTAACTCCTGTAATACCAAACACTCTTCTCCCAGTAATTGTCTAGTGTGCGGTGCACGAAATGCTGTGCTATGCTCGAGCAGTTTTTGAGGCCGTGTCGTTGCTGCAATAAATCCATAGGCAGATCTGGAGTGGAACCGATATTTATTGTTTAGTTTATCCTGAAGCATTTTGGTGCACTGCCCCCCTAAGCCAGGCCAGGGCCTTCCACATCTCAGGGGCACAGGCTCCCACTGTCCTCCATCCAAGAGTGGATGAGAAAGTAAAATAAATCCAAAACTCCCCATCAGCGTGTGAGGAAGTCATCCCCAGGAAGGTCTCCTGGGAAGCTACGGAGCAGAGGACAGAGCTGCACGAGCTGCCTAAGCAGTCCCAGGGCTTCACTTCTCCAGTCACTCGGGATTCCCGTGACTTGCAGAACAGTGCTCAGGGATTTAGCGTAACCCATTCGCTGAGTATCCTGACAGATGATACGTGATTGCAGCAGGAGCTTAAAACGAAGGTGGAAGCAAAGCATCCATCCTTGCCACCAACGCATCAGTATTTCTTTGACAGTTAGTGGAAGATTCAGAAGGAACCACCTCGCCTTTCATATCTCTCCCTCCAAACCAGTGCCAGCCCAAATTACCAAATCACATGGCCCTGCCTATCACCGCTGTACATTTCTGCTGCAGTCCTGTTATTAATGGTGTCTCTCATTAGCCGCTGCTGATTCACGGCTTTGTGCTGACAAAATTAAATGATCACTTCAGTGCTGATCGTCACAGAGTTTTGCTGATGGCCACACTGTGGATATCGGCTCCCGTCAATGCCCTCTTTCCTTCTAAGTTTCAGCAGAACAGGCTGCAAGGCAGCTCCCTGAAAACAGGCTGTTGTCACTACAGATCACTATCTGAAATTAATACCATTTTTGCCTGGCAGGTAAGCTCGCGACGCCTCCTAGGAACTCTCACGCGCACATCTGTATATCTGATACAATTACACCATTTTTAATTGTTTTCTGAAGCTCTGTGAGCACATCAAGCCCTTGCCAGCTTGCAGCTGTTCTTCCAAATCCTCTTGCCTCTAGGACAGCTGAAATCCCTTTCAGAGCCAAGGAAAGCTTGTTCCTGGCTCCAGCCTGCCTGGAGCAAACAACTGGGATGCTCCTTTTGAATCCACAGTTCAGAGCGCATCTGCACTTAGGGAGGGATTTTGCCTTTTCAATTTTCCATTTTTATGGAGGGTCGAATGCTTGCCAAATGGGGAGCTTTATTTCCAGCGGGGGATTCACAGACAAACTATGCAGATTGGCTTCGTTAGCTGTACACAACAGGGTGCCCCCAGCACTGCTGGTGAGCAGCCATGGGGTGCGTGTGCCTGCATGCTTCTACTTCTCCTTTCCCAATGCCTTGCCTCCTGTGTGGACGCTCACTGATAATACACTGACAGACCTCAGGGCGGCCCTCCTCTCCATACACATCTCCAGAACTGCCAATGCCCAGTTGACATGAAAATATGCCATCTCCTTTCCCTTGGGACAGTGCCGCTACACACCCCATCCCTTACTCCTCAGCCACGTGATTTCTTTCATCCACAGCACTTTTCATCCCTCAGCTCTCCCACTGAAGTGCTCCCTACCTTGCTCCCATCCCATACCCAAGGCTGGCTCTTCAGCACTGCCCCCGGCATCCCATATCCCACACTCCCACCATTCACCTCAGTTTTCTCATCCATAAAGCATGGATAACATTTCCCCATCTCACAGAAGATGATGATCATATTATTTATACGCAGTTTCACATTCAGACTAGGCAGCTATAAACACCCGGTGATATTACATAAATGTCATCATCGTAACTACTTCTAGAACGTAGGAGGATTTGTGTAAGGGCACAAACGGTGACTTTTGGTGGACGGGGAATGCGTTTCTCCCCTGCATGCATCCAAACACAACACAAATGACAAAAATTGATTCCAGTGTGCCTTTTTTAGATCCCTCCTGCCAACTATTCTGAGGCACTATTTCTGTCGGATAGTTTAACATTTACATTCATCTTTGACTTGAATGAGAGACAGAAACAAGGAAGTGAAGGCATGTAGCTCTCTGGTATTTGCCACTTCTGTTCCTGAAATCTGCTGTAGCCTGCTTCTCTATTTGTTGCAAATTTTTTCTTTCTTCAGAAATTCCCTCTGAGCAGTGTAAAACCAGCCCAGATGACCAGCGAAGGTTTGGATCACAGCCTGACACCTGCCTCCCACCTTGGAGCTTTCAGAGCTGCTCAGCCAGAGCCAGGTAAATAGACATGCCAGGTTGTGCCCAATTTAATCCAAACACTTTCTGTAGAGACTCCAGAAAGACAGGAGCTGCTCTATTGGATCAAACCAATGGGGCATGCAGCCCAGGATGCTGTTTCCAGTGGCGGACAATACCTGACGCTTCAGAGGTTAGATGCCATTTAAGCCCTAGTGACTTTTTTGTACAATAAATTTGAATGGTGGAGAATTATATTGCAACACGCTGAGAAGAAAATTGAAGATATGGAAATCACGTTTTGTGGCTGAAATGCAATTCAGACCAAAGATATTACAAACAAGAGGGCTGTGAGAAATGGTTTGAAGGTCTGGAAAAACGGAGTTGTGAAATGCTGTGCGGTGGTGTAGCCATCTAGTGATCGTTTGTAGAAGTCGCTTCTTTTCCTGGGGAAATGTGACGCAGCACCTGGAGAGACAGGAGAGAAGATGCTATTTGAAATGAAGTAGTAAAAGTGAAGATCTGAAAGCAACAATAAGTTGTAGGTGTGTGGGTAATATTTACAAAGCCAGAAAACATGATTACAAGAGGTTGCTGATTCTGAAGGATCAAAAGAGTTATCTTCAGCCTGCTCGCCACCTGCAAGAACATTTGCACAATACAAGGAATCAGACAAATGCCTTCCAGAGAAGGGAGAGCTCACATGCCAGAAGATATTTCAGAAGTGCTTGCAAATTGCAAGCGAGCACCTGAAGAATGAAGCTCACTCAGCAAGAGCAAAATTCTCTGCCTTGCTGCTCACAGGATGCCTATTCAACCTCCACTGGAAGAAAGAAAAAGAAACAAAAAATATACATTTTCCTGAATATCTGGTGAATAATATTTTATTTTTTAGACAGAAAAGACTAAAGATATCCTCAGTGCAAACTGTCCCAGGATCTCAGGAAGATGAACTAATACCTTTGACTGATGGAACAGGAATGAACAGGGCTAGTCACCATCTCAATGCATTTATGACTAGGCAAAATATGGTACAAATCAATAGCACAATGTTGAAATCAAAAGCACTGTGCTACTTTCCACCACACAAAGACACAGCAAATGGCAAGGAGAGCCTGACTGGAAGTCCAGAGCTAAGAAATGAGGATGCTACACCAGAAACAAAGTCCAGTGGCCCCATGCCATGCCTTGGCCATGGCCTGCACCTTACCCCACAGCAGCTTTCTTCTCAGCCACCGCCTGCCCCTCCAGCGGCTGGAGATCAGGCCAAGCTCTGAAGCAGGAAGCATAAGAGATCTGTCCTCTGATAACATTTTTTATGTAGACATAAGGACATCAAGTGAACAGAGCGTTAACTACAGAAGCTAACACAATATAATACAATTCTAACATGCATTCTCAAGAAATTATTGCAGTATCAACCTGTAGCAATCTGTTCTACAGTTTAATTATGGGGAGGCAGAGAAAAAAAGACAGGGTTTTTTTTCAGTGCTGAATCCCCCCTTCTTATTCTCATCATTCCTACCTCATGAAACAGTAAAAAGAAGTGCTACCATATCTTCTACCTCGATCATTTTTTATTATACTTTTATTAAATAGTCTTATTTAATATCGCCAGATACAGTGCTGCTGTGCCAGACCTCTCCTTGTCCAGGCAGCATCACACACCTGTAAGTTGTCGGGACGCTCAGCTCTCGCTGACCAGTTTCATGACTGTGCTCAGACTATATCTAATGAAAGTAAAGAAGTGATGGTCACTGAGCAGTTTCCACTGCACAGCCACAGTGCTCAGAAGACAGCTATATCCATGGAGATCTCGACTGTTCTGCTGGTTTTTGCATCCTCTCGCTGTCTTGTGTCTGCAGCAGGTTGTGACAGATTTTGAAGCTCCTGCCAGTTTGTCTCAAGGCTTTGGACTTCCCACTTGTGTGCAGCAGCTAGATACATATAGGAACAGTCATGGGAAAGAGAAGAAAAGCAGGTCTTACAGACAGAGTTCACAGATAGAAGGAAAAATGGTATGTAGAGCCATAGAGGCTTCATTAGAATAAGAGATGGAGATTGTGTTTATCTACTGCTGAACAATATAACACCAAGCAATGTCAAACACAAGATTAATTTCCATCCCCCTCCTCTGCACAACAGTTGCATTACATATCCAGAACAAACAGATGAACTTAAAAAGAAAATAAAGGAAAAACATTAACTAGGTCTAACTCAAGTTTTAAGCTGGTCGTTCATTTTTCTTTGTAAACAATACCTGCCTCCTCAGAGTTTTCCTGGTGACATTGCCCACAGGCTTCCACAGAAACTCTCACATCTCTGGCACATGGTGCCAGATATATGGAGCAGGCCTCAGAAACTTCTCAAGACATTTTCAAAAACAGCTTTCAGCCTTTCAGCAAGAAAAACCCACCATGGCCCTCTGATCCATGAGTTACCCACCCATGTGTCTTCTTCACAGTTGCCACCTACTGGAAAGTAGCCCCTAATCCTGTAAGCGTGACCTAAATTCTCCTCTTCCGGGTGTGTGACCCTGAATACGGTCGCATCAGTAGAGACTTTGATCAGAAAATCCTACCTAAAAATTCTGTTAAGTCTGCAGGACTAAGCTGTCCTTATTTTTTCTCACCTTCATGTCATCCACAAACTTTATTAGCAATGATTTTCTACGTTCTTCTGAATGACTGAAAATCATGGAAGGAATTGAGCCAGGAGATCCCTGGGGAAGCCCTGCTGAACACACTTTTTTTGCAAGATGATTCCTTGTTTGCAATTACTATCTGAGATTTATTGGTGAGCCAGTTTTAAACCATTTAATATGTTCTACATTCAGTTTGTACACTGCTAACCTTTAATGAGAATCTTTCATGGCATCAAGTCCAATACTCTAGAGAAGTATGTCATGTGAACGGTTACCATCAGGAGTCAAATGCTATCAAAATGCAATGTGATGCTTTCAAAAAACCAGTAGATTTCACAAAGCACCTTCTTCACAAAACAATGCTGAGAGGCAGTGGTTATGTACCTATTTCTCTTTTCATTTTCTTTTTTTTACTTTTTTTTTTTTAAGATGAAATAGGACGCTAGGGAAGTCAGTCTTCATTTGCTAGAGGTTTCAAAGTAACTACTGAAAAAATGGTATCATCATATGCACACACAAACACACACAGAGTCTCCTCTTACACATCCTTTACAGTTTGCTCAACATCAGGTTGTGCTCTTCGTGGTTTAATCTTTTCTACCTTTTCTAAACCAAGCGTGAGCTGTTTGGTCTTGTAAATTTTAAGATATCCCATGACATTCGTAACTTTCTAGCATTTTCCTTGCTTTCAAAATAGGAAAAAAATCATCAGTATCATTGTGACTTCCAAATGGATCATCTAGCATTTTTCCACATCCATAATAAATATTCATTTAACAGTTAATTAAATGAACAGTTAATTATTTCCAGCTATACTAAGTAATGAACCTATGTTTTCTTAAGGGATGTATTTCATTTCAGTATTGTACATTCTTATTTTCCTCAATCTCTCTGGCATATGTACATAGAAATGTTAGTTACATTTCACCAGCTTTGTCTGGTATAGATGTGTACAAACCAGGTAATTACAAAGCTGAAGTAAAAAAGTAAAAATGTACATGTTTCTTTTCTGCCTCCACAGTCATTTTTGTGTTGCACTCAAATACCTTATACTTTAGTAATTTTCATTTCAAAGAGCTGTACGTACTTGAGATATTTTGCCAGTACCTGCATGGAAATGATGTCATCCTAGCAGGAGAATGCACTGTACTTTAGCTATTTTATGGAGAGGAGAATATGTATTTATTTGATTTGACTCACTCATGGGGAACATTTTTCATTGAGAATATCCTCTAAGCATTAATTCTACTAAAATAACCATAAAGAACATCTAACGCTAGGCTCTATAAATAGTTGGAAGTAAATATTCATAGGTTCATATCATTACTCTAGCTATTCTGACAGACTGGGACTGACTGCTATGCCATTCCTAGACTTTTCCTCTCCTGTTCCCTGCCCAGCGGAAACCCAGCATTATTCCCACTTCATGCACTGCAGCTGAAACAGCCTCCTGAACAGCAGGGCTGGAAGGCATGAGTTTCTGCAGCAGCAAGCCCTCTGCTCATCGTTGCCATCCTCCACCCTTCACACTTGCACCCTTTTGCATCATCATTTTACTGCTCACAACAGCAAGCAATCCCCAGAGGGGCCTCAGATCATGTGCTTTGTGGCAGCAGAGGACAATATCAAGGTTGATCCTAAACACTGGCATATATCCTACACATTGGCAAATTCCCCGTATTTATAAGAGGGCATGGGTATCCAACACCCCAGAGCAGATAAGTAAAAAAATGAGGCAGGAACATAATGCAAGATGAAGTCTCTAGAACTGTGATGAGCAAGCACATAGCACAGCTACAGGGAGATGTGATGAGCAGCGCAGCGTAACTGACATTGCATAGGTACTACTTTTTAGATTAACAAGAGACCAGTAGGGTATGGAAAAGTAACCAAGACTGTGTAGGAATCTTATCATTGCCAACAATGACATCACAGAGAACAGCTAGATGTGGAAGGGTAACAAAAGCTGGTAATAAGTAACTACTTTCAGCGAGGATCACCTCTCTCCTGCTACTCTCAGCACCCTCTAAGGGACATTATACAGACTGAGGAAGTGAAGGTTAAACTTGTGTTTCCCAAGCAGTTAGCAGATCCTAATGTCTCTAAAGGCAACTCATGGAAATTCAGCTATCACATTCCTAGTCATCAGTTTTCTGCCTGAGCCACACTTCCCTGGTGAGAAATCACACACTCTAGTCAGCAAATCCATTTGTTAATGGTGAGTGACCGAAGGTAATTTTTTGTCACAGACACATCTCACCCCTTTCAGCTGCAGCTTCTGGGCAGAAACATTAATCTGTGCTCTCTTCTTTTGACTGCTTCAAGCCCCTTTCTCAGTTGATCACCTTTAATATCTCTGTCTTGACAGAGTAGGGCAGGAAAAAACAAACAGTGCTGCACAGAAAGTATTATTTTTGTACTCCCACAGCAATGACAGCTCAAAAAACAAACAGTTCTGTTACATCAATGATGTTCACATCAGTCACTGATTTCATCAATTTATGGTATTCCTTATCTTGAGCTGGGATATACGTATACTCCCTAGTAGCCAGTATTCAGCATTTTATTTCTATCTTGGGTACTAGAAATGGTCCTGAATGGCAAATTCAGGTGCAGACTCCCAACATCCCTGCACTTGAAGAGGTTTTTTTCCGAGTTCTGGCTTGGGCATCTCTTGTGTACCATGGAACACTAGACCCAATGGGTTGTTACAGATTACACAGTTTTCTAAGTAATGAATTAAAAAAAAAAAATCACAACAACAACAACAAAAAAGCCCTTTACTATTGCTTAAAAAATGTGAGAAAGAAAAATTAATGTGACAATTTAACTATGTTGCTAGAAAACTCACTACAAACACACACCACAAATAACCAAGTAAAGTGAAGACAGAGAGAGAACTTTGCACCAACAGAGAGCTCTGTGTTGTCATTTATTTAGTACAGTTTACATTCCCATTCCCCTCTGCAGCTCAAACCAGCATGCCAACACCCCAGTCTGGCCATATTTCCTCACAAAGAGTGCTTTCTTAGTAAAAAAAAACAAAGCTTTCTCCTCTCTTCTGCTGCATTTGCCTTTCTCTTGATTTTCTCTGTGCTCATCTGGATTCATTTCTTTCCCTTCTTTCCCTTTTTAAAAAATTTACCTCTGAGCCTGCATCTATCCGTGAATCTAACCCATCTATCAACAGTTTCCAAGCTATCTCTTCAACCTGTGCAGCCAGGGTTTTTAGCAAGGCTTTTATCATTTTTATGTGCCCTGCCATTGCCCGCTGTCACAAGGTCAACTTTGGAAATGATACTATGCCTCAGTGGGTACTTTTTCACCTAATAAAATACACAGCACACCATATATCAATTGTATCTTCTAGGGACCAAATACTGAACAGTCAAAGAGCGATAAATGCTTCCCCCGATAAACTTTTTGACCACATAGCAATGGTAGCCTCCTCGCCACAAGAGCAGTGTCCAAGAAAGACCAAGGCCACAGGAGACCACAGGGAGCCTCCTGAGTTGCTTCAGAGGATCTGTTTGCTCTCACATATCTAGTGGTTTAAAAAAGAGGGAAATCAACTTTTTACACAGGTAGACAGTGATAGGGCAAGGGGGGATGGTTTTAAATTAAAGGCAGTGAGATTTAGATTAGATGTCAGGGGGAAGTTTTTCACTGAGAGGGTGGTGAGGTGCTGGAATGGGTTGCAAAGAGAAGCTGCAGATGCCCCATCCCTGGAAACATTCAGGGCCAGGCTGGATGGGGCCCTGGGCAATCTGATCTGGTGAGTGGCAGCCCTACCCATAGCAGGGGGTTAGAACTGAATGGTCTTTGAGGTCCCTTCCAACCCAAGCCATTCTATGATTCAACAAGTTTTAATAAACAGGTCAGTGCTGGACCAGTGCTGGATGCAGCAATCAGCACAAGTTCAGAGGTCATCATCTGTTGCCCACCGGGGGCTCCTCCCCAGTCAGCATCCCAGGCACACAGGGCAGGGTTTGGAAGGGTCTCTGCAGGGCTGGGAGCCAATGCTCACTGAGTTTAAAGGGGAAAATTCACTAAGTAGCAAGTGCCCATGTAGACAACCTGCCTCAAAGAGATGCTCAGCATGTTGGAGCTCCCACCACAAGGCCCAAAAGTCAGGCCTGCTTCTCACAAACATACAAGCAGCAGCTACAGGCAACTTGCTCCGCCCACCACTGGCTCAAGTCTCCCTGCACACAGCAAAGGTTCCTCTGGATGTGCAGCCACGTTTCCCAGCGATCTTCTTTGCCCCTACATTAACACTTGTCTCTCCTTTTTTTTTTTTGGCTGTAATGCAGCTCTAAAAGCCATTAAGTCAGAAAGGAAAGGATGCTAGGAAGCTGCTCCTCCTGGTTTCTATAAATCCCACTAAAATTAAATCTTTTAAAGTGACAGAATTTTTAGGAGAAAAAAAAAAAGGCCAAATCCATGCAGCACTTTCCATTCAAGCTCAGGTCAATGGTCAGCCTAGCAGAAGACAAGACCGGAGCTCTTGCTGCCACCTCTGACTGAGTCACCCCACAGCTCATGTGAGCAACACGGCCATGCAGGTCAGGGAACAGAGTGAACTGGCTGAGCAGGCACAGATCCAGTTGGTGCCCCCACAGAACTCAGCACATGTAGACAACAGGTCCAGCTAACTGAACTCAAACCACCTGTCCCGCGTCACCTCTGGACACGCAGCCCAAATGCCAGCCATGAGTGGCCAGGGCTCACTTGCCAGTGCGTGCCCAGCTCAGGGCCTTCCCCAGCCCTCCTAGCCCTCACCGCAAGGCTTTTCTCTGTCTCTGGCTGCAGCTCTCCTCCCCTCTCCCCTCCCTGCTCCAGGAAAGTAATGAGCTCCCCACCTCCCAGGCCTGGCAGAATTCATTTAACCCCTTCCCAGCAGGACCAATGCCTGCTAACAGCAAGAGGTGCTTCTCACAAGTGCTGCCAGCCAGCTCCGTGCTGCTTTAAATGAAACACTTCCATTAATGCTGTCGATGGGCTCTGGCTACAACTTTAGCCTCTGGGTCTGATTGTGACTCCAATTCGGGAGCAGCTTGTTACAAAGATGGTCTAAGGTAATGTGTCTTTGACCCAGCTGAACACAAATTCCTTCTTTCTGTTTAAAGCAGTAGAAAGGCCTTTGGATCAGGGAAGCAAAGTTCAGGTTCACCACAGCATAACAACACTGCACTCAGAAATCTAGCAAGTTTCATATTGCTAAAGCCCTTAATATTCATTAAAGGTCCCTAAAGAGCTCATGCAGACCCTCCCTTTGGTATAACCCAAACACAAGCCAGCCTCAGGCAGCACTCTGAAGAAGGCTACAAAGCCACTGCCTTAAGCACAGTCACTACTGGATCTTTGCTTTTCCAGATTCTTGAGGATCGCAAAAATTCAATCCTGCTAGAGTGCATGATGTGCTTGGGTTCCTCCTTGCTGCTCAGCCCCAGCAATCATGTGTCATGGTGCTTAGCAGATGTCTGCCTACCTGCAGCACTGCTGGGCAGGCACAGCAGGGGCCAGCTGCAGGAAACAGCGCCGTTTTGCATGTTTCTGGTACAAAGCACAAATCATGACAAAAATAAGGAAGCAAAAAAAAAAAAGGCTTAGTCAGATGCTCAAACAAGTAAGTTTGCATAATGCTTTAAAATTACCTCATGCAGGTGTTAATTTGACTTAAAATTCACTTCTAAGGTCAGAGCTAGATGGCTTTCATCTCACCGCTAGTCCTGTCCTAATAACTAACTGAATTCTTTCCATGGGCTTCCTATGAAAGGCTTGGAGGTATAAGCTCCCTGGGTTAAGGAACACACCTAAGTTTGCAAAGTGGCATGTAAATCCATAGAGCTCTGTAAGCTTTTATTAATGCAGACAAATCATTTGCCCCTCTGCTCCCAGGTCTCATATTACACGAGCTAAAAATGGCACCAGACAAGGCCAGTCACCTCCCTGGAGTTTTATCAATGTGTGCCCAGCGCTGCCAACCAGTAACATCAGCTGTAGCTCCTGGTGCTAGTCATTAACCATGAGATTTGTTTCAGCAAGCAGCTCTCCGTTGGCACACACACTGTGGCTCTACGTCCCTGAGCTGCAGCTCTGTTCTCTGGTTTCTCTTCCATTATGTGAAACAAGAGCTGCTGGGACCTTAAATCAGCATCTCCCTGTTTCCCTCCCTGACACATCCTGTTCTACAGACCTCTACATCATGTCACTTAACATGACTGTGGAGCTTGACTTATCTGAGCATTAGCCAGTGCAAAAACAGGGAAAGAGGTGAAGACCAGGGGACAACAGTGAGAGTTTAACTCCATCTGCCTCCAAGGGCAGGAGAAACTGCTGGGGACTGTATGTAGAACAAACATTTGCTAGTATTGCAAGTACATTTTAAATCTGCTGCTTCTCCCTTGAACACACTGGGGACCTCTTTGCCATCCTTCTCTCTGGCCCCCATGAGCACAATAAAGAAATCAGAGAAGCCTGGATGACACCAAACCTGGCTTCGGGTCTACCAGACTAGAGGAGAGGACTATAACCAGGACTCCCAAAGCTTTTCAGGCAGTGATATTACCAGCACAGTTCTGGGCACTCAGTGGTAATTTTTCCTCATTTTCTCCTGCTGGAATTGATATAATTTCCACAAAGACTAAAACATTTGATGAGCCAGCTCAGTCATCATCTGGTGAGGGCACTGGGCTCAGAGGAGAAACCCTTATGTTCCAGCCTTTGTTCCAATAAACATTGGAGTGCTTTATAGCTACTGGAAACCATCAACGTGAGAGATGGCATTTTTCCATCCCAGGATACTGCCCAATTCATGGCATTAGGGAAGTCTCCAGGGGCATGCGAATGTAAATGCCGCCCAATGAAAGACAAGGTTAAACTGGGTTCTCCAAGGGCTCCCAGCAATGAGTGCTGCAGGCACCAAAGGAAGTGTCTTAATGTTCAGCTATATGTGCTAAATGGCGACCACAATTCACAGGAACTTGTGAGATGTGCCTAAACCCAGCAGTTGCTGCAATTGTCTCACTTTGGCCAAGGGATGCTCAGAATGGAAATAAAATTAAATGATTTGAGTAATTTTTTTTCTTCCAATTTATAATGTTTTTCATTTCAACAGGAGCACAACAGAATGTTGTCATTCTGGATTGGATCAAAGCAGTTTCTTTCTCCCCACCCCACTCTTGAGCAAAAGACCTACTATTCACTCAGGAGAGGGACTGTCTCCTGCAGAGGCAGTATCCTCATCAGCTTTTGGAAAGATGTGATGTAGAACACGATGTATCACAGCTGCAAAAGTAAAACCAGATAAAATTTCTCAGCAAAACAGCCTCTGCTGGGGGGCGGGGGGAAGCCTTTTTGGCCAAAATGAAAATATGTTCATAGGAACATGTTAACTCCAAATATGTTTGACAGAGAGAAAACTGGGGCAGGGAGGTTCCAGCTACCTCACTTCATTTGGATAATGTTTAAATGCATCACTTTGTCTTTATATTATTGGCCTGCATTTCTGCCTGCTGCCATATTTTAAAATTTTGCATACCTATTTCATAAAACTTTGTGCTATTTAATATTCTGACGTGCCTACAAAGACAAAGAAAAGAAAGGGAAAAAAAAAGATGAAGCAACCCGAGATGATCAGACTCAGCAGCATTCCCAAACTTGTTTTCTTTAAATTTACATTCCACAGAAATAGACACCACTTTCTCCTTTCCCCCCCAATTTGAACCATGACAAACATCAAGCTGATTTCTCAGGGGACAGGACTGCCACACTCCCTAGTACTCTTGCAGTAACACAGCACTGGTGCTCTTTGTCCCATGGGTTACAATGCCTAGTGACAGGGCATGCTCCTGGGGACAGCCAGTGGCCAGGAACACTGTCTGTGGCCAAGACAGAACACTGTGCCTATGCAAGCCTGTGCCCTCTGACAAGAACATGCCTCCTAGATGTCTGGAAACAGCCTCAACAAAATCCTATGCTAGCTGCCAACCTTTCCCAAAGCAGAGCTCATGCTTCATGAGATCTCCAAACAGCTCTTACAAGTGGTGACCCTCCTGAAATCTCACACCACTCATGATAAGAAGAAGTCTCATTACATGGCTTACTATTAGAAAGAGCCATAGACTAGGTTTGTTACTTCTGCCTTCCTCAATAAATGCCAAAACCCAGCTGGTTTCAATAAATTCAACAGCAGCTCCAGACGCTTCTACAAAGCCTTGCTGTGCAGTTATACTTTCCCCTCCCCCAAATGCTAGGACTCTATGCTATCAGCATCACTGAATACAGCCTTAAAAGTTGCTCAAAGACTCAAAACACATTAACCCCTTACCAGCCTTCCAGCAGAGGTTCCTTATGGAGATCAGCCTGGCATCTTCTGGGGTCTATCTACAATCACCAGGAGCTCCCTAGCCTCATATGTTTAAAAAAAGAAAAAAAAATTCACTGCTGTGTTGATACATGCCACCTTGGTAGGAGCATCCCTAATTTGACAGGGATGTTCTGTCCTTGTTCACATAAGGATCAAGAACAGGTGCTCAGCAGCCACCCCACCCCAGAAAAGCAATAGGCAGAATGTTTGTGCAGATGAGGAAAGCCCATCCCCCAGGGCCATGTTTGGAGGGGACCCACAACTTGCAGGGAGGGAAGCCATGCCAGAGGCAGCTCCATCTCCTCCTGGCTGCACCCTGTGCCCAGCTGCTCCTTGTTTGTGAGGCAGATGCTGTTTTGATATGAAATCTACCATCATCAACATTGTGTCAGGACTAGTAGCCTAGCAGTAGGGTAGATTGTTCTGCTTTTCGTTTTTTCCTCTCAATAACAGAATGAGTCTCTAAAATTATCTGCAAATGGCAATGATAATGAAGAAGTACATAGAGAATAGTAATACACACTATTTTCTACACTCAGTGATGAGACATGAACTGAGAATACAGCAGTAGTTTCCTTGAATTTCTAATATTTTCAACGTCCCTCCTGACAACTACTCTGACACTGCTTCTGAAAACTCATAACCAAGCACAAGAGGTGATGCCCAAAGGCTGCAATAGGATCTGGGGAAGGCGCCAGTGTGCAGCTGAGAGATTCTGCAGGATACAAAGCAGTCTAAATAGGAGAGAGGAAAAAGAAGGGGAAAGATAGTTAGGTATTGAAAAGGGGAGTGGATGGTAAAAGAATTCCTCATCATTTTAAGAAGTAAGCAAACACAACACTGAAAATAAAACAAACAAACAAAAGGAAAGAGAGAAAGAAAGAAAGAATCAGGTAAGCACATGGAAGTTTTTAAATATTCACCAAGAAGAAAATCACTCAATTTTTATGAGGTGAGACAGGGAGAACTCTCCACCCAGACCTGAGAAGTGGCATACAAAGTGCCTCCAGCTTCTTCTAAAAATGAATTTTATGCCCCATTTACATTTTCGTTATTTATGGAGTTGTGCTGATAATCCCTCCCGCTGGGAAGGAGATGACCACAGTCCCACATCTGCTTACCTTTGTTTACAGCTGGGAACACAGCCATGGATTTGTTCTGCTTCAGCAAAAGGCCAGAGTGATTTGATTATTGCCTTCTAGCACACAAAAAGGTTGTTGCTAAGAGTTTTGCCTAAGAAAGAAGGTAAGAAAATCTGTTTTTAGCTGTGTTTTCAAGCTGTGACAATGGTAGAGTTGAAGGAAGCTAAGGGCCAGACGTCTTCTGCTGGTCCTCAGGGTCACCCCACTGAGATCAGTCAGTGAGGTTGACCCTGGAGCTGGCCCAGGGCCTGCAAGAGAGGCTCTGGGTCTCAACAGGAAATATTTGCAGTAGTTCTGGCAAAGGTGGGGTCTGCGCACATCACGTGGTGAGGAGCTGCAAATGAAGATGCTCTGGTGTGCTCCAGAAGTACAGAAGATGGTAAGGCTTTTTGCTTGGCGTTGTTGAAAAGCTGACCAAGGGCAAGACTCCCTGGTGCAGAGTCCCCTTTGAAGCTGGCATTGGCAGGTACAGACAACTTCTGATGGGAGGCTTTGCAGTTCATCTTTGTCCTTAAATTTATGTCTCTACATTATTTAGCCAGTCTCATGTTGTCCTTGTTTGCTCAGGCCTGTTTCTGCCATAGCAATTTATGCAGGGTGGGTTTTGTTTGTGAAGAAAGCCACTGATGCACCAGGGAGTGACTCGCACTGGAGCTGAGAAATTACACTGGAACTGCTTTAGCTTTAAGGAAAGCATATGGTCTTTCCTATGACACTTGGGAAGTGATGCATTCTTTCCATTGAAGGCTGCCTTGAATAGTCAGGAGGCAGAGGAGAGAAATTTTGCTCACCTCCTACGCTCTCAGATGGCCAGGACAAGCAGAAGGTCAAAGACCGCTAGAAGACTCTTATCAAAGTCATGGGACATTTAGTAAAATCTCCTGTTTGCACTGAGAAGCAGAGATGATGATCCCCATCCCACTGCTGGGGTTGACTGATTCTCCTCTGCTCACCTTCTGCCTCACCCTACCCATCTTCTACCCGGTGGTATTTACCCTGCAGACCCCACATAATAGAAAAAAAAGTAGCTAGCACTAACAAAAGGCAGTATTAACAGTAAATTTTGATGTTATGTGGGCCCAGTGGAAATGTAAGCACTGCACCAAGGAAAAGGTGTAGAAACTAGGATGTTAAACGCATAACAACTTGAACCATGTTATTACTGAGACTTTTCTTTACAGTATTCCTCCTCCTTCCATAATCAGATCTGTACTGATAACAATTCTTGGATTTGACTTGAGATTTCTAATATACTACTAATAAATTTTTGACTTTATGTACAAGATGTGTCTCCTTTTCACCTGTAACAACACTTAGAGAGTGGCAAGAGGGAGCAGGAATCACGTCCTAGATCTGTTTCTCCCAGAAAGTAAAGGTAGCTGTGAAAGACAGTCTTGCCAAGCCAACATATCAAAACCATCCTGTGCAGCACATCATCGGCAACTTGAGCTTTATAAAACTACAGTGCATGAAGGGGAAGAGAAACAAGCAAGGAAAAGTATTCAATTCAGAATAACAACTGCAGCAATTACAGTACAAGCATACCTGCGGGCATGCCTCGGCACCACGTTACTAGAGCTGAGCAAACAAATGTTTTACTTCTCTTTCTGTGTTGTAGTTTATGTTTCACCAGCAGAAAAACTTGGTCTCCAAATACTGCTTCAGGCTAAAAGCACTGGAACATTTTCTAGAAGAAAAAAAAATATATTAAAAAAACAGCTTTAGATTTTTGAATAATCCTCATTTTTTTCCAAATTTGACCCAAATTCACAATGCAACTTTGGCTAAATGGAGCATCATTTTTCAGCTAATGAATCATTTGAAGGCAAATGTCATGAAAGTTGCTTGGACTGAGTTGTCTAACTGCAAACACAGCATAACATATCTGATGTAAACCCAATGATCACACTAGAAGAAGTCATATCCACCACGACTCTCTTTCTCCTGATTCTCTATCACAGCAATTTATACTATGACCATGAGTGTGACAAAGCAACGTGACAGGAATCCTGGCATTTTTCTGACTGGTAGTAATACTAAAGATCAAAAACTATAGCACAACAAAACTAGTTTGTGCTCTGCGAAGTCCCAGTGGGGTATTATGAGTCTTCTCAGATCCCTGAACAGAAAAAAAGTTGGTTAATTTTCTCCAACCAACAGCTCCCGAGACATGTGTCTTGTCCCAGTCAGTGGGTTTCGAGACAGGTAATCTTCTTCTGTCTCCTGAGTCGCACCTCCCCCAGTCAGCAAGGGGTCACTACTGCAATGGTGGCATCCAAGACTCAGAGGAATCATACACATCAATTTATAGAGAGCTTTCTTAACAACAGCTAACAACAACAACTACTTGGAGGTAAAATTGGCTAATTTGCTAATTATGATTAATAAACATTATAGACAAGACAATATTAGGCAACGTCTACTTCAAAGAGTAGAAGAATTAAAGAAGATAAAGAGAAAAAATAGAAAACAGGGAGAGACAGACAGATTTACAAACACAGCAAAGCAAAGGGGTTCACCACGCCTTGATCCATCGATGTCTTAGTCTCGGGTGCTGATCTTCAGTAGTGATGGGTCGTCGGAGCTTGTGTTGTTCAGTTGAGGACAACTAGTGACGACAGTACAAACTCTTATAGTCCAAAGTGGCCAAGCCAGCTCTTTCAGAGGGACAGCTTCTGGCTTCAGGATCTCAGGAGGAACTGCTTTGTTCCTGTCTTCCAGGCCTTCCAAATTTAAGTCAGTAGATAAGAGGAAGCAGGGGATGCCAGCTTTTATCTTGCCTTCACAGGATACAGTGGTATCATCTCCCAGTCTCCTGTATCAAGCTGGTTTCACTTGTTCCCAGGCCAAGTCTTCAGCCAATAAATACTCCTGGGCCCTCCCTTTCAAAGGGAAACAACTCCAAAGAGACGCTTTCAAATGTAAAACTGTCCACAAAGTGATGCTGATTGCCTCATGTTGATTTGAGATACTCCTTACCAGTCTCAGACAACATGCCATGCAGGCTCAGAGTACATATGGCCAGAGTCCCACCTGTCTCCATGCACTCGCAATGGATGGGAACCATCCTAACACACAGCAGCTTCCTGTCATAGCAAGGCTGAGGACCATCCACAAGACCCACAGCATTATTTTCCTTGTAACTGACATCATCACCCAGGTAATCTGGTGTAAGTATACTCCATGACTCACGTAGATATTCCCAGCAGAGCAGTACTTGAGTGTAGTTATTGGCAGTGGCTACAGCCACAGCTCTTGGCTCTCTCAGGAGTTGCCTAACATCCACCTTCTCTGCTCCCCCAGGACCCCAAATTCATTCCCTCTCTCACTCAGATGAAATAGCAGCTACCTGGCTCATCCAGCCACAGAACTTGCTCTGCAACATAAGCCAGTCTTCATGGTTGCTGTGCATCGTGTTTATGCAGACTTGAAGGAATCACTGCCAGCTTTGCCTGTTAAGACACATTCAGGAATTCACACTAAATTCTGCACTGACAACCAGGAGCAAAAGTACCTTTTAGCAGTTCCTGATGGGTGCTGGATCCGGCTCCCTTCCCTGCTGTGCACTATCTGAAGGTGGATTGCATGCTTCCGTGAAGGAACCACCTCTTAGAGTGCAGTGCCTGCATCGTTTCCTCACGTCTTTAATGCCAGTTTTGCTGCCTACCATGATGTTATGAAACAAGGAAGGGAAAAGATCTGCCCCAGATGGGAGGTTTCAGCTGCAGAGGAACGATAACACATTGAGTAATTGTTACTCCTTCTGACAGAGTCTCCCCAGAATCTTCCTCTTTCAGCAAGAGGGAGCAAGGGAGATGGGGAATATTGAATATTCCAGTTGTATTCTGAAATGATGGCAGTAAGTCCTTTTTTCTATTAGTAGGATGTATGAAGTGATTACTGAATTTGAAAATATGAGGTGTTCACTGAAAAAGCCTCAAATTTTAGTCAAAGCGAAAGATAAAACAATTGGAGGGATTCTAGGCTAGAGTTTTAATGTTTATAGGCTTTTGTATGGGGATTTGGGATTGGGAAGAGTATGGTTGCTAAAACTTTTTGTTACTGTTTAGGGAAACAAACATCTCATTCTTTTAATTGAAAAAAAAAAAAGGGGTTAACCAGGTGATGAAAGATTTTTGTGGATTCCTCTAGGGCACTTACAGTCCTACACAGGCTATTCCGAATGCTTAAATTCAAGGCAAGAAAAATCTGTTATTAAATACACAGAATTAAATACACAGTACTAATCATAGAATCACAGAATTGTAGGGGCTGGAAGGGACCTCTAGAGATCATCGAGTCCAACCCCCCTGCAAAGCAGGCTCCCTACAGCAGGCTGCACAGGTAGGTGTCCAGGTGGGTCTTGAATGTCTCCAGAGGAGAATCCACCACACCCCTGGGCAGCCTGTTCCAGTGCTCCATCACCCTCACCATGAAGAAGTTCCTTCGCATATTGGTGTGGAACTTCCTATGCTCCAGTTTATGACCATTTCCCTTTGTCCTGTCCCCACACACCACTGAAAAGAATAGGTGCCTCCCACACCTTAGATATTTATAGACATTGATCAGATCCCCTCTGAGTCTTCTTTTCTCAAGGCTGAACAGACACAGGTCACTCAGCCTTTCCTCATAAGAGAGGTGCTCCAGGCCCTTTATCATCTTCGTGGCCCTCCGCTGGACTCTTTCCAGTAGAAAAGTATGTAGTATAACATACTAAAGTATGTTACAATGTTATTAAAGACAAAGAAAATGCATCTGGCCCTACAACAAAAATATTTGGAGAGTATTTGGGGGAGCTCTCACATGCTTGCCTTTTACAGATGCCTGGTTGCCCACCTGAAGCCATTGCCAGATGTTGCCACAGGTTACAGTGCTACTAACACTTTTGTCCTGACCCAAGATGTTCCTATAATTGCTGTAGGCATAACCTCAGAAGAAACTGAAATTCCTAATGTGAGTGAGCTGAGCATCACTCTTGGAGCAATCCCAGCGCAGTCTGTTTTCTCAGAGGTGTTTGCCACCAGCCCGTGTCTTTTCACACCAGTTGCTGCTGCTCCTCCAGGCAGTAAGTCAATTCTCTGTGCTCCAAACACTGCTTATTACTGACTTATTCTCAACGTGATTCAATTAAGAAGTCAGAGTAGCAGCCACATTCCTCACAAAGCAGTAAAGAATTTCTTTTGCAGTACAGTTTGCCATGTGTTCTTCTCTCCTGTATGTAACAGGAATAATATGATGCAGTAAACTGCATTAGGCAATAAACATCTGTTACAATTATTTAAATGTCTTTGATCGGCTTCCTTGTTTAATTGCCTGCAAAGAAAGCCATTTAATACCCTTATATATACTTTCCCTGCCAGAAACACTATCCCTTAAACGGAAGATAAAGCATTTCAAAATGCAAGCATTTCTTATGATCCTGCGTTCCAGCTGCCATGCTGTAAAATATATCCGCCGTCAGGTTTCCTGCATTGAGCATCACTGCCTCCTGCAACGGCACACCACTGTGGCCACGGATGGTATGGCACTGGGGCTGTGTGCGGTGCCCGGCACTGCTTCCTCATCACACCGTACTCCCTGCAAGGAATTTATGTCACAACCCATTCCAGGAGCTGCGGGATCCAGAGGTGAGGCAGGGGGCCTCCAATGCCCGGTCATAGGTGTCAGAAGGGCCTGTGGCCAACCAAAGGCTGCTGGCCCATGCGTGGTGTCCCATGGAGTTGGCAACAGGAGATGGGAGGGAAGAGAATAGAGGAGTGCTGAGATGAAGGAGAGGATTTTGTCCCGTGAAATGGACCTGTTTTAAAGCAAGACGTTTGCTTTTAGTGCACTGTCAAGCTTGTGTTGTGGAAGTTATTACCACGCCGTTACATACCCAACAACATCTGAAAAGCTACCTATTAAAGCAGAAACTTGGTGACAAAGACATCAGAGCTAAAGCCACCCACACAGTTTCCTTACTTCAGTTTCTTGAAGTTACAATGCAAGCTTTAATTACATGATTGTAGACTATATTTTTATTCAAAGTCCTTGTCTTCCTCAGTGAATGGCTAAATATCTCTGTTTATTTTTAGCCTGCTGCTATAATACGCGTTGCTTATCCTTATTTATATCCTCATGTCTTCCAAATCCTGCCTCAAGCATAAAATTTGTGTTTTCCTCACAGCTATTTACACTGAAACATTGTGTACCCCAAAAATATTAAGGATTCCTCTACAGTTTGGCTAGGACACCTAGGAATTACTGCCCTCATGTTGCACACAAAGTACCAACACAGAGGAAATTTCAGTATAGACCTATGAAAAATATCTATGAATTTTTAATACCCAGGCTTAGATCGTGCTTCATTTTGTAGAGCACTGTGCTTTTTTAAATCTCATAACATAGGCAAAGCTGCGGTCACTTCATCTACAGATAACACCTCTCAAAAAAAATAGCCCCAAATTGCCTTACCTTGGACGTACAAAAAATGAGAAGCTGAGAAGTGTGCATGTTGTGGTCAGCTTTTCCATTCAAGGGATAGGAACCAAGTCTGTGGCTGAGCAAGATACAGAACCTAGCTCCCCACAAAGGCGTCGAACATGCCCTCTGAGACCATTTTATGGCTTTCTGGAGTATCCTGTCTCATTCATTATGCATTTCCAGCCTTCTCCAGCAAGCAAAGCCAGAGTCCTCCAGACAACAAACACTTTCACTATACAGCCCTGCTCCGTTTCGTTAGTTTATCCTGCCATTCTCTTGGGCACCTACTGAAGCAGCCATCTGCAGAAAAAATAACAGAACATGAAATTTTTAATTAAATTCTACACTGCTATGCACACAAAATACAAAGCTTCGGTTATACTGTATTGCTCTGCTCTAACTCTGGGAGATAGGGCTTGAGCCCAAAGCAGTCTTCTCATCCTACAGTAAAGGAATTTCAGGTTTCTAAAAAGACAGAAAATGAGGAGTTTGGCTGTACAGCAGTGTATTAGAACATGTATGACCCTTCAGCCTACGAGAAGCTGATCTGCACAGAGAGGATTTTGTACTTTGGAGCTGGGGAGTAGCTCTGCCCTTGCACCAGATGTGGATGACATGGTGTCCTACTAGAAGGAAGTCACCCATGTGCAGAAGATGGAAGTGGATTCCAGATGCATTTGCTGTCAATAACGTGAGATCAAGCAATAACTTTCCTATTCAGGAAACAAGGCATAAACCTATGTATATGTGTAAATATATGTAAATACATGCAATGATAATTTTCAAGAACACTGAAAAACTGCAATGGTGGAAAGCAAGGTGGCAATTTAAATTACTAGATAAGCAACTACATAGTCCTGGGACCGCTGTAATCTTCTACGCCAGTTCAGCACTGTTGTAACTGTCATCATCTTCACATACGTGGCCCCATAACCTGCAGAAAACCTCTTCCTCAGCCATCAACCTGTTGGCTTACTTTCTCTGTCAAGAACACTTCGTGGCAGAGGAGAGCTAGCTGAAATATGCAGGGGGGGAAATTGGTGGAATAAAGGAACGGTACCATTCAGAATTTTTTTTCTGAGGGAAAAAAAAACAGACCAGCTAAGTATCCAAACAGTTTCCTGGGCAGCAAAAATATTTTTTCCATTGGATATGTCAGATGTCCCATAAAATGTCTTCTCCTACATGCAGTAACTCCTACTGCCTACTCTCATTTGTCTTTGACAGCACCAGGGAGGAGAAATATGGGTGGTGGCCAATCTGGAAATATTTGTAAGCAGGTTGGCAAGCCAGCACACACCCCAAGGCCCTGCTAGTTGCTGACAAGGAGACTCAGTGAGACCTAACACCTTCTTCTCTTTTTCTCATTGGTTCCCTCTAGGGTTTCAGTGGGAAATTTACTTTTCCAGCACTTAGGTCCCTTTCAGTTGAGGTGGAAACTAGCCAATAGAAAGGACAGTTGATCACAGACTGATGTCGTGTAACCTTGGGAAGGCAGACTGAAAAACTGGGCAGCTCTCAATTCCCAGATGGCACTCCTTCAGTTCAACACTGTGTGTGGTACCCGCATGGCTAAATCGGGGAAATGCTGACGTTGTGACTATTAATGTCTACATAAAATTAATAAACCAAGGTTAATTCCCTTGTCTTCTTGACAATAAGCTTAGCTCAGCACAACACACTTGAAAACAAAAACCCCTAATGCTGGATTTGTGCTATAATTGGAACTTGCAGACTTTTTCAGGGAGGCAGTCTCCAAACATTTTGGGTGTACATGGCACAGATGCCACATTTAAAGATGCACAAAGGACTCTGCATCACTCTTTAGTCCAACTGCCTTTGCATCTCACTGAGGCATCTGGATTGGATTCTTTACTTAATGGTCTCATGCTTTTCATCCTAGCCCTAAGAAGCCTCGGGCTTTCAGGAAGAAGAAACTCAAAGAGACTTCTGCACATTGCAGGACCTTGGCAGCCATGCAAGAGCCATAATCAGAGCTTGTCTACCTGTGCAATCAATACCCCAAAAGCACACATTAGAAGCAGACTCAAATCAGAAGGAAAATAACTTGTCAACCAAAGCAAACTCTGTGAAAGCCACTGCCTGTGAAAACACAGAGGAACTACTGCTGTGATCCCCATCTGGTAGAAACGATAAATCAATAGATATTCAATTTGCCCTGAAAAAGGAAAGAGAAAGGTTTCCAGCATGAGCATGTCTATTATTTCATCAGCTATTTTGTTTGCACATTTCAGACGGAAACTTGGCGGGAGCAGTCTGGGAGCTCTGAGTACTGTCAGTTTTGCTAGAGTGCATTTATCCACACAAAAAAAACCCTGATGAAGCAGGATCCTAGTTAGCTAATTAAATCAGGTTGCCATGTTTAGAATAGCTGCAGCCCCCCAAATGAGCAAAACCACATTCAGACAGACAGAGGCTCTAGACCAAATGTTGTTTTTCTTTCCCATCTGTTAAAAATAAAACCTACAAAATGACATGCCAGTTCATAAAAGTCCATCCCACTGGAATATTAATCAGTGCATTACATTTGATATTTATCTGCCTATAAACATTGCCTGCCTTTGTGCATTTTCTGCTGCTGGAAGAACTCTAACTTTGCTGTTTCATCACCTTCTTGCAAAAATAATCTTTGTTGCTTCTAAACGAACACAGAACTTTATAGGTTTGCAGTGGTTTCAGGCAATATGGTCTCTGCTCCTAAATGGAATACAGTGGAGGTTTCATGTCTGTGGTTAAACTGACCGTGAAAAGAGAGAGAAAGAAGCATAAAACAGGAAGAAAGCAAGCCATGTCCAACTGTGGAGAGAGGAGAACAGCTCTGCCTAGATGCTCACTAGGGTTTGAACTAAGGGGAGAAAAAACAGGGCAGATTGCACCCCACTGAAAGATAAAAGGAATGGGAAATAAGGAAGGATGCAGAGAAAGAAAACACTGTGCATTTAGGGAAAGGGATTTGATTACTCATGAAGAAGCAGCAGAATAAATCTAAGGAAGTGCATTGGCAGCACACAGAGGCAGGAGTTTGAATTTTTGGTAGCAGCTGGGGTCTTTGATATGCCACAAGTGCCCAAAGCACCAAGCAGAGACCAAGGCCATGGGCAGGAAACATCAGCTGAGCAAGAAGCAGAGAGGTTGTCTCAATCCAAGCTTGAACATGTGGTGATGTGAGCAGCAGGGAATAGAAAGAGAGAGACTGCAGAAACTTAGGATAAAAAGCAGAATGTCTCAGTGAGGTTCAGTGGTGGATATAAAATGGGGAACTGTTAGTGTTCATCGTCATAAAACCTCAGCAATAGGGAGAGCAACAGGTTTGTCAGTGGTCGTGGGAAGAGATGTTAGAGAAATGTGGGGACATCACATTACCCCATTACTCATCCTACCCCACAAAGCTCTGGTGCAGATAAAAGGAAATGGTGGCAGAGGGCAGAGTGGGGAGAGATGCCAGTGCCTCAGTGGTACAGCTGAGATGGTGCAGGAACCCACCAGATGAGAACTTACCTACAGAAAGCTGCTCTGCCCAGAACTCTGCACCTCCTCCTGTGGTCTGGCATGATTGCCAGTTATCCCACACCACGATCGTGTTCCCTAGAGTAATTTTAATTAATGTGCTAATAGTTTAATCAAGAGAGATAGCTACAGTGATGCTAAGGCCCCAATTGCCCACTTGCCTGCTTTGCACATCTTCAAAATACACACACTAGAATTCCATATTTATGCTATCAGACCACGTTAGGCAATAAGTCACTCAGGGAAAATTCACAAAGTAAGAGCAAACTAACGACCTTCACTAAATTTTAATAAGAGTCGGTCATCTTACCTGAGTGCTTATTTCCTCGGTCAGGCATGGGCTGCCAAACACTTAGAGCTGGCTTGAAGCCTGTATTATGCCTGTAAATATTCAATCACAAGCCTAAGATTATCCATACTTCCTCATCACACTCCTAAAACATTCATCGTATAAATTAGTTTAAAGAGAAGGCTCGGTCAGAATTTTGATTAGAGGGAAGAGAAAGACATAAAAAGTCAATTGGAAAAAAAAATAAAATAAAATTGCACCCTGGTACCAAAGGAGCACGAAAGGAAAAAGAAAGTCAGGGAATAAGACTTTCAGAAGTGCCTGTGATTCCTGAGAATTTGACACACTTAAGACTATTACTTTCATTCTAAATCCATGGGAGCTGGTCCCACCAGACCAGAGTCTTCCTTGGTGACATCATTCACCTCATTCAGTGGCGCCCATGCATTGAAATGCACAGAGGCTGGGGAAGGTTTTCTTCCTCACCCATAGAAGGAAGGATGGGGAAAGGAGGTCTAACCCCCTCTGGCAATCTCTTGGCACACAGCTGGGGCAGTGCTGACCCCCAGCTGCCAGTGAGGCTCACAGCCTGCCCCACCAGGCCCTCAGATGCTCAGCCCTGGCAGGGCTGACTGTGAGTCACTGGTGTTTAACAGAGTTCATACATACTGAGCAGACACCACCAGGTTAGAGACAAGATAGCGTTTGCCCAGCCCCGTGCGAGATGCAGAGCACCAGCAGTTTTAATAAAGAAGCACTAGATGGGAGTAAAACATCGAGCTAAGTCTGCCTGAGGAGCAGCAGGAAGGCAATCCCAGCCAGGGCAAGTGAGCAGAAGGTGCTGCTGGGAAGAAGCATCTTATTCTGATGCAGCTCCAGAGTCGTCTCAGTTAACTTAAAACAAATATGTCTGGAAGAGCTGTAATTAAAGCTAGGTGCACAGAAAAATAAGCAGAACTTCCCTGATGTGATGCTGGGGGTTGGCCATCTGTCCAATGCACAAATGCTGCAATGACAGGGAAATGCAGGGGTTACTTTGTGTACTGAACATATTCCTTCCTTAGGTAAGTACCTAGGGGATGGTTGATGGCGCTGGTCCCCAGCTGCAAGTAGTACCTGTCATTGAGCCAGCATTAGAAATCACTGAGCAGAAGCCATACAGGGAAGGCCAGGAGGCTAGAACATCAGCTGTGTGAGAATTTTGCAGATTTTTTCTTAAATGAAGCATTTATGAAGCAGGAAGGCACTTAAGGAAGGATTTATATAGGAACCTGCACCTCCTGGGCAGCATGCAGGAGGCTGCAAAACCGCCTCCTCCTCCTCTGAGCCCATTACCAGGAGAGAGCAGTGCTTTTCCACCTTCCTGAAATGACTAAACAGTTTTTTTAATGAACCCTCCCGGCTCCCAGGTGCACAGTAGAGGATGATCTCATCCCCAAGCTATGTTCATGCTGTTTGTAAGACTCCTCCTCTCCTTTTCCCCTTCCTTCTCGTTGTTTTTAGAAGGAAGCTGTGTTTCCCCAGTGCACACAGCTGTCCCGAGGATACAAGAACGTGTCACATACCATTACACATCACTACTTTCAAAATAATTCATCAGGGCCAAATGCGGCAAGTGCTGGCAAGGAGACATTATATCTGCTTTTATTTGTTGGGATTTTTTCCCTAACAAACCCAAACCCAGCAACCTGAGCACTGTTGATGTGACCCTAGAGTTGATGGGAAGTACCCAGGACAGACTTTTGACAGAGAAATGCCCCAGCTCCCAGCAGCTTAGCCCTTATCCATGCAAAGGTGCTCTCCTCCAAGGACTGACGTCAATCAATTACAAAACCCCAAAGTTTGCCCAAACTCCGAGCAGTTCATTAGCCATGAGATAAAGCAGAAGGTCCTGTGGGTGTTTCAGCATCCTCACCCTTTTTCCTCACCATCTCAGCACAGCAGGTCTCTTCCCTTGGGTGCATGGCTACACAGACCATCCCATCAGCTCTCTGGGCGGACTCATAGAGGCTCAGTGTGGAAGTCCTCCCCTGTCCACAGCTTTCCCCTCTGGTTATCTCTCATTCCCTGAGCACATTTCCGTCTCTTCTTCCTTTCCTCTTTGCTGACACCTCCCTCTTGCACTGTGTCTCCTTCCCCACAGGCTGTCCTCCATGGCTTGGCCTGGGGGCGGCCTGGTTGTGCCATGACACGGGAGAGCCACCCAGACACAGCAAACGGCCAGATCAGCACTTGCCAACAGCCAGCAGTGCTCCAAATCCCTTCCCCTCCCCTGAAATAAAAATAAATCTTGCTTTACATGAAAGCCGGCTGCTGCTTAACCAGTGCCTCCTGCGGTATTTGATAGTTGGGACTCCCTTCAACACCAGCTGATGGACAACACTGCCACAAGGATTTTCCTGGCGTCCCAAGGAATTGGCACGTGAGCAATCTGCCATTGAGAGGCAGTATAGGATGAAGGGTAGGGTGGGGACAGGAAGCAGTAACCCACCAAAAGCAGCAGCCCATGGGATACAGAACCCCAAATGCTCTTTAAACGAGCCTCCAACATCAGAAACAACCATCGTGTTTTTATTAACCCAGGGACAGACTTCCCCAAGGAGATGGGCCGGTAGGTAATTCACTCTGTTTACTCCAAGTTCAATTGTCTTCCACCAGTGATAAATACCTATTTAGTTTCTCAGGGCATAAATGATGGTACATACTGGCACAAAGCAGTGACACTAAAAGCTAGATCCATTAACTGATGCTTTGTGGGGAGGCGGAGGATGCTACCATGTATCTCACATTATCTTATAATGTAGGAAATAGAGAGGAAATGGCCTCTTCAATTCTCCAAAGCATGCAATTTGACAATTCTCAGCAGTCTTATCTTGCACAGAGATTAGAGCCAGGCAAATAAATCAAAGCAGCGAAATCAATGAATGCATTCCGTTTTCCTGTTTGCAGAGAGGGGAGGGAGGTTGGGGTAGCACCAGGCGGTCAGGTTAATGCATGCATTCACAGACCAGAATAACTAAATGAGTATTTGTCCATGCACATACACCAAGCTATTGATTATACATAAGCCTATTTGCAAAGATGGTTCCTTGGAATAGTTTGTACTTCTGATCAGACATCGGACCTGTGAGGCTAACTGTGTGGACCTGGATTAAAAACATTTGCAGCAGCCTGGCCCACTGAGTTTATTGGTTTGACTGCATGAAAATTCCCCCACTGCAGAATACTGAACATGCTTCACAGGTCAGCGCTTGCCTTGATACACCGGAGCAGCTGACCACAGGCAGCACTGTTCTGCCATCTGCCTAGTGCCCCAGCTCCATGAGCATGTGAGACCCCACCTGACATCCTGACAGATTGCTCTCAGCCATGAGATCAAGCACTGCAATGAAAAAATCATAAAAACACAGGGGAAAAATCTAATGAGTGGGAAAATGGGTGCTACCCAGGCAAAGATTCTGGATGAAGGTCTGGCGGCGTGTATATTAGTGAGTCATACCATGAAGTTATAGCACCACTGCTTTGCATTCCTTGATAAACAAAGTGTGACATAAGCAAAGGGAGAAGCCATCGGCCTTGCTGCTCCTTGCTGGCTGCAGCCTCCTCAGGTTGCCTTCTTGTCTGAAATCAGGCTCTGCTCATGCCTTGGGTAAATACTTCTTCAGCAGGAGTATATGGCAACTGAGTCTTTTTGGTTTTTTTGGGTGGGAAACTAACAAACAAGTAAAAATTCCAGTCTTCAGTGGTCCCAGGAGAACCTTATGAAGTTCAACAAATCCAAGTCTTGCACGTGGGTCATGGCACAAAAGGATTGAGCCCAGCCCTGCCAAAAAAGGACTTTGGAGTACTGGTGGATGGCAAGCTGGACATGAGCCAGCAATGTGCCCTCGCAGCCCAGGAAGCCAACTGTATCATGGGCTGCATTAAAAGAAGCGCAGCCAGCAGGGCGAGGGAGGTGATCCTGCCCCTCTGCTCTGTGCTGGTGAGACCTCACCTGGAGTACTGCGTTCAGATGTGGAGTCCTCAGTACAGGAGAGACATGAATATATTGGAGTGCATCCAGAGAAAGGCCACAAAATGATCCATGGAGTGGAACACCTCCTCTATGAGGACAGGCTGAGAGAGCTGGGGCTGTTCAGAATGGAGAAGAGAAGACTCCGGGGAGACCTGAGAGCGGCCTTTCAGTAATTAAAGGGGGGCTGTAAGAAAGAAGGGGACAGACTCTTTAGCAGGGTCGGTTGTGATAGGACAAGGGGAAGTGGTTTCAAACTAAAAGAGGGGAGATTTAGATTGGACATAAGGAGAAAGTTTCTCACAATAAGTGTAGTGAAGCACCGGCACAGGTTGCCCAGAGAGGTGGTAGATGTCCATCCCTGGAGACATTCAAGGTCAGGCTGAAGGAGGCTCTGAGCACCCTGATCTGCTGTAGGTGTCCCTGTTCATTGTAGAGGAGTTGGACTAGATGGCCTTTAAGGGTCCCTTCCAACTCAAACAATTCTATGATTCTCTGAATAGAAAAAAGAAATCAAAAACACACCCCAATGCAATCACACTGTGGCGTCAAGAGTAGCTCTCATTTGTGAGTTGTAAAACAAAGTCTGTCAAACTCTTTGCAAGGAAATTATTTGAGGAAAAGCTGCTGAATGCCAAATAACAGCAACACTGCTGTTTAACTTGAACTCAGAGCAGATGTTTTACCCACTGCATCTCAGATCAGACGACAAGGAGCCATCCCTACCATGGCTTTACTCTGGAGCATGCAGGGAAAACCTTGGTGGGCTGTTCACAGACACAGCCCTCCTCGAGGAAGAAGAGCTTTAGAGTGCCATTGGATCTTTACTGGAGCAGGCAGCCTCTGATTAATAAGGACTCATCCAGAAGAATGTTAACTACTGGAAGCATTAATAATTTAACGTAGCGATAAAAGCCCTAACACACCCAAGGTCTGCATCTGCTATCTCCTGGAGCCATGGGCAAAACACAGCAGGGTTGTGTGATGAGGAGGATGCCTGAGGCAAAGCAGCACTCATTCACTGCTGAGCAATAAGACCAGGACCCAAAGTTACCTACCTCATGTTTCCTTCTGAATGGAAGAGAGGGCTGTGAGAAACACATAGGTGCCAAAACCTGCTGAGGAGATGCACGAGGCTGTCTGCTAATGCTGACCTGTAGCCCATGTTCTTTTTTTCCCCCAGCACAATCTTCCCCGAATAAACTATTTCTTTGGGTCTTTTACACGTAAAATTACTCTTCAGCACCCTTAGACTAGGCATCTCTTTTTGGTAGCCAAGTACCCACACTAGGCACAGAACATCCCAAGCTGGAAGGGACCCATAGGGGTCATCAGGTTCAACTCTTGGCTCCTCACAGGACCAACCAAAAATCATAGAATGGTTTGGGTTGGAAGGGACCTTTAAGATCCTCTAGTTCCAACTCCCCTGCTATAGGCAGGGACATCTCCCTCTAGACCAGGTTGCTCAAAGCCCCATCCAGCCTGGCCTTGAACGCGTCCAGGGTGGGGGCATTCACAGCCTCACTGGGCAACCTGTTCCAGTGTCTCACCACCCAAACAATCCTTACATCTGAGAGTGTTGTTTAGACACTTCCTGAACTCTGCCAGGTTGGTGCCATGCCCACTGCTCTGGGGAGCTTGTTCCATGCCCGATCACCCTCTGGTGAAGAACTTTTTCCTAATCCCCAGTCAGACTCTCCTCTGAGGTAATAATGACAGACCAATTCACTTCCCATAGCTACTCCGTCTCCCTCTGACTACCTCCCCTCTGACACTGCAGCTAGGAATTACAGCGTGGGTTTAATAGTGCAGAATGCGTCACCACACTTGTTTTAGGTTATATACACGCATTGGCTGCTACATAAACCTACACCAGCAGCCAAGTACAGAGCTGTGTCCACCTGTGCTTGCACACACATTTCATGGTAACTGTGTCCCTATTCAGAGATGACACTTCTCTGACTAGAAATAGCAACAAAATGTTAAATATCGATAGATATAAAACAAACAGAAAAACACATCAAAGACAGAGTTAGGAGATACCAGCCAAAAATCTCAAAATCTTACTATGAGGCCTCAGGCTCCACAACTCATGGCAAGATAGGGATTTTCCTTACTTTTTCCTTCTTTTAAAGCTAGCAAGTTTCTCTCATGTCTTCATGGAAGACCTACAGGTGAGGCAAAAATGCAAGAGGGCTTTGAGAGTTTTGTTCTTTAACTGTGATGCTCCAAAGCAGGATTTTTTTTACACTTGCTGCATATGAAGCATTATCTTAAGAAATAAATTCTTAAATATTCAAAGTCACTGTGGTTTATAGATATAGATAGAAATAGGCATGTCTATTCCAACTCTTAAAAATATTTACCAGAAGAGCTTCCTATAAAATCACCTAAACATGATGGGTGTGTAACAATGTTTGGATTGTCGCTATGATTTTTAATATATATTTCTGATAACTCACTTTGTTACAGTACTGTGTTGAGATACCTTTTCCCCGAGAGAGCCCCAGCACCAAAGCCAAGGGCAAGCCATCTTACCCTCTAAGATCCTGGTGGTTGCAGATACAAGAAAGAGAGCACTGAGAAATCCTAACTAAAATCTGAGCCTTTTTCATGACTTCTCAGTCACAAACCTCGTTACTTCCTCCAGAGTTTTCATCTTTTCCCTTCACACGAAGGGAGGACTTTTCACTTGGTTAAAGCTCAGAGCAAATCTGGCCTCCTCCCCTTCCCAAACTCAGAAGGCTCAATGACTGCCCTGGTCCCTGTGTGATAGGATAAGAGGTGATGGCCTTAAATTGCACAGTGGGTGGTTCAGATTGGATATTAGGAAAAAATTCTTCTCAGAAGGAGTGATATGATGAGGTACTGGAACAGGCTGCCCAGAGAGGTGGTGAAGTCACCGTCCTTGGAGGTGTTCATGAAACATGTAGATGTGGTACAGAGGGTCATGGTTTAATGGGTAATCTTGGTGGTAGGTGGACGGTTGGACTAGGTGATCTTAGTGGTTTTTTCCAGCCTTAAAGATTCTATGTTCCTATGTGTAGTGGGCAGTTTTGCAGCATTTCTGCATGAAATCAAAGAGATCAAGAATCCACAGGTCATCCAAATAGAAACACTCCCATGAGTGCCAAGGAAAACACCATGGGGCCCAGGAGATCTTGCAGCGCCTTCCAGCCGTGATGGTCCTTCCAGGAGGACAAGTTTCCAAAGGACAGTCAGGGAATTTGGAGAAAAAGCAGAAATCAATAAACAAAATCAGGAATTACTGGTGGCAAATCTTCCCAGTATTTAGAAATACACTTCAAATATTAAAACAATAAAATAGAAAAACAGCATTTGAATTGGAAGCCAGAGAGATCCGTGGTGTGGACATCAAGTCTGCAGCAAATAGCAGAAACTTAGGTCTGCCATGAGCCCTGCCAGTGCTTCCCCATGCTGGCACAACTGTTACTTTCCAGGTGAGGGGACGAAGTCGCTGCACTCATTTCCTCAGCAGCTATTTTCCTGGAACTCAGCAGAGTATTTCTTTCTGTTTTTCTCCCCAACAGAAAAGCATGTGATGTTATTTAATGTGACAAGCCAGCTTTCCCGTCATTTTAATTTCTTCTGCGGAGAACCACCCCGCACAGAAGTACACAATGCCACACAATAGCATGTCAAAGGGTCTAAGCGGGGAGCAAGGAACTCTTTCAGAGCGTGCCTAAGAGGGTGACATGTAATGCAGCGTTTTCATCATTTTCTTTTATTTCCCCCTCCTTGTGAGGCTTCCAGCAAGTGACATTTTGTTTGATATTCACATCATTTCCCAATTACAGTTCTTCTAAAATTCTTGTGAACAGCTGAATAATTCCTGGCATGGCTTTGTTACAGCTCATTTCACTGCATTAGCTTCCACTACCACTCCTCTGTAGAGGCTGAATCCGGAGATTTTGTTCAAATCTCCTTCTCTCTTGCAACCCTTCCCTTACCCTTTCCCTTTTACTGAAGAAGTTCTCTTCTCAACTTCCATTTTGCAGTGTTTCTATTACAATCCAGTTCACTGTAATTCTCACAGCACACAATAGCTAAAAGAAAGGTTAAAACACAGCCTCATAATATTATTACCACAGCTGTTCAGCACTGCTTACCTGAAGCACACCTGAATAGACAGAGTCCTTGCGAACAAAAAGGATCAAGAGAAGTAAAATGACTCTAAGTTCAAGCACACATCCACAGCTGAAGAGCAGTACACTTGGGGTAGGATATTCAGAAGCAATAAAAAAGGAGAAATCCATTTTTTATGCCTTCAAAAAGACGGATACTTGTTGAACACTGCTTCTGAAAATATTGGTATTCACCAGTGACTTCATACATGCACTGCATCCCATTGAACTCCACTGAACCCCTGTCTCAGGTTAGGCTCTTCATATGGGGAATTCTTGTCCCCAGGCAGGGTAACATACAGTTTGTTAGTCTAGGCTGGAGGCCTGTCTCTACAGACAAGGTGCTTATCAATAGGATTTCTCTCCCCTACCTCCCTACAAATTAAGAAAGCACAAGGTGGGCAAAATCAAAGGGGAAAACAACAAGCTCATGAAGAAGCCTGTTGTCATGAATTAGTTAACTATCATTATACCCACCAAACACAAGATTTTGCACAATCATGAGAACTGTTTCAACAGCAAATGAAGACCAGTTTTGCATGCCAGGATATCATCAGTGCTCAGGGGAGCTTGAGTGGAACTTCCTGGGTCACCTGCAGTTTAGTTAACATAGCCTGTGGCATCAAAGCAGACCAAGGAAGCAGAGATGGATGCTATCTATACACATAGTCCTTCTACCTCATCTCGCCAGAAAGGGATGCCAGGAAGCAGATCTCAGGGTGTAGTCCCTGAAGGTCTCACCTCCCTATAGAACTTCAAAGACAATTGCAGTTATGCCTCCCCAGTCCCTGCTAACATCCAAAAAGCATGCAATAAAGAACAGAAATGAGTCCTAGAGCAGAGCATGCAGGACAGAGCTGGTTTTCAGCTACTTGTTTGTTTTTTCATGCATCCTCATTCCAGCCTGCCCTCAGCCCACCTGTGTTGTCTGCAGGAGCACAAAGGGTCATGCTTTGGGTCCCTTCTCTGTGAAACTGCATTACCTCTGTGCAAATGCAGATATTACCTGAAAAGAAGCAGATCAGGAAGTGACCAGGGATGCACCACTAAGCCAGGGTATCAATGCCTGCACTTGGGTGATTTGTGTTTTCCTGAAGAGACTGCGGGCAGAGTTTACGTGTTGCCACCTGGACCCAAGTGGAAATGGCACCAGGTTTGTGAACCAGGAGCCCTCAACTGCTCCCTTGGCTTTGCCATTGCTGCTCTGCAGTGACAAGCAAACAGGATCCTGCATCCACAGTCTGGACTCAGCACTGAAGTTCACACCAGCTCTTCCACTCTTCCTTCCCTCACTGCCCTCACAAATCAAATTCCTTCTCCTAGAGGCCATGGCTCAGCTGCCACCTGAGCTAAGAAGTGGGGAGCTCCTTCCTTCCCCAGACCAAAAACTAAGCAAAGTTTATCCTGAGGTCACCTTTGCAGCAGGAGGCACATTTCTGAGAATGCTCCTGACCACAGAGTCCCCACCATGCTTTGCTTCTGCTGAGCTGAGCCAAGAGCCTATAGATTTCCTGCTCTTAAAATACATTAACGTAATAAAAGTCAGAATTACGCAGGTTGGTGTTTGTGATTTACAGCCCTAGGCTAAACACAAAAAGAAATAAGAACATCCTGTGGCAACTCAAACAGTCCAAGTCTATTATGCAGGAGTTGAACTTTTTACCTTCAGTGGAAGAGAAGACCTATTGAGTCTATTAGAACCAAAACAAAGTTGACAGAGTAACATCTGCACTACTTTTTTTCTTTTTTAGAGCAAATAGATCAACATTACTAATGGCTGGCCTCAGCAGCTGTCCTGTCTAATTACCAGCTGCTCTCAGGCATTATTGTCTAATATTAATACCAATGAAATCCTTGTTACACACAGCGTATCATGAGGTCATGTCTGGCTTCTAGTCTGTCTTCTTTAGGTCTGCACAGTTAACCTAAAGCAATATCAGACCCTGCTTCCAGACTGAGCTGAGGGTGTTTTTCAGAAAAGTGCCCCAGGGCAAGCACAGCACTGTAGTTTTTGCTCTATGATCAGCTTTATTCTATCCAGAGCCTCTATTTTATTATTTTCCCCCCACACCCACACTAGTATTTAATATTTATACACAAGCTCTAACACTGTGACCAGCTAATGAAGCTGAATTTTAATTTTAATGGATTTTGGCCTACAGATCGGTCTCATTGGCACTTACTGAAAGATTTAGGTGAACAGTCAACTCTAGCACCCAGACATAGTACCTTTAGCACTCAGGAGAAATAACCCAGATACAAGACCATTGCCTTTCAAATCTACATATCAAGGACAGAGCTGTGCCTTTTCTATTAGCTTCAGTAAGTGAAAATGGGAGAGTGTCTCATTGCATTTAAATGAATGACTATCAGTGTTTCTGAGGGGAGACCTAGGAGCAATCCAGTTCAAGAAGTCTTAGGCTAAAGATTATATTGTACTATTTATTAAAGATACCAGAACACCAAAGAACAATGCATTGGGGTGGTAACTCAGGATCTGCATGAACTCCCGAGGGCAGTGCAGGCTGTAAGTATTACATTGAGATCACAGAAAATCAAGTATTGTACTAACCTCTAGAATAAATACAAAGCAGACAATAGGAGCTTGTTTTTTCTTGCTAGTGTGTTTCGGCAGTCACCTACCCAGAGAAAAACACCTGTAGGAATGAGAGGGGAGCAGTGGATGTTGCATACGTTGACTGCAGCAAGGCATTTGATGCTGTCTCCCACAACATCCTTGTTATGAAACTTAGAAAATGTGGGATAGATGAGTGGATGGTGAGGTGGATTGAGAACTGGCTGACTGGCAGAGCTCAGAGGATTGTCATCAGCAGTGGCAGAGTCTGGTTGAAGGGCTACAGCAGTGTTCCTCAAGGGTCGGTGCTGGATCTGGTCTTGTTCAACATCTTCGTCAGCGACCTGGATGAAGGGATAGAGTCCACTCTCAGCAAGTTTGCTGATGATACGAAGCTGGGAGGAATGGCAGACACACCAGAAGGCTGTGCTGCCATTCAACAAGACCTGGACAGGCTGGAGAGCTGGGCAGGGAGGAATCTGATGAAGTTTAACAAGAGCAAGTGTAGAGTCTTGCACCTGGGGAGGAATAACCACATGTATCAGTACAGATTAGGGGACATCCTCCTGGAGAGGAGCTCTGAGGAGAAGGGACCTGGGTTTCCTAGTGGACAACAAGTTGGCCATGAGCCAGTAGTGTGCCCTGGTGGCCAAGAAGGCCAGTGGTATCCTGGGGTGCATTAAAAAGATCGTGGCCAGCAGGTCAAGGGAGGAGATCCTCCCCCTCTAGTCTGCCCTGATGAGGCCATGTTCAGACTGCTGTGTCCAGTTCTGGGCTCCCCGGGTCAAAAAAGACAGAGATCTCCTAGAAGGAGTCCAGCAAAGGGCCACAAATATGATGAAGGACCTGGAGCATCTCCCCTATGAGGAAAGGCTGAGTAACCTGGGCCTGTTCAGCCTGGAGAAAAGAAGACTGGGAGGGGATCTGATCAATGTTTATAAATAACTAAAGAGAGGTGGGAGGCAAATGGATTCTCAGTGGTGCGTAGTAATAGTACAAGGAGTAATGGCCTAAAACTTGAATGTAGGAAGTTCCATACTAACATATGGAAGAACTTCTTAACAGTAAGGGTGATAGAGCACTGGAACAGGCTGCCCAGGGAGGTTGCAGAGTCTCCTACTATGGAGATATTCAAGACCCATCCGGAGGCCTACCTGTGCAACCTATTTTAGGGAATCTGCATTAGCAGGGGGGTTGGACTCAGTGATCTCATGAGGTCCCTTCCAATCCCTGTGATTCTGTGAAACTGAATCATTGCCAGTTCTAGGAGTTCATTAAAAGTACAGATGCTGATTACAGGGTCATCATTTACTTTTCTGAAAGAAGGTGGTTAAGTCGGGGTAAAATGCTAAAGATTTTATGATTTGTAAAGTGAAATCAAGTCCTTTATGGAATCAAGAGGAAAATTTGTGCCAGAATATGAAGATTAAAAATGGCTCACAAATGTAGAATTTTGGTAGATTTGACCAATCATTTAAATGAGTTAAATGTGTCTTCAGGGTGAAAACCAACTTAACTGTGCTGTTTCAGACTATAACAGCATTTGAAGGAAAACTTAAATTATGGCAAGCTGAAGTTATGACAAATAATTTTATATATTTTGATTCATTGTCTAAACACAGTCCTATGAAGAGCAAAATAACAGCAGCCTTGCCTTCTGCTTTGATAAAGGAATTTGAGAATAGGTTTCAAGATTTCAAAAAAAAAAAATTATCAATTTTTTGATATATTTGTGACTCCATTTCCAGATGACATAAATACATTACCAGCGAGTTTTCAAATGGAATACATACAGTTGCAATCAGACATTCAACTCAAAGAAAAATTTGATCATGTCTCTTTACCAGACCTTTATAAGCCCTGTCTTGCCATAAAAAAAGTATACCTCACTTCATAATCACATCTTATTCATGTCATCACTTTTTGGCAGTACATATATTTGTGAACAATTATTGTTAAGGATGAAGCACAGGAAGAGTAATGATTCATCAAAAGTCTCCACTGAACACCATGAGAACTCACTAAGAATTGCAGCCACTGTCATCAAACTAGATATTGACACATTTGTTTCATAAAAACAAAGTAAAATATCCCACTAGTTTCATGATTTTGTTGCTCTGTTTTTTATGTTTTAATAAAAAAAATACATTAAAAATGTTTTGTTTCTTATATACATTAACCATATTGTACATTTATATGCTGCCCAAGACAATTCCTGTTTGCTCAGCGCAGCCTAGGCAAACCGAAAGGTTTGGGCACCCATGAATAACAGGAAGATCTTTTGCCAGCTATTCTCCTGCTGTAACTTTTGCTCTTTCACTAGCATAGAATCACAGAATTAATCATAGAGTCATACAATGGCAGAGGAGTTGGAAAGGACCTCAAAGATCATTTAGTTCCAACCCCTCTGCCGTGGGCAGGGTTGCCAACCACTAGATCGGACTCTCCAGGAACCCATTGAGCCCAGCCTCAAAAGCCTCCAGGGATGGAGCATCCACAACCTCTCTGGTCAGACTGTTCCAGTGCCTCCCCACCCTCTGAATGAAGAATTTCTTCCTAACATCTAACCTGAACATCCCCTCTTTCAGTTTAAATCCATTCTCTCTCGTCCTTTCATTATCTATCTGCATAAAAAGTCAGTTCCTTTGTAATCTCCTTTCAAGTTCTGGAAGATCACAGTGAGCCTTCTCTTCCCCAAATTAAACAATCTCAACTCTCTCATAGGAGGGGAAGGAAGAAAGAATTTGCTTTCTCAATTAAAGCAAGTGTATTTGTTTTTCCTCTTCCTCTTCAGTGCAAGTGGCAAGAAGTAGGATAGTTACAGTTTCTAACACAATTACATTATTTGTATTTTTAAGTGGATTAAGGAGTAATGGGCAAGGAACGCTGATTAGGACTGATCAAAGAGTATATATGCATCTGGTTCTGCTTCCCTTAGCTGTGTTTTTTGCTTACACAATGAGCACTAAGATTCCCATCTTAACATAAACAGCATAAATTACAGGCATTCTGGAAACAAAAATGAGGAAGAGAAATAGGAGAACATTTGGTATCAATTCTCATGTTTTATCTTTTTTAGTAAACATAATCCCCCAGAAAACAGAAGATAAGGGTTTTCATAGTATTCAACTCTATTTTCTGAAGTACAGTACCCAGACAAAAATGGCTAAATGATAGTGAAAAAAAACAAAGACATGAAGCTGGCAGCAGCTGGAAAGTTTAACAAACCTGGTGAGGGCTTGAGTTGGGTAAAACTCAAATGGACCTAAATAGTACAAATCTGGAGGCTGCTGCATCTCCAGCCAGCATTCGGCAGCAGCTTGGATCTCCCTGCCTTGGCTCACTCGTGCTCTCTCGTTGGTTCGTAGCTTTCAACACTTCTCTGAGAGAATGTGCTTTTTTAATGTTTACAGCTATGGAAGAAGTTGCAGGAGTAATAAATGAATATTTATCTTGCTTTTTCCAATGAGATAGGATTTTCTTTAAATTTCTGAGTTCAGGAGAGCAGCTGTGGTGATAATTATTTTTGTTCTTCAAGAACAGAGAGTCAAACACCTCTGCAATTACTTCAGACTCCATCACTTGTATTTTACACTGATTTCAGTCCACCAGTTTTCTTCAGGTGGCTGTTCTTGCTGTTTTCTTGGGACTGCACACCCATGCCCTTGTAAGAAGGCTCACAACACTGCAGCACTCCTCAGCTGGCTGCTTATTTTCTTGGGATACAAGTGCAACCCTTACATCAACAGAGCTGTTCTCAGTCCACCTGTGATGAAGAAGTTATTTTCTCATTGGAATGCTGAAGCAATATCAGGTAAGATACCAAAATAAGCCAGACGGGGAGGCCAAGAGGTCCTCAATTAGAGAACTCCAAACCACATCAGTTTTGTTGTCTCCTTTCACCATGAGCCCCAGCTGTGCCTCGTTCATTGGTGACAGAGCATGCCAGCAGCAAGGAGCCAGATGCCAAGGTGGGATCTGTCACTTCATCCCCCTACGCCCAGCCAACTCTGAACAAAGCCTTATGACCAGCAGGTCTCAGATGGTGAGGCCTGAGGAGCAATGCTGCTTTTCTTCCCCAGGGCTTCTGTGCAGGCTGGCAACCCTCCTCTACAAACTTCTGCATTTGCTCCTGAGAGCCCTGAGGGAAATCTGTGCAGGTGGGGCTAGTTATGGCAGGCAGTGGAGCTAGGGCATCAGCAATTTTCTGTCTTTGTGGATCAGGAAACCTTCTGAGGCCAATCCAGCAAAAAGGCCATGAACACAGCTCATCTCAGCCGCATGGTAACAGGCCAAAAACTACATTCCCTTCACGGCGATTGGGTTTGCTATCTTCATCACAGCTACCAGACCTGGAAGGTGCAGCACTGCTGTCCGGCTGGACCAGAAAGCATACGACTTAAGTCCCATCAGCCTGGGGAGGGAGAGCAGACCCTTCCCTCCCAGATCTAAGTCTCTAGCTGACCTCCCTTCTGCCTCAAAAAAACCCACCACTATGGCATGAAGGAAGCACCCTTTCCCCCACACAGTACTGCAGGTGTCTCTTTTGCTGTTATTCTCAGTATTAGTTCCCCATATTAAGCCACCACATGAAACACCAAATGAGATCATAAAAAGCAGCCATGTGTGTGCAGCACAGTTAAAGGTCACTACTGCGTGCGAATTTACTTTTAAAAATAATTAATTGAACAACAGCCTGACATTTACCCTGTAAGGGGATTTTTGAGAGTTTGCTTGCTGAAGCCTGATGTTCACAGGCTGCAATGTTTACTGCTGGGGGAGTGGAAGATCATTGTTATTCTAGAACAAATAAAATGAAAATTGATCAAATTCAACTCTGAGTAAAGGAAAAACACCCTATAGGCAAACCTTTCATTGGATTCATTCAGCTTTGCTCTTTCTCCCCTCTCTTCCTCAGGACTGGTGACTACCATTAAGGTTGAGCAAACATTTCCAATGCAAAAAGTAGTTTTCATTTGCATATAACGTATTTCCTCAGGGCTGAAGTTTCACACACCATTTCTTACCTTAAAAATATTTTTATTAATGTCATTTGCAGGAAGATGTGCCTAGATAATGGTCAGGTAGTTTTTTCAGGGATAGAGAGGAAGGAGGAACAGAAGAAAGGAAATTGCATTCTCCTCCTTACTTCTTTTTAATTGGTATCTCAGTTTTAAGTGCCTCATTCCTCCGCTTCACAGATGGGCTGAACTGAATGTCCTGACACCGACAACTTAAATTTATTCCTTTTACACACATGGCTGCTGCACATCCATGGGCCACCAATTTCCTGCTGACTATGTGCACCATTTCAGACACTGCAAGGAACACACAACAGACTCATTACTGATGACAGAACACAGCAGTTTCTCAGTCAGAATTGTACTCAAGACTATGTTCACTAAGTATTTTGTTGCAAAGGGAAGGCAAAACGTGAATTTTCATTGTGGACTTGGACCAGGCTCCACTCCATTTTCAAAGCATCTGAAATGTGAATGGCAAGTGCATATCAGAGCATCTCATCCTCTGGCCAGCTTTCAGTACATCAGAAAAAAAAACCAAAAACTTTCCTCCAGTTCCACAGCAACATAGTTTCTTTAGTAACCTCTAGTGTGGAGCCTTGCACAATGCTGTTTGGAAACCCACACATCCTCTCTACCAGACCCTCCTTATACACATGCTTACTGGAACCACAAGAGATTTCAGGCGAAGTCAGCCAAGCTGACTGCTTCCCACAGGCTGTGTTTGTATCTACATGCCCAATGCTCTCATTGTTTACTATCAGCACTACCATCTTAACACTGCTGGGAATCAGATGCACTGCTCTGTAGTTCACAGGATGCCCTCTAGAACCTCTTTTATATGGGGAGTTTACAATAGGGATTTCAACATTCCTTTAAAGAAAGAAGCTCTTCATGTGCAGTGATACTGACTTTAAGGTTTGGCAACAAAAACCTCAGTTCTGTTGTATGTTCTTGTACTAATCATCAACTCTGTGATTCTTAGCATTATAGCAATTTCCAGCCAAAGCTTATTTTTTCTTTATTTATCATGTATCTCACCCAAATACCTGTTGTTTGTTGAGTAACATTCATCTTAAAAGGAAATTCATGCATAGATTAGCACATTGTAGCAACCAGCATTATATAGAGAGACAGTATCTATGATCTCAATATAAAACATTTTTCTTCAAACAGCATGATATATTTGACATATTGCATGATTAGCTTTTGTACAATTCACCACAGTCACAGCTTCAGTCTGCTTTCTGAACACACATCAGTATACACAGCATCACGCTGCAGACCGTGCAATGTAGAGATTCTGGCTTAGAATCATAGAATCATAGAATTAGCTAGGTTGGAAAAGACCTACAAGATCACCTAGTCCAACCATCCACCTACCACCAACAACCCCACTAAACCATGTCTCTCAACGCTATATCTAAACGTTTCTTGAACATCTCCAGGGACGGTGACTCAACCACCTCCCTGGGCAGCCCGTTCCAGCGCCTGACCACTCTTTCAGAAAAGTAATGTTTTCTAATGTCCAGCCTAAATCTACCCTGGTGCAACTTGAGGCCATTCCCCCTCGTCCTGTCACTAGTTACAAGAGAGAAGAGGCTGAAAGAGAAGAGGCTTAGGTATCATGTAGTTAGAAGAAATAATCACAGAGATATTGCCGGGCCAAATTAATGGTGCAGTTCTTACTACAACCTTACAGGCCATTCTTAAGAAGCAGAAGGATTGAAGACAAAAAATAATTTTAATTTCCTAAAGACATATTATGAAGCCAGTTCAGCTAATGACTAGTAGGCCAGATGAGGCCTGGGACCACTAGCACATCTTGATTTTGGATCCTCTGTCTGCTAGCCACAGCCATTTGTGCTTGGCCTCTGTGCAGGTGACACCCTGGATATGGAACACAACCATCAGGACTGAGGTCCTTCACCAGCCATTTGCTTCTCAAGTACAGCTGATGCACAGACATAGCTGGCAAGTTTCTCAGCCTCCAGAACTGAGGTTTTGCAATTCCTTTATCCAAACATTTCATCGACAGAGCTCCTCCTGTTTACACACTTTGATCAGTCAAGTCAAGACAAGTTTAATTCTGCATATTTCTTACCATTGGTTGTTCCGATGGTGCTGTTTCAAACGCCATCTGGCTGCTTTGACTGTGCTTCGTCTCAGCAAAACAAAATGCAGCATTGACATTCTGGTGCTGGAAAGGGCTGCACAGACCTCACGTACAAGGGAGACTCCAGACTCCTTACAGATGGCAGTGCTGACCACGGTGGTCAGACACAGCATGGGAAGCGGCACATCCCTCTCTCTCTCAGCAGGGCATTGGCAAACATAATCAGCACAGATTTCCAAATGCAATGATCCATAACAAAGCTTGCTAAAGAAAAAGTGCTCACCTGCAACTGGGAAGAAATCTCTGATCTGAAAATGGAGGAAGAGATGGGAAGGAAAATGTGGGCTTTAGCAGCCTGTCTTGAAGACAGAGCAGAGGCAACAAAGAGGTCTCTGAGAAATTAGTGCTGAAAATGGTCATAGTCCACTTCTTTCTCATAAATGGGAGTGAGTAGTGAAATAGTCACATTTTCGTACTATATCAAGTTCTTTTTTTTTTTCCTTTTTTTTTTTTTTTTTTTTTTTGCTTGTCAAAGGCAGAAATTTCAGAAGGATCCAAGTGGAACTGAATAGGCAGAAAGATCCCAGATGAGCTATATTATCAACCTAAGGAAGGAAACACACCTGGGGAAAAATTAGCCTACCTGTGCCTACACATGTGATGCTTGAATGGAACAGTTATAACTCAGGAAAGAGATCTTTGGAATCATCATTTACAACTCTCAAAAATCACCAGCTCAGCATACAGGAACAGACCTTCTTAGGTGAGAAGACCCTAACATGAGTTGATCATTGTCAGGAAGGGTAGTGAGAGCAAGGCAGAAAAGATCATTTTGCCACCACGCAAGAAGCTGACTGCCTACATCTTGAAAATGGCATTTAACTTGCATCACTATGCCTCAAGAAGGACATCATAGTGAAATTAAAGAAAGCTACAGAGAACAGCTAAAGTGATCAAGAGGATGGTGCGGTTGATCTTTGAGAAGAGGTGGTAAGAGAGAGAAACTTGAGCTTTCAGAGGACAGTGTTGAAGAGTATACAGTGTAGTACTGCTACCACAACGTAATATCACTAAGGTGGTGGCCAAGCCAAATGCCAAATTCTTGTTCACCAGATCCCATGCGGTAGGAACTAGGAAATGCTCGAGCAAATTGGCTGGAAATAAGCTTAAAAATAATGTAAAATAAGAAAATTCTGTATGTAAATAGGTAGTGAACTTCTGGAGTTTGTGGTAACAGGAGACTGGATTTTGGTAGTATCTGTAGATTCAAAAAGGAATTAAGTTCACAGAAAATCCACACAAATGAATTCTAAAATCACTAGGTGAATATGTATTTTGTATAGTTTTTATGAATGCGACTGGATGCTGGAGAAGTAGAAAGGGTAGAGGCCAAAACAAATAGTAGGGCTCGCTTAATCTCCTTGAACAACACCTGCACTGATGGGCACAGACTGACGCATCATTGGCCTTGATCATCTAGGAGATTTCTTTTGTTCTTTACTCATATCCCAGCTACAATCTATGAGAGTTTTTCAGTCACCTTCAATAAGACTAGTGTACCATAGAACAAGTTTAAGGTCCTTTATGGTATATTGGACTTGTTAGCAATCTAATATCTGAAGATTGTGATAGATTAAACTCTACTTGCTAAGGAAGATCTCCTTCAGGCTCAGGAACTTCAGAGCACTTCCGTAGTTTTGACTGGATAGTCCAGTTCCATCACACGCGGCACAGAGGGGATCTCAATGGGTCACCTTCAGCAAAATTTGAATGCAAACTATACTACATACTGTTTACAAAAAAAATGCAAGGCACTCCACAGTGTGCTTCCCTGTAATTGAATACTGCAGAGCAGCACATTTTTCTGTCAGCATGTTAAGGATACAGTGTCTTGACCTTCAAATTTTAAGACTGAGACAGAGACAACTCATCATTTGGGAAAGAGCCAATGAACAAATTGGGATTCCTTCAACTGCATCAAGGTTTATCTGAGCTTTTCATTTTCTTGATTTAGAGTATCGCTTGAGCATGTACCATAAGGACACTGTCAAGATCAATGTTCTCATTCATAAGAATCTGCAATATATGCCCTAACCTCCCCACCTTTAATATAACACACTTTTAAAGAGTGAGAAATCTAGACTACAACAAAAAAGCTTGAATTCTCAGTTCATCCACCAAAATCCCAGATCACATTATAGCTTATTCATCTGCTTCAAGTTCAGTCTGTCACAAAGAATAACAAAATTGAAGGATGGAGCCATTCATGATGGTTTACTAGGGTTTATTAGATCTTTCCTAGGCCAATTTTTAGTTGGAAGGTGTCGTGGTTTTATGTAGTACTACTCATAGTAAACAGCCTACATTGTACACAGTGTGTCAGCTGGTGATGTCAAAGATAACACACAAGGGAAATGTTGATGCTTGCAGCAACTGGTGAATCCCAAGTTACTGACTGAAGAAAGAGATGGCTGGTAGTGAGAAGCCACTGAGAAATACCACCAGTAAAACCTCACAGAGCGCCATGGTAAATTATACTCTGATCACTAAGATGTCTCACTCTCTAGAACCTAGGAAGCCACTGAGCCTTCTGTAATTCAGATTGGATAACTGGAAGCTACTGGCTTCAGTTGTGTTATCGCAAGGCCTGTAATGGTTGCAGGAATTTTGCAGGTATAACTTATATGTGCCAGGCTATAATTTGCCATTAACATATGTTGGTAAGGAGGAATGCATGTGAGCATTGTATCTCAAGAATCAGAGCTAAAATTGTACACTTATTCCACTTTAAAAGCCTTCTTCTCATTGCAACACACACAAACACTCCCATGATCCTGCTATATTGACTGCTGTCCTAGTTAACGCCTTGCATCACCAAATCTATTTAGATTCCTACAGATTATTTTAGTGTGGAAGAACACTTCTCAGTTATCTGATGCAGTAATCACAGGTACTGAATACTCATAAAAGGGTACTGATGTTTAGTTTCAGAGGCAGTAACCTTTTACCAAGACTCACAGACACCTTTAACTCCACATGAACTTGTGACTTCTTAAATTGTTTGCTTCATTCCAACAATTTTCTTTGCACACATTAATTAGTGTTAATGATTGGCTAACAAAACACCTCACCTCCATATTACAATGATGCATTTGTGTGGGAGCATTATGGTGATTCCTCTCTAAGGTTTACATTACACAAACTCCCTCTTTAGTCGGCAGCCAAGACGCTTTCTGTGGAATTTCTTGGGAGGTAAATGAAGGAGCAGATCAAAACAGGCTGCTGTCTAATACCGTCCTAGATAAACCCTTGTGTACGTACTTACCTAGAAACCTAGACAGAAAAGATCTCTTCATATCATCATGGCTTTTTGATGTGGTTGTGCGTTACAGCAACCTGAAAACTTGCTTTCTATTTCAAAGACTCAAAGCAGGGAGGCTGAGCTGCAATTTTCTACTCCTTTGAAGGAAATTTGGATCTGTGGGTTTTGTTGGGAGCAAGAGACTGAATTGTTAAATTAAAAATAATAATAATGAAATAAAAATCACACCTACGTTATCATTTTCCATCCACAAGCCAAGGGTCTTTTCATCCTTTTGCTTTCTAAGAGAGATGAGCTCCGATTAACAACTGCTTTTTAGCAGCCTGAATTAGAATACCAGCCCCTCTCAGCTTTTTAATTATCCTTCTCCAGTTTATTTTCAAAAACATGAGCCTGTGCTGAGTGCTAGCTCCTAACCTCTGCTCCTTTCATGCTCAAATGAGAGATCCCATACACCTTCATGCCCTTGGAGGTCCCTAGCTGAAGGTCAGTTCATATTCCCCCCATGAGGCTGAGCAAACAGCAAACTTTGTGAAATGTCTTTCCATCACACCGTACCGGGGCAATTAAGTGTTATATATTTCCTCAATGCAATTTTGTCCACACCTCTCCTTCTGATGACTGTATTTCCACACACAGAATATGCTCCTTCAGATACTGCATACACGATCAGGAGAAGGGATGGAGAAACGTAGCAGAACAGATTCTAAGATCTAAAGGCAGGAGGAAGGGAAACTGCATGCACAAGCTAATACTAGTCTCAACTTTGTCTGCTCCTCAGAACATCTGTCCTTTTTCTATTTCTACATGCACTTTTTTTCCCAGTTTGTTAAGCTTCCTTTCCCCTTTTCTGCCTTTTTCCCTCTGAAGAATTTGCCCAAATGTACCTGAACAGCTACATCAGTATGCCCTTGTAGTCAACCGAAGGGACCCCTAGACAAGATGAAGAACTTGCAAACAGCAGAAAAAGGCCTTAAGGAGAAGAACAACAGTATCATCATCAACAGCAACAAAGACCAGACAAAAAAAAGGAGTGCTTTTTCCCCTATAACTTACTGTTGCCAAAATCCAAAGAATAAAACTGAGATTCATGGGGGCTGCCCAGGGAACAAGGAAGGGAAAATTTGGGGTTGGATATTAACTATTTATATATTCATAGAGTCTGCATGAAGCAGATGATGTGTATTTGAGACAACCACATGCTTCACCTGCTGGCATGTGATCCCATACCCAAGGATCTTGTCTTCATGGAGGTAATGTAGTCTGACCTGCATTTTAATAATACAATTCCACTTTCAGAAAGCTATTGATAACTTTCAGTGTTATTATTCAAAATCCTTTCTACCTCTGGAGACTGTCACTTAATGGGAAACCAGACCTGACTTTCAACTGACTACATTTTCTTCATGTCAAGCCAAGATGCCTTATCTAGTTAAAAGATGATCTACTTCCAAAATTAGCCATCTGATTTCATTAAGATTTCTGAAAGCATTTCAGTAAGGATTCTTCCCCTTTCCACATTCCTGTGATCACAAGATATTGATGACACCGGGTGATGCTCTCATTTTAATTTTGCCCCCAGCTGCTCCTAGAGCTAGAAGTCTTTCCACTGGGCCATACCAACAATATCCTAACTATGGTAATGTAAAATATGGCATGTGCTCTTGTCTCTAGTATGTAACCAGAAGAAGCAACCGACAGCAAACTACAGCTCCAGGGCTTTGAGACACAAGAAATAGGAAAAGGCCATCGAGGGCCAATGCCTACATCCAGTAGGCAACATTTCTTCTGAGGCTCTGATGTTGAGGTAAGAATTGGACACAAAAAGGCATTAATCAAAGGAAAGATCTGATTTCAGCCAATCTGGTAAGCATTTGAACTCAAACACATAGAAAAAAAACAACATAAACACTGAGAAACTAATATCCAAATGACATTTGATTTAATCTAGTATTTCACTTCTCTAGCTTCCAAGTATCACTTATAATTGAGACAAAGCTAACACCATTCCTAACTTGGCATGAGTTCCACAGAAACATAGAAAATAACAAAGTGTTACAGGATCCAGGACAACCAAAAGATTAAGCCTGCAGACCACCTCTCTGCCTTTACTCCAGGATGCTCTCACCTCCTAATTCCTTGTACGCCACCAATAAATTCATAGAATTGTAGAATCATTGAATTTGGAAGAGATCACAAAGATTATCTAGTCCAACTGCCAACCCACCCCCACCATGACCACTAACCATGTCCCTCAGTGCCACAACCACTAATTTCTTGAACACCTCCAGGGATGGTGACTCCACCACCACCCTGGGCAGCCTGCTCCAATGCCTCACCACTCTCTTGGAGAAGAAGTTTTTACTAATATCCAACTTGAACCCCCCTGGTCCAACTCAAGGGCATTACCTCTCATCCTGTCGCTGTTACTTGAGAGAAGAGGCTGATCCCTACCTCTCCACAAGCTCCTTTCAGGTCATAGAGAGCGATGAGATCTCCCCTGAGACTCCTCTTCTCCAGACTAAATGATCCCAGTTCCTCTGGTCATAAGACGTGTGCTCCAGACCCATCTCAGCTTTGTTGCCCTTCTCTGGATGTGCTCCAAGGCCTCAGTGTCTTTCTTGTAGTGAGGGGCCCAAAACTGAACTCAGCAGTCAAGGTGCAACTTCACTATGACTGAGTACAGAGGGACTCAGCATCTCCCTGCTCCTGTTGACCTAAGCTCTGAGAAATGATGTTCCTGTCCCATATTCCTCAAGGTACAACAGACCAAAGAGTATCAATCCAACATCTTCTTGAGAAAACTTTAACGTACCTGAATGAATAAAAACTGCATTCAACTTTGTAGATAAATACATTCTGGAGATGAGCGAGTCTCAGCTGCTGGGAATTCCATGCTGATTAGTGAAGCAGCATGGCCACAGAGGGTTGGCTGCCTGCTCCCCAGCTGGCTTTGTGGTACCCAGCCCCTGGCCACAGCAGGCAGCTGGCTCTGCAAAGCAGCACACCTCACTTTGCCAGACGCATAAAAAGTCACTACTAAAACCTACAGCTGAATCAACCACACACACGATATTGGTTAGCACAGGAAATAAGCAAAGTAAGCGGCAAAAAGATTATGCTCAATCTGTTTGCATGTGTGTTCATTTGCATGTGTGTGAACAGTAACCAAAGAAGGTGCCCATTCAATCAGAGCAACGTATACAAGTGGATTTAAAAGGTTACGAACAAACATGCCAAATGCATTCAGTGAGTACAGCTGTTTGCCTGTTTGGTTATACTTCATTTTACAGACCATTTGTTTACACCTTTAAAGTAGCCATATGCATAGAGAAAAAGCTGATAATATAAAATGCTCTCCAGCCATTCTCCACCACAACTACTCTTTTAGGGCTTTACTATACACAAAAGAACTGTTTTGAAAGTTGCTCAAGAACACAAGGCAGATTTCCAAGAACCTTCCACTCCATGCAGTTTTCAAAGATCAGACACTGAAAAGAGCTGATGAAAGGAATAGCTTGACCTTGAGCAACCGGGGAAGAGTGAAGGAGCTGAATGTACCTCTGGTGTATAGTCCCTCTGGAACGGAAATATTTAAGCAAGATTTCACCTCAAATGAGATGAAAACAAACTGGCAGTAAGTAAGGGCTTCATCTGACAAAGCGTCACACACTGGTGTATGTGGTACATTTGATTGCTATCAGATGATCCAGGCAGAAGAATCATAGAATCACAGAATAGTTTGGGTTAGAAGGGACCTCAAAGATCACCCATGTCCAAACCCCTGCCATGGGCAGGGCTGCCCCCTCTGGCTCGGGCTGGCCAGGGTTCCATCCAACCTGGCCTTGAGCGCCTCCAGGGATTAGGGAACCCACAGCTTCTCTGGGCAAAGAGATGATAGGAAGAAAAGAAGATGACAGAAATTCAGCATGGTGAGAAGATGAGCAGAATGATGCTTGGAAATAAACCAGATTACAGCAGAAATCCAAAGAGTCATCCTAGGGAGGCTACCCAGTGATCTGTATCTCTTAGTAACTCAGTTCAATGTTTGGAGGTTGCACACAACCTAAAATTAAGCTCAGACTCTGATGCTGCAAAAGAGACTGTCTCCAAAGTCATGCAAAAGGAAATTATGTTGAGCTTAAAACAAGTTGAGCAAGTTACAGTGAACTCCATGGGTCAAGGTAATGTTACCACGTGGAGAGAGAAATGTGTGTGTGTGTGTGTGTGTGTGTGCTTGCAAAAGGATTACTTCATTTCTGGCAAACGCAGAGTGGACAGAAACACTCATTTGAAGCACTGCGAGCTGAGGGGAATTGACAATCTGTCCAAAGCCTGCTGCAAGATCTGAAAGGCAAATAAAATTACTAACTTTCAGCTGGACCCTGTTACAGTTACAAGTTTGTTGCCAGAAGTAACAATGGTAAGTGGTGAAAAGAAAGAGTTCCAGGAGCCAAAAATGCATCAATGTTTAGAAGTTCAGGCTTTATTGTGAAGAGTCTGTTCTGTAAGAGAAGAAACGAAACTTGACCCAGTGGTGAATGAACCACCATAAACATAAACAAGTAGAAAATATTCACAACTACGCTTGGAAAAACAGTACCTTATCCTTATTGGATTAAAGTAAGTATAGGAATACTTGCTCATTGCTGCAATAGGGAAGCAAAATTCCAAGTGTCTGAAGACATAAACACTCCAAAACTTGATCAAGTTACAGAATGGCAGCTACAAAATTCCATCTTAGAAAGCTTCATCCTCCAAGTATTTCCCTGCTAGGATGACCATTTGAGTCAGTTAAAAATATTGGAAGCGTAAGCACTGATGACTGGCACTTCAAGAAAGAGCCAGAACACACAAAAAGGAAGGCAAATTTCCTGCAACAGGAATTGCATTAAATAATGAAACAGCAACTGATAATGCGTGTTAGGCTAAACTGTGTGCAGTGCGGCTACATTCAGATTGGATCTACAATACAGCATTGGTTTCTGATAAACAACATGCTTTAGATGAAGAACTGGGGTAGCTGTGATGCTGGAAGAGAACATCAGAGGAAATGAGATTTTATGGATAGGTAAAAGATGGATAGCACTTCATAGAAAGCTCCGATTTTGGGCTCTAGGTCCTGTCACCACTTTCCATAGTGCGGGCCTGCTTTTGCCAGAGGTATCGATGGCTTCAGACAGCAATCATCACATGAGCTACTGCTCCAGAGGAATGCATGTTGGGCAATAAGCAGCAGCACCATCCCAGTGTCAGGGCAGGAGGAAGGTGAGAGGAGATGAAGCTCCCAGTTCCCATAGGGCCTCAGACAACAACCAATACAGGTTCAACAAGTAAGTGCACCAGGGTAAGCAGATAAAGACATTTCAGTTGCAAGCACAGACAATCATGCAAAGCAGCTCAGAGCTTATCTGAAGTCCAGTGCTAAATTTAGGTTCAAGCTTGGGATCTTGTATCATATCACAGCAGCCTATGAGGTCAGGTTTAGCTGAGAAGAGATGGGTGTGCTACGGGGACCACTGTCCTTAGGAGTCTGGGTATTTCCTTCAGAGCCCTGAGATAACAGTTCTGCTTGCCCTTTACCTTTGCATTGTAGGGTAAGTTCTTACCTATAAGAAAACATAGGAAATAGGGCAAGGAAGGAGAAAGGGTGAACAAGTGTATCCTGCCAATTAGGAAAAGGCAGTCTTGAAAAATTCTGTGGTTCCTTCACCAGATCCCACATGCAAAACCATCCATAGCCCGATGACTATCCCACTGCCTGACAGAGCTCAGAAGGCTCACAGGGAGCAAAATGCTGGCATCAGCCTAAAGTAAACAGATGAAGGAAAAAATTAAGCAAAACACAGCCCATAAACAGAGGAACAAGGATACTAGCTCATTTGTAGCTGGTGGTCAGCTGGGAAGTTATCTACTCTCAGTGGCTTGAGATGAAAATACCCTCAAATAATCCCATAATCCCTCTGTGGTTTTGGTTTGTTTGTTGTTGTTTTGTATAATATTAAAACAAACAAACAAACAACAATTAATCCTGCTTTAAAAAACACATCCGATAAGAACACAGCCATTGCACTCTAGATTATTTCCATGAGAAGGTTTAATTTCAAACAGATGATAGTCATTATGTGAAGCAAACACGAGTAAAAATCCTGAGTAATGGACTCTGAAATATAATTATTTTAAACAGCCTACTTAAATAACAGCAAGCATACTAAATCCACACATGGACACTTAAGAAAGGGAAGGATGAAGGCTGAACACTTCCCAGTGTGGCAGATGTACTGTCCCATCCAATGTGATGGAAGCTGGTGGCATGGCCATGCACTCCGCTCCTTCCTCACCTCTCCTGTTCAATCTTTGGCATCATCCAAGCACAGTACAGGATCTTACTGCAGCAAAAGAGCCACCAAAGCCAGATCAAACATAAAAGGTTGAAGTCATGGTTTGAAGCAGTTTCCCATCTCAGCTCCTTGGCACAAATGTACCACTGCCAAAGAAAGGCATTTATGGCCATTTAGTCTTAGCCTACAGGTTCACAGTAGTAGTATTATTTCTAGGTTAGAAGCAGACCATGCTATTTTATTCATATTCTCCTACCTCTCTCCCAACATATATACCGCATTCTTAGTTTATTGGAAATAACCGGAAGCTTACTCGCCTTCTTCAGCTCTGATATAAAAGGTCAAGTCAATTTTAGGCCAGTTCTTGAGGTACAATAAAATATAACCACAGAAAGGAGACTTCCCAGGAATTACCATTATTTTCATCCTGAAGAGCAGAGTGGAAGCCACATAAGACTGTGAATTTCTTATTTAATTTTGGAGCAAGGAAGACCTAGGTTTAAAGTGCAAGACACATACAGTTTCATTTTCAAGGCAGAAGTTCAGCACCAAGTAGCTAAACAGGTAAATGAGCAGGTGACTTTGTTTTAAATTCACAAGGAAGCTGTGGTTCCTGCAGTCCTTCACACTTCCCCCAAAATAGAAGACCATCACTCATACACTTCCAGTTCACTTACCCACACAAGCAGAAGACAGACCAATATTCTGCAGTGGAAATTACTACCTGGAGCTACCTCTACTCTTTAAGTTAGAGCACCTGCTAAGCAAAGTCTACTGGCTAGAGGTCGTGGATCACCATCTTAAAAACTTGTAACTAGTGTACTCCGTATCAAAACATGGTGCCAGTTGCAGGCTGGTTTTGCATGGCTAGCTGCAAGTGGTTGCACTGTCATCTGGACAGCTGTTTGATAGAGCTCCAGAGGTCTGCTTCTTCCCTCTTTGTATTCCTCTGCTCTTTGGACAGAGAATGCATGGAGTGCTCTGGAGGAAGCCAGCACCATGCTCATCCCAGCACTTATAGGCAGCTATGGCAGCATTTGACAGGACCACAGGTAATTGCTTCTAACCTGACAATAGATCCTATCATTTCAGATCACAGAATTCACAGCGTTATTAGGAACAATAAATAGGTTAGAATTTCTTGCATATGTTTTTACAGCTGCCCTTTGCCTTGCACAGTTGTACTCACAGTAATTTATGCACCTGGGTGGAATGACGGAAAAGGAGAAGACCAAAAGTCTGTCCAAAATAAACACTTCCAACCTGCTATAAACGATAATAAAACAGTTTTATGTAAGACTAGCTCGCTTGTTGCTGTGCAGAAGGTTTTGCTTGCAGTGCACAGAAAGACTCACTGCACACAGGAAAAAAAAGACTAGACATCTTAGGAGAAATGCACAGAATTGTAGGTGTTGGTAGGGACCTCTGGAGATCGACTCCAATCCCTGCTAAAGCAGGTTTCCTAGAGTATGTTGCCCTGGAAAGCGTCCAGGCGGGTCTTGAATATCTCCATAGAAGGAGGCTCCACCACCTCTCTGGGCAACTTGTTCCAGTGCTCTCTCATCCTTACCGTAAAGAAGTTCTTTCTCAAGTTCATATGGAACTTCTGTTGTTCCAGTGTCTGCCCATTGCCCCTTGTCCTACTGCTGCGTTTGTTTTTTTTTTTTTTTCACCTTTAAAACACGGCGTCAAAACTCCAAACGGGCATCATACCCCAAATGGAACCAGTGCTGGCATCAGCCCACCACCCGCGTGGGGGCGGCAGGCATGGCTGGGTCCACATCCCTGCGCCGGGGCCTGCTCACCAGGCCTCTCATGGCCTCACAGCCCAGCTCAGGCAGCATTTTGAAGTGCAGTGGTGCTGGCAGTTCCTGGTTGGAAGCCCGGCGGAGAGGGTGGTTGTTTGCTCTGGTTTGCTGAGTGAAAATCACATGGAACAACAGTCTGTAATGGTGCAAGCAGCAGGAGGCAGGGCTGCTGGAGTACTTACAAGTGAGAAAAGCACAGTGCAGGGAAGAGCTGCAGGACACTACACCTACTTAACCCCTGCACTGCCTGGGCTTAAACCTCTGATGTAAGCACAGAGCTACATTTTTGGCATTTGAGAGAAGGGGAAGGAGGGGGCAGGATGAAAAGACATGCTACAGTGCCAATAAAATGGGACTTGAACCAAACAAAAAAAGAGTGAGCTCTTTCAGATGCCATCATTTTCAAAATACTTTGCCGGTTCTTAACAAAATGAAGCGTTGTGAAGGGTAAATATTTCTAAATATTCTAAATATTCAGCTACCAAAGCTTTTTTTTTTCCCCCATTAAAAAGCTGCTTTCTGTATCTTTTCTCTTCCCACGAACTAGATATTCATTCTGACAGATGCAGAACGCTGACTAGCTGGGATTTTTGTGCAGACATACAGGATTAAACACAGTGTCTTTGGCTCTCTCCTTCCCCACCCCTGCACCCTCCCTTGGTTTTCCTTTGACTCTTAAGCAAACCTACCAACTTGCTCTATGCATGGGAGGAAAGGGGATTTTACTCTAGTAAATTCTATCAACCAGTGCCAGAAAGAGCAGTGCTGGCCTTTCAAACAGAAGCGAAAGATGGCTTTGCCGGGCTTTCTCTCTCCCGTCAATGAGAATTGACAAGGAGAGAGACACAACAATGGCCCATTCTGGATCAAAGGCCTTTAGGAATCAAAGGAAACATCTCTACCTGAGTCCTGGGGCTCGTGCTCCTTTGGCCCTATCAGTACCCCTCAGCCTCAGAGTCCCCACCTCCATGAGGATGTCCCATGGACACAAATGATGCTATGGGAGTGACAAGGAGTCACAAGGAACAGTGGGATGTCTTTTCAGTTCACAGTTTTTCCCACTCGTTTCCAGTTGTCACCATGCCCTCACAATCTGCTGCTCTGACCTCACAATGCCCTGCCTTGGTGTCTACGCCAGGGCCCAGATGCCTGGGCCGTGCTCAGCAGCAGCCAGTGCAGTGTGTCTGCGGCAGTGACAATGCAGAGCTGGTCTTTCTCACTAAGCTGATCACTCCTCACAGGCGTGACAGCTTCCATCTGCCTGGAGGCAGTGTGTGAGCTCAGTACCTTGTTTCACAGGAAGGATTTGAAAATAGTAGGTTTGAGTTTAGATGAAATCTGTAAAGATGCATCTTCTTCTAGTAGTGATTCAGGTACGTTTTTTGGCTCTCCTCCCTTAATGAGAACTAATTTGTCTTTCCTAGGACTCGGCTATATGTATTGTAATTATTTGAATCAACAGAATGAATCCTAGGACAGCATTGCCCCTGTGCTGACCCTTAATATTTCCATCCTAGCCTAGAGCAGAAGCATATACAGCAAGAACTGGGCAAGAAGACAGGCTGGCTCAGATTTTAAAAGGAAAAACAAGATTCTGCTTTCAGTAAGTACTAAGAAATTAAGTCTTTGAGAAATTCAAAGCAGCAACTTATTTGTTCACTGAGTATTTTACTATCCCCTAACTGTGAGAAGTTATTATAATACGGTCACTAGCAGGGCTGGCTTTTTTTGGCTGGTCTTTTCTGATGCACTAGCAAGAAACCAGTCTCTTCCAAGTCACATTTACCCTATTAGCTTTTGATCCAAACCCCACCAGGTAGAACATGAGCTCCTATTCCTTCTCTCCTTGATTAAATACAGCTGTCTTAAATCCATTTTAGCCAGTTAACATTCCTAGTCCAAACACATCCTAAGAGAAACTAAGCATAAATTTACAGTCATTGAACTACATTGCGGGATGCAGGAACAATTCACTTCATTAGCCTTTTGCAACAGCTTCATTTTCAATAAGCTGCATGCTCTGAATAATCAAGATGTTCAGAAGTCAAGGCTCACTTCATCGGTCTAAAAAAAATCATACAGAAGTTTGCATTAAAGTGAGATTACCTACAACTGGAGTTCCCCAAGTGGTAGAGTCTACAAGTACATCTGTATCTCAGTTGTATATATACCCCAGTTCTTGATTTCTAGCAACCATCGTGGAGAAAATAACTCTTCCTCTCTTCATTGCTGGTGTGCAAATGTGATTAGCACCACGAAAGATCCCTCTCAGCCACTTGACAGATAATCACAGACTTATGGAATGGGAAGGGCAGGGGGAAAATGAACATGCACATCTAGAGTGATTCCAGTTCTGGGTTTCTAACTCTCCTATTATCATAGAATCATAGAATGGCCTGGGTTGAAAAGGACCTCAAAGATCATCAAGTTTCAACCCCCCTGCTGAGTGCAGGGTCGCCAACCACTAGACCAGGCTGCCCAGAGCCACATCCAGCATGACCTTGAATACCTCCAGGGACGGGGCATCCACAACCTCCTTGGGCAACCTGTTCCAGTGTGTCGCCACCCTCTGAGTGAAAAACTTCCTCCTAATATCTAACCTAAATCTCCTCTGTCTCAGTTTAAAACCATTCCTCCTTGTCCTATCGCTATCCACCCTCATGAACAATTGTTCCCCCTCCTGTTTATATGCTCCCTTCAAGTATCGGAAGGCCACAATGAGGTCTCCCCGGAGCCTTCTCTTCTCCAAGCTAAACAAGCCCAGTTCCCTCAACCTTTCTTCATAGGAGAGGTGCTCCAGCCCTCTGATCATTTTGGTGGCCCTCCAAAAAGTGATGCAAAAGGCATCACTTGTTCAGACTATGTGGCCTCCTCCCCTTTATCAACCAAAAAACTGGTTCTCCTCCAAGCAAATACTTCACATGGAAGCACGTTTAACCACATATCCAGAAAAAAAATAGGAACAGAAACTCCCACTTGACTATTAAATCTGTTCAACCATCAAAGGAAACACTTCAGGCAGTAGTTTGTGATCTTCCAAATGAAGCCATCCATCCAAGCTATTGCAAGCCAGGTGTCTGCCTTGGGATGAGGCAAAGGTGGACTGCTGCATGGTGGCAGGAGGAAAGGAACTTGTGGGCAGGCCATTTCCAACACAGTACAGAGCAGATGAGGGTAGCGAACTGACAGAGCTGCACAAGCCTCTCCAGCTACTGTTCCCCACAGAGTAAAAAATCCCTTCTCAATTTACAAAGGGGTCAAGTGGGGCCTGTGGGGAACCTGAGGAAAACAATGGATTAAGCGATGTCGGTGTTGACTGCACTCAAACAGCCTCTTCAGTTTCCACGGGAATGGAGTTCAGAGATCCAGTTGGACTGAAGCTTCAGGAGACTGCAGCATATCTTAGGGGACTGGTCTTGACACATTCAAGAGATTCAGCAGGCAAGCCATTAGCTGGAAACAAAACAGGCTTTGGCGGCCTGGTGTTTTGCAAAACCCCTGAATCAGACAAAGATATTACAATTTCCTCCAAGAGGTGTTTCAGCACTGTGGCACGGGACTAAAATGCACTTTTTCAGGGCAAGAAAACCACATAGAAAAATAGAAATGGGATACAATGCCTCCTAGCAGCTCAAAACCATGAAAAGGAGCCATAACAATGAAGCATTTCATCTCACCAGGGAATTGGCACTGACTGCATCCTATGCACAGGGCAAGACAGGCAGGGCTAAGCACGCCTGCAACAGGAAACACAGAGGTAAACTGGCCTCGAGCGATAGAGAGCCCGCACTCCTGCTGTGGGATGAACCCCAGTATTAAGTGGCTGAGCTCGTTTAGTGTTTTGTCCAAACTACTTCACAGAAATACGCACATATGCACAATCCGCAATTAAATAATTCTTTGCTTTTTCTTTTAGTCATTCACATTCAAGATCACACACACAAAAAAATCTAAGCCAGATCAGAAGAATGATTGGCCATGACTACAAAGGGCAATTTTGAGAACTAGTACATTCAAAACAGGCCATAAATATGGTTAGTACAGAATCAGTTCCTGCGGTTTTCAGCATCTGGGAAGGAGAAAATTTTCGGTTTTAAGATCTGTCTCTAGTTCATTCACCATATTAGTACAGCAACATCTGAATGGAATTACATGTGCAACTTGATCTCACTGTCTCAAGAATACTTTTTTTTTTTTTTTAATCTAATTTTATTTCATATGGGGAGAGATTCTCTACCCCGGTAATGGAAATGACACTTTCCATTCCCATCATCTCCCTGACTGAAAAGACTACAGGAGACGTTGCAAGGAGTTCATCAGCATTCAACAGGCCATTAGTTACCATGTCACAGCAATTACCTGCAGTGACAGCTGTTACATCTGAGATCCTAGCATATTTGCCATCAGAACTGCTCATTTGCACAGTGTCCGTTTAATGGCACAGGTCTGATTACCATTTCGCTAATCTATTACGTGGTTAGCTACTTGAAAACATTTTCAGACCAAAAAGATCCATTAGAGACTCACATGCTCCCATTAATCAATTCGTGAACATCAAAACCATGACAGAAAACAGCAGCCAGAAAATTCCTCCTGTTTTCACAGAATTTGAAATGAGATCTCTGCTGTGAAACAATCCAGATCTCCTCATTACGCAGCCAAGGCAACTACAAAACTTGTCCTCAAATTATTTGGTTTGAATATTCCCAGTTCTGAAGTCGCCACACCAGTGAAGATTGGGCTTCTTTCCCACTTCCTATGGGCTCGACACAAACCCAACAGTTTTTCTTGGACCACTTCACAGCATAGGTGCTTTCCTTTGCCAAAACTGAGATTGTAGGAAAGGCTTATTTCTAGAGTTCAGAGGAAGTAATGGTGAAGTCTCTTAAAAGGAAAACACTGGTTAATCTTCCTTCTATCAGCAGTTCATCTCCAGTAATGCAAGCTATCCATGGCCAAATGGTTCTAGTCCCAGCATCAGCAAAGTGACATAGCAGAGAATATCTGAACAGTAAAGATTCATAAATAACAGAAGCAAGAATTCAGGCTAGATTTGAAGTTAAAGCTGAATTCTTACAATCAAAGAGACAAGGAAACCAGTACAGATACTTTCAAAGGCAGGTTACTGTCTGTACCCTGAACAGATGCTATTGCAATTACTTGGTTTATTGTCAGAAATAGCAGCTTGCTTTCATCTCAGAGGTTGGTTTTGATATGGACTAGCATCGCCCGGCTGAATGGCTCAGCATGAGCTCAGCATGGTAGGGATCAGTTGACATGGCATGAAATGTAAGCAGAATGCTACAATTGCGTTCTCTAAGATTAAAAAGTGAGTAGTGCAGTGAGTTAGTTTTTATCTCAACATCTTCAGTCTCAAGATAATTTTCTAACTATTTATGCTGCCTCATTTTCCTACATTAAAACTCATTTGTTAAACAAAGAAAATACTATTTTGCTATTCAAAGCACTGTACACCACGTGTACCACCTTCACAGAACATCGCAGCAGAGTTTGGTCAAACAGCTCTCAATTATCAGTGTTTAAGGGTCAGACACGCAACTGGCAACAATTTGCTTTAAGATGCTTGTAAGGAACTCCATTACAGACCTGAAAGCAAATGGCATTCTGATGCTGATCATTTTAACCTGACCCTAAATCCCTAGTATTACAATAGAGTTCAAACAAGATACAAGGTGTTAAAGCTCTTAAAATCTATTCTGTGCCTAATCACAATTTCCAGCATGTTTTCACTGCATTAACAATTCTTCCATGCTCTCAAAATTACTGAAAGTTTAATAACGATTTCCCAGTCTTTTGAAGGATACTTGTCTCTTCTTAACTGGAACAGGAAATACAGCGTAAGAAATCTGCCCTGCCAAGGGTTTGCTCATCTCTCTGAATGTGTTACATTACTTCAACAAACAGAGCAATGAAGACAGATTCTGCAGAGAGAGAATTAGAAGGATCACCTTACTTTGCAGCTAACTTGGAACACAGAGATTCTCCCTTCCGTTAACAGTACGTCTCCGATTATATCCACTGCAGTTACGATACGGAAAGTTAAGCTCTTTTGTACATTACCACCATAAAAATAAAGCCACTAAAATACAACTTAATTTCATACTGAAAAAAGCTAGCAGAGTAGTTATCCAAAGGTCATACCATAATGTGTAATACAGTTCAATTCAGTTAAAAGGCACTGGTGTTTCTCAATAAAAGTCTTCGCACAGCCAAATGAGGAAAAGATGAAGACCAGAACACTACCTTTAGAGCAGACACAGGAAATCTACGCTAAACACACTGAAGGCAGTACGAAAGAAGAGTTTACTGATTCTCTCCAAAATACAGCTACTTATCTTTTCACTTATCCTGCATCCATTTGCTGTCGGTGTCAAATAGGACATCCACCTTCTGTTTTACCTCCTACATCTGATCTGAACAAAGCAGCTGTAAGTGCAGAGTCTCCAGAGCCCAGAAATTATTCATATCCCTAATAACACAAATACACTACACACTATGAAAGAATAGAATGCTATTTTTCATAGCAGGTTGAATACAATAGTTACAGAGATTCTAAAAATTCCCGAAGACTTTACATATGATCCCTCCTCTCATACTAAAGGAATTAAGTATTTAGAGTCCACTAATACTCCCATTTCCAGGACATAAAAATATGATGCCTGGCAGTGGAAGACCACCACTGGGAGACCACAGGTAAAGAGAGACACCAGGCTCACCATCAGCAGCAAGCTCCACAGACAGAGGCTGCAACCACAGGATAAGAAAAGCAAGAAGAAAACGAGGTGGGGAAGCTAACCTAAGATGCTTAATGCCACAGCATATTTGAAACGCACTACTAAAGGGACAGTGATTCTTTATAGAAGCCAGGCACTGTCTCCCACCACTGTCTCAGGCGGTGAGACTGGCAAGCTAAGCCCAGCCAACCACCCATCAAGTAGCCCCAGTCAGCCCCACCATGGGACCGGGGGAGTGAAGGGTTTTGAACCAAGCATCCAGAGGCTGCAGATTCTCTCCAGTCTGATGCTTCTCCCCTCAGTGTTCAGCAGGGAACAATCAGTAAGGTATGGGCTGTAAATCACGATAAGTATTTCGGTTTTCCAAACCTGATACCTTGACATAGGTGTTTTAATTGTGCAATCATTTTTATCATAGTATTACTAAACGATGCATGATCTGCTGAATACAGGTCAAAATCCATCAAAGTTATGGATTAAAAAATTACAAACCATGGCAATTACATTTTCTTAACAGGGTAGGTATCACAGAAGTGATCATAAGAATTAAAAATATAAACTGAAAGTGTATTCGTTCTAATGTGTTCAGTGATGAGTCATGTAAGGTCCAAAGCACTAAATTAAGAAATTTTAAAAGCATACCGGATGTGCACACTGCACTTCTGATTTTCCTATTTCTCACTCCATGAAAGCTCAGTCGATCTGAATTAAAACCTCTTTTCTGGCAATGTTTTTAAAGGGATGTAATTCTGAGTTTGGGAAAATGTTTCTGAATGACCACATAACCTCATTTTTAATCTCCTGCATGTTCTTCCGCCATGCTCTGCTCAAAGCTTCTTTGCTAAGATAAAGCAAAACTGAAATCCAAAACATCATGCACCGATGCAGCATCAGACTGCAAGCAGTCAGTATCACAGTGGGCTAATAACCAGTCTGAGGTGAACATAAACTGTACTTCAGAAACAGTATAAAGACACGAGGGACCGCAGACAATCCATGGAGCAAGAAAGTGTGCCAGTTGTAACTGATGACACTGTCGCCATCCCAACCTCTTCACCAGCCATACCAAAGGGAAAAAAGTTTCCATATACCCATCAAGACAGACTTTTGGGTTTAGTCTTCGGTCACACAGCAATACTTTCCTAATAACTGTACCACGCAATTACTTTCATTAATCCACTTCTACCTCATCAGATTTGGAGCTTTCCAGAAGAGGGGTCTATGAAAGATGCCCGTATTTAAACACAACTCCGCATCATCTCATCCTATGGACTTTAAATAGCAGTATAACACAGCAGTTTCTTCTTTAAAATTTTCCCATGGTGCACATGAAAACTCTTGTGTACTACTGCAGAAATAATGGAGATAACACTGCCTAAAGCAGTTTGGAGCAGCAAATATAGAACGGCAGCAACAGTCAAATATAATTCCACACAACTTTTGCAGGAGTCTAGATTTAATTCGCTTTACAGGACAGTTGGCCAAACAATGACATTTATCATAAAAATATCCTCTCCATTAAGTAAATCTCATTTTTCTTTCCAAAAGAAAATTCAACATATAGCCTGAGCATTCAGTAGCTCATTTTCATGATCAGCCCACACAGATTTTTCTTAACAGAACAAACCAATTCAGTTTAAAAAAGAAAAAGAAAAAAGCAGACCCATGTAATGACACAGTCATATTGCTTTTGGCTATGTTAACTTTAAACCATACCAATTTAGCTATCTTTCTTTAGGTTTTATTAGAAAAAAAGCAGCAGATCAACATTACAATTCAGAATCTAATCTAAATATGCACTTGACAATGGAGCACATCTGAATATGGAGTGAAAAAGGATTCCAGAAAACCTTCAGTTTTGCCAATCTTCTGCTACGCACACCATGTATCTTTTCTTCTGGCTTTCTGATGACCGAAATCAAACAGGGAACAAAAGATTTACTGCTATGAAAAAAAAAACGTAGTACAGTAGTATGAGTTCTGGGTGCTAAGCATATTCCATCAAGTTAACTTAAGGACTTCAAAATGTACTTAAAATCTTCTGTTTGGCCATGAAAGTCCATGAAAGCTGACTGACCCAAATACAAACTGAAATGTCAGGTCTGGACAAAAAAAAAAGTTAGACAGCATGTTAACCTCCAGTTTTCAGACAGTAATAAAAAGATACAATTCCAACAGCCAAGAAATGAAAATAAAAATGTTGATCTGACATTCAAGAGCTAAGTTTATTCTTATGCTCATTTTGTTTGCGCCCAAAATAATTTTAGATCCACCAGGGAAAAAAGAAGTATTTATGGACTATCACACAATTGAAAAAAGAGAATTGCGTTTTGACTTGGTTATCATCCCCCCACTGAGGTATAAAATCTACATATAAATTTGATACTTCACTATAACAAATTGTACTTTTCATAGTTCTGATTTAGTTTCCATTCAACCCTGTTTTCTCTTTTTTTTTCCTTAAACCACAGAATTCTTATTTCATGTTATTGAATCCATTTCCCAGCTCTCTGTTTTATTTGTGGATCTGTATTTAGTAGTCTGGTTACCACTGCTAACCAGGAAAAAAAGTCTTGGAACTTTCTTCATTACAACAGCACTTTCAGCAGAGGTTACTGATGTGCAAGCAAACTACAACGATATGCAGCTCCTCAGAAAGAATATTTCATTGATTATGTTTCCACTGTCCAAATGTTCTCTACATGATTTGCTGGAAGAAACTCTTTCAAAAATCTTGTAAACATCAGTGGGCGCAGTCTCACTAGTATGTGTGGTAGTTTCACATCCTTTTACAGGAAGGCTGGTTCACAGCTACAGAAAAGCTGCAGTTCTAGCAGGTGGCGAACTGTGGATTCTGCAGAGAAGTTTCCTTCTGTTGCTACTTAACAGTGTAGCCAAAATATTAGCCGAGGTAGCCCAGTCAATCCTTTATTTTCTTTAGAACCTCTCAGAATATTTCTGGAAGGGTGACGTTGCGAAGTAGCCACTGCTGAGAGCGGCTGCCATTGCAGTCTCTGATGCTGGGTACCTGGCTGTCTTCTTCGGTGGCTTTGTCCAGGCACTGATTACTGTTCACATGCAGCAGGGTTAATTTCTGGAAGACAAAAAGAAATGAGTTGTACAAAATCACCAGGCAAAATAAGGAATGTTTAATATCTGTTGTAATTCTTCCATAAGTAAACAGGAGCTAGACAAGATCTCCCTTGCTTACTAACTCCAGAACCCAATTCTAATGAACGCCTATGCATGTCATTCTACGTTGTAGGTACCAAACACATTACGTTTCATGAAAATGAGAACAGCCTGAACTTTTAAAATTACATTCATTATCAAGCAATTTCCACCATTCTTTAAATAAGACTGTACTGCTGGGAGTTTTCAAGGAGTTAGAAGCTCTATTCTGATACAACGTACAGTCTTCATTATTAGTTATAACAGTAGTTTTCACAAGATCAAAACAAACACATTGAATTCTTCTTTCTCAGCCAGGGACACAAAACTAACCTTATATTATGTCCTTCTCAAAAATATGCTTAACTATAAATACATACATATGTACAAAATACATAGAAAGATGCATGTATATCTTTCCAGTATTTATTAAACATAGTTAAGCAATCTTTCATACAGTACTCCATCTAACTCAGTATTGCCCTTAGAGAAAAGTGGAAGACTTCAGAAGTTGCATTTCCTGCCACTGTACTACAGATACTCACTGGTGCATCAGCCTGTCTACAGTGCTGACTAGCATTAGCATCAGGTCTACGTTTCTCTCTCAGCAGCACTCTCAGGACACTGGACTGACTGAAGAGCAGAACAGGCAGGCCATATGTACACAAGTAGCAAATTAAAAAAAAAAAACAAAAAACAATACAAAACAAAAAAACCACCACCACACAGACAAAAGAAAAAAAAACAAGAAAACAAACCCTACACACAACCTGAGCACTTAACCCCTTTGCACTCACGCAGCAGCTGTAGAAGGAAGGAAGCTGGAACACATTTAAGCAGACAGATGACTAACACAGCTTGCTTTTTTTTTTTTCCTACTAGACTTTAAGGGAAAGGGGCTCCTTATATATATATAAGGCATATATAAACAGAGGCAGAAGGAAAAAGCTATGTATGAAGAAATCACCCAACTACACGAGCAAGTGCTCTTGCTATGTATTCACTACGTTATTTTTGTGCTTTGTTAGCCAGCTTTCAGTGACGTTTTGTAGATCATTTTACCAGTGGCTAGGGACAGGCATACGAGAAGTCTGTTTTACAGGCTGCAGCAATCACTGCAAGAAAGACCACTTGCTTCCCTCAGCTAGAGCATAAAGATGTCTGCATGCTTTGAGGAATCTGACAACCCTTACTAGTGTTGTTTGGATCAAAAAGCTACTGCATAAACTACAGAGAAGTGTTAAAAATCATTCCCTTCTTGAAATATGAAGGAAAACCAAACAAAAACCAACAAGCCACACTGACATGGAACTCCTGAAAATTGCTAGTGATCTTTTGTCTGGATACTAACTTGGTTACTTCATTTAAAAATAAATTAACAGATATTCATCTTTAAGCTATTTGATACTATCTGTAATGAGGCATTTAAAGATGCAACAAAAAAAAACAACAAAAGAAAAAAAAACAAGCACTTACCCTTTAACGAATCGCTGATTATTACATAAACATATTACTGCATAATATTACTCAATATAGTTCCTTAAGTCGGGTAAAACTATGTTAAAAAAAGGAACAAATGACTTCCAAAATTTGAATTTAAGCATTTCAGTCAACATTTGTACTTGATCACCATACTGTTTTCAGAGCTTGTGCATCAAATTAACAACCAATGGACAAGTGCACAATGGTTTCTAGATCTGGCAGTTCAACTTATGAATGTTAAAATGAGTTTGCACAGTATGGAAGAGAAGATGATTAAAATAAAGCTGTCTGAAGCATCTCTAACTTAAAAACACTAAATGTAAATGTAAAACCTCTCATAATTTTGGATGCTGATTTTTTAATCACAACAGCATTTCCTTTTAACCTTGTGAGATCCCAGACACCAGGCGCTGGAATTGATGACAGGAAATAATTTCCGCTGTCTACGCGATCAGTAATAGACAATATTAAGGCAACCTCACCTTCACAAAATATTGCACTAACAGCTTTTCTTCAGAGGGTCTGGAAGCATGTTGAAAATATTCTTCTTTTTTTAAGACCTCCTCAAAAACTCATTAGGTAATTAATCAATGCAGGTACCACTCGATGAACTAAGGACAAGGGGAACATAATCCTCCTAACTTTGTTTCCTGTTTTGACTGTCAAACTGCAGTCCCACAAAGCAGTTTCTTGAAGTGTAGGCTCACGTAAAAACAGAAAGTTGTCTAATTTTAGCATCACAAGTTATTAGAAGACTTACCACTGGATCATATTCCCAAAGTTGATTTCCTTTTAGATGGTGGCACTTGAGCATTGTTACCGGGCCATTAAGTTTGGAGACATCTAGACACAAATCATCTGTTCGAATTTCTTTGTTGGCAGTATAGGAGAAAACCTAGACAGAAAAATAATGACAAACTGAAAAAAAACTACCAACACTCTACTAAAGAATTCATGGGTATGGGACAGCATGGGGGTGGTGGTGGTAGGAGGGAGAAGGCAGGTGTGAGTGACAGGAAACATCTGTGCACTGATTCATTAATACTCACTGAACTTTATTTTTCTTCAGCATGTACAGAAATAATTTTTTTAGGGGACAAATACAAACACTACGTGAATAAGTTCTTCAAAATGACATTTGCAAGTTGCAGGCTGTTTCCTACATAGGAACAGCACAATCCCCAAGTCAGGCAATCTTTGTATACTGGAAAAGACTTGATCAAGAATTATTAACAAAGCAAATAAAAAATGAATGTAAGAAAGTTTCAGAATTGGCACTCAAGCACACTGAAAACAACATTTCAGGTGGAGGAAGACTTCTTTATTTTGTTTCTGTTTAACTAACAATGCCAACCAACAAGTCTAACCAGGAGATGGTTTCAGAGAACCTACAGGAGGGGAAGTGTGGCTTACAGCAGTCTCCTCCCCTCATTTCATTTTTTACTTTGAAGTTTATCTACATCATGTTGCAATCGGTCCTCAAAAAAACCAACAAGTGAGGAATCATCAGCATATCTTCTCATGCATTCCCTCTTAAGGGCAGCATTTTCAAGGTTTCAAACAATGTACAGCTTACATACAATCTAATGACTGTTACTGAAAAAATGTCCTGACGAGTAGAGTTTAAAATAAATCAATTCATTACTATTGTTTAAAAAGTCACCTGATTTCCACCCATTCCGTGGCAGTTAAAGATTCCAACTTTCTCATTTTCTTTTCTTGCCATGTTATCCAGACATTGATTTGTTTCTACGTTTCTTATCTGGGAGTGAAAAAGAGCACATAACAAAGGGCTGTTATTTTTAAGAAAGAACTAGGCCCGTATCAAACCACACTGACACCAGTTTTCTCTGCTATACACCTACAGGTTATCTGCATGAATTGTAAAATGTATGAATGGTACTACAGTGAGAAAACATTAACCATGACTCAGACTCCCAGGCAAATGTTCAAGCTGCTTTGTTACAGAGTCACGTTTCTTTGCTTTCTCTTGGGGATCTTCCCACCTTGAGAACCCTTTTTTTTCCCTCAATGGCTCAGCTACAATGGAATGGACTCAATTCCACCTCCAGCCCAAAACTGCCAAAAGTTTCAAAGCACTCTCCTAGGCACAGTGGGTTTAATTCCATTAAGTCACAGGAGACAAAGTTCAATTTCTTCAATTCTTGAAATACAGCCTTAATCCCTGTATTACTATATAGCAAATACAATGAATAGTAGTCTGGTGATATCCAGATAGCAGCATGAACATCTGCTCCTTTTTATTAAATATGTTTTTCTTGTACAATTACAGTATAAAATTACTCTACAAGAGGTGCAATATTTGGCTCAACATGGCTTGTAGGGGGAAGTATGTGCCTGCTTATTTAGGACAACATCATCTGTGCTACCTCTACTGTCATTTAAACTAAAGAAAAACATAGAGAAATGCCCAGCAAAGCTTAAGAATAGCATTTCTAGTCACTGAAGAGGATTCTGAAGGTAAAGTTCAGAGTATTTATTTATTTATTTATTTAGCCAAGTCTTTGTTCAACTTGCTCTAGTTTTTTAAGCAAAACACTGCTTTACACAAAGAACTCTGTGCATGAAGCTAACTTTAACTATGTATTTCTGAATGAATATTTCTAAAGGCCTTTTCTGTGAAATTTAGTACTGTAATAAAAAAGTGAAAACATTTCAATTAACACAGCATACAACAAAGTATGCTTTTTTGCTTCACTGAGGTGACAGAGGCATCACTTTTCAGATGATGGGAATATACGTGCAAGTTACCTGAACTCTGCTGGAGGTTAACGTGTAGCTCAGACAGAAACAACTTACTGCCCAACTTAGTTTATACATGGTAGGCAAGTATGCCAGATAAAAATCTTACCTCCCCCAAAGAAAAGTAATGGCGTGGAATTTGGGAATCGGGATAAACGTTCTCCAGGTACCAGGAGAAAGGCTTACACTGAAGCTTGCGTCTCAATCCAAGTCGTGATGATATGTCCCCATAGTCAACTTTAGTAACTCCTTGAGGTTAAAAAAACAAGTTGCATTTAATGGTTACTAGTAAATTGTACATAGCTTCATCTAATACAAAATTGATTAGGATAATACACTGTGTGAAAGACTTTCTAAGAAATCATCTCTACATAAAGAAAAAACCTTTTTTTAAACATAGCACTTTCTTATACTTATCACAGAAGACAAGTTAATCACTATCTGTGACTTTTTTCTCCCAGTAATTACACAGAAGGTGGAATCACTTCATCTGTATTATGCATGACAATTTCTTACCTGTGGTTTGTGGAAAAATTTGAAGGCTACAGCTTACTAAGTTATCAGAGAAAAAAAGGCTGAAACTTATAGTCACTAATGCCATTCTATCCCCATTATCAACTGGGGTGCATATCTCTGTAGCATAACATAGCAATTTCCTTCTGCAAAGCAAGGAGAATTGCATTTCAATTTAATATTGTAAGCCAGGTACCACCTGCTGGACTCGTCATCATTCATCTAAACACATAAAGAAATAGAATGCAGCCTTCATACGGAGAACTAAGCCCTTAACAATTCCGTATTTGTTCAATAAAAAAGCAGCAGTTGCAGGAATTGTGTTCACCATTAGGCCTGCTATTAATTTTTGTAGTATTTTGCCTGTCTTTATTCTCTTTTGTCCCTTGTTTATCGAAGTGCTCCATTCTTCTCATATCTTCCTAACCCTTTATGGTAGTTTTAATTCCTTCTGAAAACTAAGTCGTCCAAATCCCATCTGAAAGTGGAATGAGGAAGGTATGCATGTCAATAAGTATTTTTTTACTTCATCAGAATTAAGCACCATTGTTATCAACATTTCAATAATATTAATTAAAGTTGGAATAATTTCCAGCTATTTCCCTTTGTATTTTACACACTACACTCCAGCTACACAGGCCAAAATGATACATTACCAAATATGTTATAAAAAAGTACCATCCACAGACCACAAATACAGCTCAGTTGACCACTATGCCTAAAGACCTCCTCCAGTTACAAATATTTTTCAGAAATCTCTGCACTTAGAGGACACTAAGTTACCTCAAGAACGTCAGACCTTTTGAAACTAAGTTTGAGATATTTTGCAGTTGATATATCATGTTATTAAATCGACCTGCCAGCAGATGGTGTATTTCTACTCAATTAAGACAGACACCTGCATAATTTCAGCTGCTTGTAAACATCCGTAAAAACATTTGTAATTTCAGTATTCTAGAAACAGGAAAATGCTAAGTCAGGATCACTTAATTGAAAACTTCAGAGAAAACCTTTTTAACTTTTGAGAAAACATTCTCAAGAACTACAGTAATAAGGAGAAAAAATGAGCAAAATTTTGTTGTTTTTTTAATAAAACTGCAAATAATGTTAATGAAAAAAAAACAAATATAAATCAAAACACAACCAAAAAATACACGCACGCAAAAAACCCAATACACTACCCTCTCTTAATCAAAGTGAAGATTTCCTAAACACCAAAATGAGTACTCTCTCAAGACCCTGTAAAGTAAGAAAAGAAAAGCTGCAGCTCCTCATCTTTCAGTCATGAAAAGTGAAGCGGACGGATGAAATAGCCATCACGCTACCCTTGCAAGAACATTACACAATTAAAAACTTATACATCAATAGAATTTGCTACAATGACCTTCAAAAAAAAATACTCTTAGGGTTTTGTCACTTTAAAAACGGCACAAGGACTGAAGTCACCTAAATTAAATATGAAGTGACACTTAATAGTTTACAAATACATTATTTCTTAAAGTAATTTTAGATGTAACTATGTAGAAGAGATCTGCCAGCTGATTTTTGCTCCGTTACACTGAAATAAAAGGTGTGCATTATATCCATTATAACCATTTTAAGTGTGACGTAACTAAAAAACAAACCAACCAGCCAATAAACTACTCTAAAGTCATATCTACACAAAGTCAAATACTGGCACATGGACCCCAGCACTCGATAGCTGAAGAAGTATAGTTTGCCTTAGGGGTGGTCTTTAACAAGGCCAAATTGCTTTACTTTCCCAGTGAGGTATTGATCTCTTAGCTGCTTCCAGTACCCTGTCTGTATTATTCACAACTAGCCAGAGTATCCCTATTTACACTATACAGCACAGCAAGTTACTAATGGGAAACAGTTATTAGGGGGAAGAATTTGAAGCAAACTAGGAAGACTGCAATATACAAATCATACCAAAAATAAAAGGCATTCCTGAACCATTATTTTCTGCACACACAGGTAATAATTTATATATGCACTAAATTCTTACATATGCCTTCCAGTGTTTTTGTACTTGTTTTTAAAGGCTCAGCTAAAATATATAATATATATAAACCACAAAACCAGAATGAGGTCAAGTCTTCCTCCCAGCTAACTACTAAGCCAGCCTGTGCAGGTAGGTATATAATGAGGAAGACAATCACGTTCATCACTTGTTTTTCCAAATACTTTGGCTTTGTTCATGAAACCAGTGTTAACAGTACTTACTATTGTCCATACTTGATCACAGTTTTTTTTTTTTCCTTCCCCAGAAACACAAAAACAAACCAGAACAGCATAAAGTTTATTTTATCATATTAAAAGCCTGGATCTTCCTGGTGGTTCTTATTATTACTCAGCTTATTCTGTTTCTTATTATTACTCAGCTTGCTGCTTGCTGTGACAATTGCATGCTTTTTCCCAAATGCACTTAAAGGCGTACTGAGAGATAAATACTGATAAGGTGAACACGTATCAAATAGCTCAAAACCATCAACCCCAGTCTTTAGTACAAATCTAAGATTTAGCTCAGCACTTCCTGGGTGCTGTCGCTATTCTTGAAAAAATTTCATAGAATCACAGAATCACCAAGATTGGAAAAGATCTCCAAGATCATCCAGCCCAACCATCCACACACCATCAGTATTTCCCACTGAACCATGTCCCTTAGTACAACATCTAAACATTTCTTGAACACAATAGTTAGATGTTATACTAAGAGACGTGGTATGCAACTTCATATGCGATACCATGCTATTCTGATAAGTAATATGTAACAGTCTTTCCTCTTCAATCAGATCTCTTGGGTATACTTACACTTGGAAAAAAAAGTTGTCAGTTTGACAAATTCAGACTTCTCACCCGAGCAGTCATTTCTGTAATTTGGTTATTAAGCATCAGAAGAAACAGTTAGAAACTACTCAATGCTATCACTATTTTCTGAAAAATGCTTTACTCTGTTTTTGAGAGAAAATCCCTAGACTTCCCAATAGACTGGGAAGGGAAGGAAGAGCCCTATAAAACAATTTCAAAACTACTAACTCCTCCACTTGCAATATAAGAGTACAAGCCGCCTAATGCTTTCACATACATATAATGATGTCTAGCAGTAGAATACTCCCCCAGAAGGTTTATTTTCCTTTTGCTAATTCATGAATACTTAAGGTTTTCAGTGGCCATGTTGCAATAGTTCTGCCATCCTCAAAACTTCAACAGAACTGAAGATTTGCTTGCAAAATTCAATGTGGCAATACATTCAATGCTAAACCGCTTTGAAAGATGAGAAGCATGATGTTTTCATCATGATTATAAGCCACTCCATTTTCAAAAGCACAGTAAGAAAGCTGTTTCATTCAAAACCAGGCTTCTGTTTGACAAAGTAAATAAATAAAAAATTCATAGAACCTGTTTTTATTCAGTATTATACAACTCAATAAGCAGTAATCATTTTAAACCAATTCACACAGTCACATATTTGCATCTCCAGTTAGCGCCAGTAGGAAATACTGGCTGAAAACTGGAAAATACAGGATCGCTCAGTTCATACTTCAAACATAAGTTTAGCTACATCACAAAGAACTACCATCATTGACTCAGTCTCCCCATCGCCCATAGACAGAAATCTCATCTCAGACTTGTGCTTGGCTAAAAACAAGTACACATAGTGATGAGAAACCAGGCCCATCGATCCAGTTCTCAGGATTACAACTATGTATGTTAGACGGCTCCCACTTACATAATTCTACAGCACTGTCAATTGCTCTGGCACAATCAAAGACACATTCTGGGTAAAACTTTTGGTCAACAAGAAGATTAATTTCCATTCACACTAGGAGGCTCTTCCCAAGCTCATCAGAACTGCTTGCTGGGACGCCTTCAGCGTACAAGCAGGGGTACAAGAGGTTGCTGAATGACAGCCATGACCAAGAGGCCGCAGGCCCAAGATGGAACACCGATTCACGTAGTTTTAGACTGTGTGATTTTCTTGTGTAATCTGTGTTTCACCTTTAGAAGGAGGATATCAACAAACACTGTAACCGCCAGTTTACAATTAATTAGTAGCTACAAGAAGGTAGCTGTGGTAAGCCAACATAATGCTTCGGAGCTGCTGCAGCAGAAAGGGCATTTTCCTTGCTCAGCTTCAGACTGCTGCTGCACTTCCTGTGCTGACACAGGTGCTAATTTAACCAGCAGAAAGACAGCCCACAGAGTAAAAGGTCCCAAGGAGTTCAGCAAGTAAGACTAGCTGACATAAATGAACAACCAACATGTGAAAAGAGTAAGGCACCATCCTTGCAGCAAGCTGTTAGACTGACACTGGCAGCTCACGAAGCCTCACCTTGGACAATCCTGTCACAGTATTTTGGACTAGAGGGAATGAAGAAAGAGCAAGTCTAGAAATCAGTGAGAAGTGGCAAAATGTGCACGGGCTGACAGGAGTCAGGCTATTCACCTGTACATGCTGGATTCCAACAGGAAATGGTCTGTGAAACAGCACCCTGCTGCAGCACACAGCTGTAAGAAAAGCTGTAGGCTAATGCAGAACAACTGCAACAGTTAGTGCCATTAATGCTGTGGAGAATAGCTACTGTGCGTGAGAAGACAGGTTGGATTTTGGTTGAGCAGCACCTGCTGCAACACTGTTCTGCCCAGCTTCCTTCTGTACTTGTCTACTTCTAAGCAGAAAGATGGCTTCTACAATGCATGGAAGCTTAAAACACAAGTAGTTCCTATTAGGCAGTATTTACTATAGGGGAAAAAAGATTAAAAGCTTACTTTTCAAGAGTATAGCTTTCCATTTAACTACATCAACCATGAAAACTCTCTGGAGTTCCTATCAATCAAATAGTAAGACATTTCCTTCCAGACAGTTCAGATCACGTGAAATGGGAAAGCTACCTGAGAATCTCAGGTTTGCATCCCTCTGTGGTTCCTTCTCCCAGGGGAGCAGCAAAGAAAGGATATAAAGGAGGAGAAAAAGTTCTTGTTAATTTGACTTAAACATGTCTGCCAGTACCTCCTTCAAAATCCAATTTCCTCATCCATAACAAGAAAAACACAGGTACACAGAGGTTTGTTCCTTTTCTTCTCTCATATGCACTCAGGCTTGCAAGCTAGCAGCAGCTTAAAAATTCTCATCTTGCTCCTTCCAAGAAGCTGTGATGCTGTCACAGTAATACTGAAAGTACACACTACACTAACAGAGAGTTTCATAGGCTGTACAGTCTGCCAGAGAGTCACTACACCATCATCCTGCAAGAACTAAGCATTTAGTTTTCATATTAGAAGGATACTTGAAAAATCAGAGTATAGCTAAATGAGTTAATGTAGAAGAAATTCACCAAGTTGGCTTAGAAAGATACACTGAAAATTTTCAGCAATATTTGCCATCAACAGGTAAAATTAGCAGTCTGCCTAACTCAAGTAAGACAAAGATAACAAAACAATAAAGGTAAGGGGTTTGTGAACTTCTCCAAATAACAATTCATTCTGTTATTAACTTATGGTTCTGACAACTTGCATGGATTTGGAGGGGAGAGAAGAAGATATGAGCAGCACTGACTACAACCTGTAGGTTCATTCTCTAAACAATAAATATTGCATCATAGCTAGAAGTGAGCCACAGTACAAACCATTCTTTTTCACAGCCTCAGGCAACAAACCAATTTCAGAAAAATGCAACAGATTCAGGTAATGTGGCCCTATGATTCTTGAAACACTTGGAAATTCTAATGACAAACTTTAGTCCAGTGTCATAGGGATATGGGTACAGAAATGAGATTGTGTGCCAGCTGGCTGGTGCAGATGCTCTCAGAGCAGCTTAGAGCTCTTGGCAAGAACACATCCACCAATCACGCAGGTTATTAGTGTAAGACAAACTGTGCAGGCATGCATCTTTCAGAAGAAGAGAATATACAGTGCAATTACAGATAACTGCTGAAGTTACTTTCACCATTTCAAAAACTTTTACTGATGTTCAATTTTAAATGATTTTTTTTGTTACTTTTCTCCAACAGGAGAATGTATGTATACACACAATGCTGTAAACCCATGAAAGGAAGCTGTATCAAAACAACAGTTCTAAATGAAAACACTAACTCCTTTTGTAGCTTATGGTTATCTCATGAAAAGAGGGACTACAAAGATCATATATAAAATATCACAGTGTTACCACTGTGTTGACTAATTCAGCTTTGTTTTCAAGAGCTTATTTTTACAGTTAGGTGTTCCTACTCAGCCAAAAAAATCTAGCTTGGCATGGATGCAAAAAAGCAATCTTAGCCAAAATTAATTGCAGTTACTTATATACGACTTATCTGAAAGACCTACTTTTACATGTGATGTTTGAATTCATAATTCTTAATTAATAACACAGGAGAATAGCCACAAGCTATTAGATTCTGATTTCACCTAAAAGGCTTTGACTAGTACCAAGATTTTTTTAATTACAAAAATAGAATTAAAAAAAAATCTTAGTCCTAATCAAATAGTGCATTCTGTTAAGAAACAAAAGTATAAAGCAACGTGATCACCTGCTCTCACAAGTATTCTCAAAGCCTGTAATCTAAATTTGACATTGTTCAGACTCATACTACATTTTATTACAGTTTTCAAATTCCAATACTAATGCAAGTTTAATAAGCAAGTCATAAGGGAATAGCAGCTTTGAAGATAGCTATTTGGAAAAGCAGATTTAGCATATAAAACTACCGCTCAATGTTTGAAGTTGAATGTCTCTAATGCCTCAAATAGTTGTTGGTGTCTGTTAATCTCCAAAGTTTGTCTTTGTCTTTTATTTAAAAAGACAAATAAAAAGAATCTGCAGTGGAAGGTAATAATTCAGTATTTCCCAGGCTTCTTTTCTTCTCCTGAAAGTTTCTCCTCATAGAAAATCAGAGTTCATAGGAAATTTGCTCTCATATTATACATTCTCCTGTTTTATTAACCTTCATTTTAAGAAAGATAATTTGTATCATCACAGTCAAATATATTGGCCACTTTGTCCCCACACACTGGATCGCAACGTGCGAACTCTATGAACCCAGATGACATTAAATTTTACCCCTCCTGCTACAGAAACTCACTTATATCCATTTTGATTGATTCAATCTTGAATGCTCACAACACGGAAGCCAGAGGCCAAACTCCATCACATTATGAGATGCATTTGCACCGCTAGCTTTTAGCACTACAGCTGAACTCTGATGTTCTACTGAGCTTTAACTCCATTGCACAGGAAGCTCATTCGCAAGTCATGTTCACATTTAAAAAAACATAAAGACTTTAAAGTCTTCAGGGTACATCTCTGGATAGGCTAATAAAATTATGTTTTAATTAAAGTCATCTTTTTAGTACATCTTTTGCGAGTTTTGTTTCATGAAGTTAAAAACAATAACATTTTTAGCTAGATACTCTTGTTGTTTTTTTTTTTCCCAGTAGTAATTCATTAATAGATATTTCTTCTCATAACCGAAGACTTGCTCACCTGGGGAAATGATATAAAAAAAGTTTTTGAATTCATCCATCCAGACTTCCGCAAGCCGTCTGTTATTTTTGTTGATTATCTGCCCTGTACCTCCTGGAAAAGTGTATGGCGTTGCTTTTCTGAACACATGCCCAACATGCGAACAAGTTACAATTTCCAAAGTGCCACCACACTGCCAAATCTGAAAGTGAAAGAACAGTTACTGCATGGTTTAAATGGCTAAAAAATGTTTTAAAATGTAAATTATTTACTGTTAGTCAATTTGGAGAAAAGTTAGTTGATAACTACAACATAAAAATACTATATGGAAGGGAAAAGTAAGCTTGTTTCTTCAACAGGTAAGGATGCTCAAAAGCCTAAACAGGAGAGCATAAGGAGGAGTATATCACACCTCACAACATGAGATTACTATAGAGAACTGGGCCAGCTGGACACCAAAGGAACAAAAAGGTTCACATGAATCACAGGAAAACAGCAGGTGGTTATCTGTCCACAAAGTCCACTATAAAACAGATTCTCCATGTAAAAACAACATACATTTCCCAAGTAACGTTTTTGAAAATATTTTCAGTTTTATTTTGGAACCACTTACTTGTTCAGAGCAGACAAAACAAAAAGTAACGGTCCTATTTGGTAGGAATGAAAGCGAGAACAATGCTGGTTCGGTCCGCAACCAGATGAAAACATACTATCTTTAAGGCAGGTCACAGCAAGAAAAGAAAATAACAGAGCCACTCACACTTCACTGATGAGCTAAACCATACACTGACAGTATTACCCTTAACTTATACTCCCCAAGTGGGTTTTCAAACTGAATTCCTAGTAAAAAAAAAAAAAAAAACTATGTATTTATTCATGATAAACACTCCAATTTGATTTTCATCACAAGACTGTCAACTATTCACCACACACTTTTCTTCACTGACAGGTACAGTTTTTGCATGTCTCCAGCGGAGGATCGTGACAGGAAGCATACTGCTAGCTACAAAAGGAGAGGACCCTGTCACAGTCATCTGATCTGTATTTTACAGAACATGAGACATACTGCCAGTAATAAAACATTGAACAGAGTCGAGCTTTTACCTACCCTGAAAGAAATTTCTAAGTTTTCTCCACCCCAAATATCCATTCCAGCATCATATGTTCCAATTTCCTGAAAGTAATCTCTGTCTATTGAAAAAAGACCTCCTGCCATTGTAGGTGTCCTGAAAAAAAAGAGAATAAAAGCATCAGTCACTATGAAGACATACTTAAATACATTTCACATTTACGCTGACAAAATGGCTTTTTATTTCTGCAGCTCAAAACACGCTCCTTCTCACGAGGCTTCCGTGCAAATTCAGTTACCACTGATGTATTTGCTAGCTCAACATTTTCTGGAGAAGGAAGCAGTTACTGACAGTTCTCACTGTTTTCTCACTTCAAGTTTGACTTTGAAATGGCCACTAATAAGCTGCTGCCATTCCTGCAGAAGGAGACTTCTGACTCCAGTGATGGTAATTCTTTGAAAAGAGAAACTAGTTTCTTACAAGAAATATATACGTCTGTCAACTACTCTTGAAAAATTACAAGAGGCCATGAAGTGGCCTGCATGCTTTCACTATTATTGCTTTATACAAGCAAGTTGTACAATCAAGGTTATATCCAGGGTTTTCTTTACTACTTCCTTATTAGTAGGAAGTAAAGAAAGAATGCTGATTTCTCATACTCTCAAACCTCCCAAATTTTTTTTTTAGTCAACAAGCACACAATACATGAACTACACGTTCGCCTGCTGATATGATTTTATAGTTCACATCTACAAGTGACATGTTTTTCTAGCATAAATGATTTTCTACCACCAGTCATTTTTCTGAAACGCTTTATGCTTTTTCTGAAAGACACATTAAATATAAGTTAGGTGGCCGCAATCTAACTAAAATTTGTGTGGCTTTTCCACTAAAATGGATGCTGGGGAAAAAAATAATCCATTAACCACATCCTGAGAACACCCTTTGATTTCTTCATAATAGAATACAAACAAAAAATACCAGAGATTACATCTTCAACCTTATATTAAGTTAATATTGTCCACTTTTCTGAGTGTTAAGGCTAGGTAATGTAAATTGGGAGTTGTGTTGAAGTACATATTGCACTCAAGTTACATGTGTTCCTCAGTATCTTTGCAAATATGACATACCAGAATAAATTTGCCTACCTTTCACGCATTCTTAATGTTATATTTATGTACATGCACACAAGCACACGTACATAGGCTGCTCTGAAAGTAATGCCTCCTATGTATTTCTATGGAAACTACCACAGATACAAAGAGCACAATAAGACTATTTGATAGAGCAAATTCTCAGCTACAGCACTATTTTTCAAAATAATCATCACCATTACCTATCCATTTTCATCAGCGATGGACAAGAACCTGCATGCCACACTTGTAACAACCTGCATGATAGGAGGTGACCTCAGCTGCTCTGACCATGTCATTACTAGGAAAATGTTGCTCACACAGTCCATCTTTCCTAGGCCCAAACAGGTGGAAGTTAGAAGGCATCAAATCTGAACTATATGGTGAGTGTGGTACGACAGTCCATTCCAGACTGGCAGTGTGCTCCATGGTCTTCAAACTGGTATGAGGACTGGCATTATTGTGGTGCAAGAGTAAGGCTGTCTTCTTCTCTGGACCGACTCTGGAAGTTCAAGCCTTCAACTTAGTCAGCATCACAATGACCACTGGGTGAGAGCTGATGGTTTATCCAGGCTCCAGGAAATCCAGGATTGCCCCCTTCCTCTCTCAGAAGACACTGCACTCACTGAGGGCTGCAACACAAACCTTTTCTCTGATGGGTGAATTGCCACTGCATGGACTGCCATTTTGCCTCTGCTCTGTAGCGGTGACACCATCTCTCACCACTGGTAACGATGCAGTCCAGGAAACTGTCACCTTCTGCCTCATATTGCTTCAATAAGTCCTGACAAACTTGCATATGGTATTATTTCTGCTCCTCTGTGAGAATTCATGGGATCCAGCTGGTGCAAACTGTGCATTATTTGAACACTGCCAACATCATTTCCAATGCATTGAAGCTCTGTACACAGCTCACTGATTGTAATCTGCCAATCTGTGTGGATGAGCAGATTAAGATGCTCTACATTTCATGGTGCGACAGCTGCGCACGGTCATCGTGAACGTGCCTTGTCTTTCATGCCACTGCTGCCACTGCTGAAATGCACCCCTCACTGCCTCACTGTACTCACATCCCCTGTTTGGTAGATTAAGAACCGGCTGGCTGGTTGCAGCCAAAGGGTTGTGATCAATGGCTCTATGTCAGGGTGGAGGCTGATCACAAGCGGTGTCCCCCAAGGCTCAGTCCTGGGACCGGTGCTCTTCACATCTTTATCAATGACATAGACTGTGGCATCGAGTGCACCCTCAGCAAGTTTGCAGATGACACCAAGCTGAGCAGTGCAGTTGATACATTGGAGGGAAGGAAAGCCATCCAGAGGGACCTGGACACGCTGGACAAGTGGGCCCATGTGAACATAATGAGGTTCAACAAGGCCAAATGCAAGGTGCTGCACTTGGGCCAGGGCAATTTATACAAATTTATACAGGTATTTATACAAACCGGGGGAAGAACTCCTTGAGAGCAGCCTTGCGGAGAAGGACTTGGGGGTCCTGGTGGACAAGAAGCCGGACATGAGCCAGCAGTGTGCGCTCGCAGCCCGGAAGGCCAACTATGTTCTGGGCTGCATTAAAAGAGGAGTGGCCAGCAGGGAGAGGGAAGTGATGGTCCCCCTCTACTCAGCTCTTGTGAGGCCCCAGCTGGAGTACTGCGTCCAGGCCTGGGGGCCACAGCACAAGAAAGATGTGGAGCTCTTGGAAAGAGTTCAGAGGAGGGCGACTAAGATGATCAGAGGGCTGGAGCACCTCTCCTATGAGGAAAGGTTGAGGGAACTGGGCTTGTTTAGTTTGGAGAAGAGAAGGCTCCGGGGAGACCTCATTGTGGCCTTCCAATACTTGAAGGGAGCGTATAAACAGGAGGGGGAACAACTGTTTACAAGGGTGGATAATGACAGGACAAGGGGGAATGGTTTTAAACTGAGACAGGGGAGACTTAGGTTAGATATTAGGAGACAATTTTTCTCTCAGAGGGTGGTGACGCACTGGAACAGGTTGCCCAAGGAGGTTGTGGATGCCACATCCCTGGAGGCATTCAAGGCCAGGCTGGATGTGGCTCTGGGCAGCCTGGTCTAGTGGCTGGCAACCCTGCATTCAGCTGGGGGGTTGAAACTCGATGATCTTTGAGGTTCTTTTCAACCCAGGCTATTCTATGATTCTCCACAGATGTTCATCAAGTGTCCCTGAATGCCAATGGGTACGATTTTTTCCTGCATGAAGGAATTCAATTCTATACCTTTGTTTCACACACACTTTGTGTCAGACACCATTTTGTCAGACTGCCCCCCTGCTGCCACCTGTCTCATGGCAACAAAATTTAATGGCATATTGGCAGGAAGGTTCAGCCTCTACTGCCATAGCACCAACACCCACCTCTGACCTTGTGGGCCAACATAATAAAAAACAGGATGCATTACTTTCAGAGCAGCCCTCATAGTACATATTCAAAATGTTATTTTCTTCGAGAAAAAAGATAAGGCACTGCTTCAATAAAAATCTACACATCACAAAATTTAGCATAAAGCTAGCAATTAGCTGGTAATTAGCAAAAAACACAGAAATAGTTCTCCAGTGACATACCAATAGCTTTCTTCACTCCTTTCAAAAGTTACAAACAGCCAATTCATGTAAATAACCTTTATGCTGTTCCTTCAAACAGGTGAAAATATTTCAACAACAAAATTAATTGATTACCTGTATACAAGACTAATCCAGAATGAACATCAGATGAACATTTTAACCAATTTAATAATTACCTAACAGGAAGAGTTCGATCTCCTTTCCGTCGATCCATCTCTCTCTGAGGAACTGGATACCAACGAAAATTCAACTTCCAGTTGAAACCACCATAGGTCATATCAGAACCTGCCATGTATTCAAAGGTATCATCACTAATTACATCAATGATGGGGCACACAACTGTTCTCCTAGAAAGAAGAAAGAACCAAAATCTATTAGTACAAGTTTCAGAAAAAGGTTGTTTTCTTTTTGTTGTTTTCTTTTTTAAACTCCATTTTTAATACATACGAAGTTTAAAATTTCAAATGCTATTTCTCAACAGTACACAATAGATTACTACCATGAATGATATCAAGCTCTATCTTGCTAATCTGAAATAACTCATCCAAGGGAAAATGTGTTTTTCTGACCCAATTTTGGCAATACTAGCTTTAAAAAAAAATAGTATGTGCATTATTATCAGTAATGAGTAATCACCTTCTGTAGATGGAAAAAACTGATCATAGCTTTCTCAACGTCGAACACTGACTGCATGTAAAAAAAGTTTAGGTTTCTAGTTCAATGGTCAAAATAACTTGCATGTTTTTAAATTAAGACTCAAGTCATTAGCTCTGGGAAAGTATTCTGATATGCCATCAGGTCTAAAAAATGAGCTACCGCATCAAAATCAACAGAAAGAGGCTTCATTGTCTACTGCTCTGACATCATTAAGGCATATATATCCTCAGAGATAATAATTCTAATCACCTTAAAGATACTTAAATAACTGTCCTCAAGTAGGCTTCCACTCATGGAAAGCTCTGCAACTAAGTTCAAAAGGCTCATTTAGTTGGGTTATTTGCACAAACTGCATCAATAATTTACATATCTCTCACAACAATGATAACTTAAAGGTTGGTATTGTGTTTTAGTACAGTTCCGCACAAAGGCTCTTTAATAGTTGCAGCTTTTTCATCATACAATATTGTATTTTGTAACATTAAAAATTAATTTTCACCTATGACCTTAAGAACAAAACTAAGATCTGCAACACTATCCTTAGTAGCTACCTTATATAAAATGCCGTTTGTTAACAATTAGTTCTCAACTACAGAATTACTGCTCAGATGTATAAAAGTTTTGCAAAGCATACCAATTTCTCTAAAAAAAAATCACTCAAGTTTCCATCACACTAACATGGATGTAAGCATTGTGAATACTGACTTAAAATAGGCACAAAGCTATGCTACTGGAGTGTATATTAGTATGATCCCAGTAACTATTCTAACTTTAGAAAATACACCCTAGAAGACCAAGTCATATCATAGAATTTCACTCATTCACAGGTCATTCACAACCCGTATTATGAAACAATCAAATCACGAGAACCTGAGTACAGTAAACTTGACAGGTACTTCTAGTTATAGAATCATAGAATGGTTTGGGCTGGAAGGGACCTTTACGATCATGTAGCTCCAACCCCCCTGCTACAGGCAGGGACACCTCCCTCTAGACCAGTTTGCTCAAAGCCCCATCCAGCCTGGCCCTCAATGCTTCCAGGGAGGGGGCACTCACAACCTCGCTGGGCAACCTGTTCCAGGGTCTCACCACGCTCACATTAAAGAACTTCTTCCCGATATCTGGTCTGTATCTACCCTCTTCCAGTTTAAAACCATTTCCCCTCATTCTGTTGCTACCTACCCTTATAAAAAAATTATCTTGGGTTCTATTACTTCCTTAAGAATATCTTCCCAAATAAAAGAGCTCAAATTCCACTACTCTCCACTCCACTCATACTCAGATCTCCCAGTTTTTAAACACATTAGGCCATACATTCCAATACAAGCTTCATTTTAAAACTTGTCTCACCTTTTGAAAGCAGTTGTTTTAGTCTTACACCACTGAGAAATACAGGACTTACTCATCCTTTCAGAAAGTAGATATTTGCTTTTTGGTTACATCACAGTACTTAGAAACTTCTTAAAAGCCTTAAAAAAAATGATGATGGACCAACAGATGGATAATTACCTGTCAGCTTTGATCCTTGCCAGCAGAGGTTCAAGCCAGCCTACTGTACATTCACAATGAGCATCTAAGAAGGTGATGACCTGGCCTTTGGAAGCAGCAGCCCCCTTTAATCTTGCTCTGATCAAACCAGAGCGCTGTTCCATTCGAATCACATGGACAGGTACTTTTAATTTTTTTACATAGCTCTCCAGTGGTCTTTTCAAAAAGTCTGCAAAGGAAAATAAAACACACAGAAACTGTCAGTTACAAAGTACAGCCTTTTTTCTCCTTTTGTTTTTGATGAAGAGAGTTGAAATAAGGTATTTCCTTGCTTTTCTCTTTTTCCTCTTTTCTCAGCTAGTTTCCTCTGCTGCTTATTCTCCACTTTGTACTATGCCCTTCCACCCCTGCCATGCTTTTCACTTGCTAGAGCAGGAAGTTCTTTCTCTTCATTCCGTCATCATGGGAAACAGAAATGAAGAGTGTAGAATGCTTACATAAAAAACATGAAGGGATAGACAAGATTTTATTATGGAATAAATGTACGCAAACACATTCTTGGGCATAAAATTAACCATCATTAAAGTAACAAAAGTGTGCTGACCAGCTGAACTATTTATCTCCTACTGTAATGTAACTCACGGATAATTTCTTTGCAGAGTTTAAAATACGACCAAGTGCATTTTTCAATTCTCCTTTCTCTAGATTTGTCTGGTTAAGATCTCTAAGTTATAGTGCTAACTCCTAAAAACAAAAATGAAGACAATCAGCTATATGTAAATGAGCATCTATATCACAAACAAACCTGTTTATCTGAGAATAAAGTAAATCAAAATACAACAGCATAACTAACTAATGATTAATAAATGCTCGTAAACTCAAAATTTACTGCAGTATGAACAGCTGTCAAATTTCCCACCGCTCAGCATAGTCTTTGTCCATCATGAACAATTCGACTATGAAAAATGGTAAGGAAGAACAAAGAACTGAGAGGGAAAAAACAATTTATAGCCATATAAACTTGTGTAATAACATAGTACAGATTTGAAATCTGTAATAAAGGCAAAATAAGCACTCTTATAAAACACAGCTACAGAATGTATTACATGATACATTCAAAACATGTGAGAGTTGTAGCACAACAGTGCACAGCCTACAGTAGGATTTAATGTAAGATACCAAGTCCTTCATGCAAGAATATGTGTGACACCAGAGGGAGAAAAAGCACAGCATGAACTCTTGGGCTGTCTTGTAAATCTCAAGAGGCAGAGCTGCCCCGAGGATGATTGCCATTCCTTACTACTGCTCTGGTGAGCTAATTCCCGCCTCATTTTTCCCTTCGCATTGTTGGACTGTCACTAAAACCCACAGAAATAAGTTTTGACACATCTTGGACGCTGAGCTGTGCTAAGAGAGTTGGACAGATCTTAAATACTTGTCTCCAGAGAAACGCACTAGAAGTTAATTTTTTATTGTGCGTATTAACAGAGATTCAAAAGAATGTTTAGTAGTAAAAATTGGGAAGTGCAAGCCCATTTTCACATCTGAAAATTTTGCAGGCCTTTCGGGTTAAGCACACATCATTTGACTGACACAGCCTGTATCAAATTAATTTCACTTCTTTACTACATAGCTTTCCAAAGCCACCAATTTAAGAGAACAAACACCATGGAAATATTTACAGTTTAATGTATATGGCTTGCATATCACACAGAGATAACATGACAGCGGAGTATTTCTCTCTGTGCTAATCTGACAGTCAGAAAATGTTCCTCTGCACATTTTTATTAAAAAATCTAAAATGTACTTGAATAATCTTTTAATGCATACAATAGATTTTGGCCTACTAGAAATGCCAGAGTTAAGCTATAGAGATAATTTTATATGCAAGCCAAGTGGCTATACTTATACTAAATCCTATGCTAAACACCCAAATGAAAATATTTATGCACTACAGCATCAGATGTCCAGAAGTGATCTGGAATGACAGCTGAGAGAGTTTTTAGCATCGCCTCCCTCATGCACTTTAAGCAGAGAGTGAGGTTTTTAAAATACTTGTAAAAAGCCTTCTATATCAGAGACAAAACTTTCTGCTGGATATTCCTTTCATGAACTTTTTTCTCTATCAAAACACAAATAATTTTACTTATTGCTATGGATTGTTTAAAGAGCATCTTCTATGGCAGTACCGGAACTAAGAAAACCAAGATGACAGAAAAAAGTAAATCTATTCAGTTAAAGCCTTTAAGTGTGCAAATCGAAAAATAATTGGACAATTCTATTACTGAGTCACACCAGCATGAACATTAAGTCTCAAACTAAATATTTTTATTAAGCTACAATACAGATTTACAGATTTTTAATTATGCAGTCACAGATACAAGAAGCACAAATACTTTTAAGACATTATTTTCAGAATTTTAGTTTAAAGTATATTGCTTTCATATGCATCTGTATCACTAACTTCTGTGGGTATTTTCTGTCCTGATGTAATCTGCCTTGCACACTGGGCCATTCAATACTCGACCTAGTTTTAAGTACTAATTCTGATTTCTTCTGTTAACGTTGTTTTGTAAAGTAGTTAACAAAGATTAACACTTGAAAACAAAATACCCAATTCTGATCAGCAGCTAGAGAAGAAACATTACAGCCATGCCTTGTTTCTCCAAAGCTTTTTTTTGCAGTGTAAATAATTGTGTGATACTATGCAAATTCATTCTTCTAAGAGCTTGACACTGGCAGGTACAAAGTGTGCTTCAGGCAGACTGAATGCTTACTTCATTCCAATTAAATCGACTCTGATGTTAGAATTCAAAATACACCATTCAGGCTGAACAGTTTTTTTTTTTTCTGGAAAAAAGTCTGCTGTTTTAATTCAACACAAACAGAATATGTAAGTAGCATATGCTAAAGCCTTCATATTTTCAGGCATCACATCCCTTCAGTTTTATTTAATGTAAAAGAACATTTGCTGGAAACGTAGTAAGTTTCTGGAAAATAAAGCATAAAAAAAACAAAACAACTTTCAGGAACTGTAGAAAATAACTACAAATAAAAGGTGCCTGAGCGATCACAGATTTCAAAATTAAAGATGTTCAATAACACCACCAAAACAAATGTGAAATGTTATGTCTTTCAGCCTAGAATTAAATCACCTTGTTTTTGTTACCTACCTGTAACAAATCAGGAACACAAAACACATCTTTAAAAAGCCATTTTTAAAGTGAATTCTAATTCTACTTCATAATGAGGATATGGCCAGTGCTATAATAACATTTTTGGATGTTGTTGCTGTTGTTGTTTATTAAATAGAAATTGAAGAGACAAAACATTAGAAATATCTGCCTACATTATTTTAATATTAGCTTACTCTACTTCTAGGTCACATTGAAAGCTGACCTGTCACTATTAATCATTAGCAAAGATATGAATTATTGAAAGGGACTGTGCAGACAAATGAAACAGAGCAGACTTGCACTAAACTTTGTTTTTCTAGCATGAGTCTGAGCATAAAAGTCAACCAACCAAAACAGTACTCCCTCTGTTTCATTAACGAGACGTATACCTTCACAATAACCTGATATAGACACTCAAAACCCAAATATTAGCACCTGTGATCCTCAGGAATAATCCTCAGAGTGGTGAGCAGCTTCAAAAGAAAGGTGTTACAGAGGTTTCGTAAAACAAGAAATTGATGGGTGCTGTTACCAATTCCCTCCAAGTGAAAATCTGATCTTTCAAAAAGGTAAAATTCAACCACAACTCCCATCTCATCCTGAACACACTCATGTGGTAGCCTTGCCCTTTGTGCAGGTATTCCTTCTCTTCTACCAGAGTGTAACTGCCTTTCATGACCCCACTGCATTTTCCAAATGGCACTAAAATTGACTAAAGAGGTTAAAACTAGTATCAGGTGAAAGAGCAAGTGTGAACAAGTAGTAACGAAAACATACTGATAAATGTGTGAACACAACCTGAGTCCATGAGCTATGTGTCTCTAGGCGAACAGCTCGGTCACAGCCCATCTAACTGGAATTATCTTTCTTTCCCCTGTTCATCTTCTGCACAACCAGCTGTTCTCTAGACCTACATGGCCTGGAATTGGGCAGGCAATGTTACATCATCATACATATATACAACCTGAAGAAGAAACCCATGCTTTTTACTACACTAGGTACAAACTGTAAAAATATACCCTATAAATACTTCATAATCCATAAATTCTTCAGCTGTGCATTCACAAAAATTCCTGATGGCTATTGTAATCCATGCACCATAATGCTACTCAAACCATATGGTCTGCAATCCAACATCTCTTCTTGTACATAGATTTTGTTTGTTCAGCTGTTTGGACCCATCTTACTCTGACGTTGGAATTAACATAATAAGCGGAATACGTATTTTGCAATAGTGGAATCAGAAGCATCAAACTGAGATATCAGCATGCTGGTTGCACAGCCCCTCAATTCTCCAACTAAAGCAGGGAAATTACTGCTGATATAGATAAATACAGATAACAGCCAACAAATGGTGGCTGCCAGGATTTTATTTATTTTAAATAGTGGCCTACTAGCTATTAATCTACTGGAAAGCTTTCAATACAGAAATATATTTTAAAAGGATTATTTCAACATACAAGTACAGAAATACTTTAGAAAACATAACACTCTCTCATTCTCGTATATAAATGCATACACGAAAAAATATCCCTCAAGTTATACTTTATAACCAACAACACTGAGAAAAATCAAGAAACAAAACAAATAACTGATCCAAAATGAACTACCAAGTACTGTCTAGAATATTAACTTTATTCCTACTATATAGTAATTAACAAAAATCATTGGCAAGCAAAATCTAAATAAAGTTATTTTAAGAAAACCAGCTTCAAGTTTTGTCCATTAGTTTCATTATGTAGGGTAATGAAACACAACACAAGCTTTATTCTGTATCATGGAATTTTCATTTGGTACACTGACCATTAAAAAGTGGAATCTCATACAGCAAGGAAACTGAAATGCAATTTCCCATAAGCTGAAAAGTCAATACTGATCCATCTGAGCACCAAGTTTGACTCTGGTACTGAAAGCAAACTGGGGTGTGTGCGTGAAGAAGAAAGTTGCCTTTGCTATTACTCATCACATCACTCAAGTTTTAAACGCCCTCAAGACTTTATGTGTTGAAGTTCCAAATGCAGAACAAGAAAATGGCAGCAGGATAAACACAAACTCTATAATGTCAACAGAGAAGTAAGCAGTCAAAGTTGTATTAGTTTTCAGAGCAGAATGATCCATCTGTAATTGAAAAGGGGCATCGCTTACTGCTCTTCCACCCCATTACCGTGCTTTGCTGAGCAGAGCTAAGCCAGTAGAATTTCGCTTTCTATTTTTGAAGTAAAAAGAGCAACAAGCTGCAATATCTTTAAGGTGTCAATGTTTATCATTACCTCTTTCACTGGCATCATCAACAAGTACAATTTCTTCCAGCATGTGCCGTGGTGACCGGTTTATCACACTATGAACAGTTCGTAGAAGTGTGCTCCAAGCCTCATTGTGAAAAACAATGACAACACTTGTCGTGGGAAGGTTGTCCGCATATACCTTTGTTTTACAACTGTAAACAAATGAAAAAAGCATTTGCAATGACCAAGTTAGGATTGCAAGTTTTAAGTTTATTTGTAAGTAAAACCACGCAACAATTTACGATATATCAACTGCATACAAAGCGTGACAAAAGGAGGAAGAAGTGCACAAATTAATATTCCCACGTTAAAAAATCCTTACATTCATGCATACATCTACTTACTCCATCCTACCACTCATAAAGGGAACCTTCACAGAGTAACCAGTACTTGAAATGACAGAGACATCCACATTGCCATCACATACAGTCGACAATATTAATTTCCACTACTTGGATATGCGATGCTTCACAAAACAAATACACTAACTCAAGGTGCTAATTTAGGCCTACATTCCCTCAGAGAGCAAGGGGTAACCCTAGTACTATTCCAGGGACAGAAGGAAGAGAAATGCACAAGGTAAGAAATGGCAAACTTGAATGAAACCATGCAAATAAAGAATATATAACTAACAACAAAAAAAGTAATTCATAACTGTATGATAAATAGTTGTGGACATACTTGATGTTTGCAAAAAAACAAGACTACATGTGTGCTAACTATAATACTGTTGAGTGAAGTATATTTCATGATTTAATGGGGATGTATTACGTGGAAGTTGTTTTTTTTTTTTCCCCTCCATCTTATACACATTGGAAGTGGTATAAAAGTTGACCAAACTAGTGAATTATATTCACATTCTGAAGTTAGCATGGAGACCACAGGTTTAGCTCTCCTAGTAGCACATATAGGACATTTTTGCAAAACAATATACATATTCTAGGTAACTCCATATGCAGATAATACTTTATACACAGCAACACTATTAGAAGAAAAGTGATCATTTTCAGTATCTCACAGAAAAAAAAAAAACAGCACATTGTACATAAAGTACTGTTAACAATTCTGAAAACACAATTCTGCCCTAAAAAATAACCATGCATCTTTGTGTGTTCTTAGCACAGATCTGTTCTTCCTGCATATTCACGATCATACAGACACAAAGACACGATGGTACTAAATCCTTTAAGGATCAAACTTGAAGAGATGCATACAGACCTTAAACACAAGAAAAAAACTGAAGTAGAAACTTTGAACATAGCTTCACTCCAACAGAAAAGCTTTTATTAGATCCTAACTCATTACATATATTCACTCAAATGTAATCTGATCTAAGTATTACTAAAATATGCTAAAAAGTATTTATGACTATCACCTGTGGCCCTTCTTGAGAGCTTGAGAAGTAAACAGTGCATATCCTTAACCTTAAGTATAAGAACACTACTGAAGGAACAATCTGTCAATACAGGATTGTGGTGTCACTATCTATTCCCACCCCTTGGAAGAACTGGTGACACCATGAACACAAGCCAAAAGCAGGCTCGCAATATGAATATTTTATTTGCTGGATAACTTGGTTAGCCAGAGAGCTCTAAGCAAGAACAGTCCTCATAACACACAGGCATTTTGGCTCTATGGTAGTGACAAAAGCCCTCAGTGAGCCTAGATCCTAGATAAGAAGAGGTATAATGTAAGCCCAGGTATAATTTAGGAAGCTTCTTAAAGAGCTTCTGTGCAATCATACCTCCCTTCTGAGAATTGAAACAGCAATATCTTTGAAACAGGCACTATCTGTCCTCAATATTAGACTTGTCTACAATCACGGCTGACTTTAATTATTCATTACACCGAAGCGAGTGTCAAAATCTTTAGAGAAAACATTCATATCTCTGTGCTTCTTTATTTGATTCATGTATAAAGAAAATTTGTGAAGTGTGTCAACTGACAAAGCATTTTTTCTGTGGTATCACTTGAAAAATAAAATAGCTTTTGGCTAAGATACTTTGAATTTCAGATGGCAAGTTCTACACTTGGGCCAAATATTCTTTTGTTTTTCACTTGTTCAGCCCATACTGTTGCTTTAAAACCAAATTATCAATATTTTATTCCTTCTACAGCATTTCTCCCTAGACCAGAAAATGAAGTATCCAAGTGTTGATTTTCAGCCTCAGTAGAAATGTAAATCCTCCAGTTGATCCCATAGTTTTTAACAGAATATCTGTGGAAAAGCTGAGAGAAATCTGTTGCCTATTCTCCATAAAAAGCCATAATATCTCATTCAACAGGACTATCTTCCTGGGGTGGACATGGGATTTGCCACTCCAATACTACATTTCAGATCTCCAGCCTTGCCTATCTTGTTTTATGGAAGATTTTATTTTACTGAGCTCCAAATCAATGAATTGGTACAATAAAAGCTAGTCACAGACTAGTACATTTATAAAACATTACATTGTCTTTAGTATAAATACATCAGAATCTTTAAGATCCACCTTTGAAGGGAAACCTTTTAGCCCAAACATGCCTGAAAGGCATACAGAAGGTTGACATGAACTCCCTTCTCAGGCATTTCTACTGTCTGCTACCTGTAGAAGCTGAACATCACTGCATCCCATAACAAGACTTGCCTACTCTCAACCACATAGATCAGCCCTTTCTGGAGTAACAGTTTAAGACTGACCTAGACCGCCCTGTCCACTAATATTTAAGAGACTCTCACAAGCGGCAACACAAGTTTGTTTCATGACATTATTCCTTTCACCTGCCTTTCTAAACATACTTTGTCAATATATTTGTACAAATATTTGTGACTAGATACCAAAAAAGAAGTTTTTAATTCTGAAACTATTGCTATACACTACTTCCCCCCAGGAACATACTGCTGCAGAATGCAAGACAGAAAGAGTTGACATAGAGCATCAGCCTTCTATGTAAAACTCACATTTTATCTTGAGTACCGAACATTTAAATTAAGAATCCTTTTTGTCTTTCATCTGAAAACAAATTACCCCAGAAAGGGATTACTACTGAATTTAAAATGCAGCATTTGTTTCAACCAACAGTTAAGCAACATTAGTAGCAGAACATAACCATCAAGGGTATGACACACAGGGCATGAATTAAGGGAAATTTGAATTTCAATTCACTACTAATACATTATGTTCCTTTACTTGGATCATGCCTCAAATAGTTTTAAAATTGAGTGCATAATATCAGGAAGGCATACCATCTCCAGTAATTTAATGAAGACTCCAAACAGCAGCTCAGAATATCTACTTCACCTGAAATGCATCATCCTTTCCTTAATCTATGGCACGTATCAGGCAAATTCTTGGCTAATGCAACTCCATATATTATTTAGATTGTGGAAACTCCCCAGAAATACTAGATATTTTAAATGCAAGCAGTGACTTATTACCCTATTACTTAAAGGTACAGAAAAAGAATAGGACAGACTATTTCAATACGATCAAGACAAAAGCCTGCTTAATCTACATGTGTTGACATACACTTTCCAAAGAACAAAGCAGTGAAGATTTTTTTTATTCCACATCAAGTCGCCTTTTCATAACTGGAATCCCCAGCTTCAGCCTCAATAACCGTGTATTCCTCCCTAATGTTTGATTTGTTGCTCTCAGGTAATAAGGAAATGAAAGTGGAAAATCAATTAGGAAATGAGATTTATCCAGGATCTTTCATGTCCCATCAAAATCAGACTTGAGGAAAAAACGTACAAACATTGTGTAAAACACTTTGAAAAATGTTTTTAGAAAGGAGCCACAGGACAGCAACAGATATGACTCAGCCTTCACCTCTGCAAGATGCATATACACAGGGAGTGTTCACAGAATTTTACCTTTTTTCAATTTTGCACCATATATTCAGAATGCTTTGGCCCGTTTTAACTAGTTGATTACTCCCAGGTCTGCACTTCCTCAAGAGCACAGGGGAGCAGTGCACTGGGTCCAAACCCTTCACTCACCAAGATTTACATCTAACATACTAAAAGCGAAAAAAAGGATGACAGATCATAGCATATCTGTGGATAACATTGCTAACAAGCAAAATGAAATTAGTCTAACGTCCTGCAGCCTAATATCAAAATTTTAAACTCATTACAAAAGTTTCTGAAGTGGAAGGTCAGAAGCAACTATCAGTTAAGTTTTTCTTCTCTATCATCACCTTTTTTGAGAAGATGGTAATTGAATCATACATAGAAGCTCTGTACATTTTAGACAGGGAGATGCACATTAAAAAAATCTGGAAGATTTTATTTATTGTATTGTGTATAGCCAACAACCTGAATGCATCCGAAAACTTCTGAATACTTCTGAATAAACTGTTTACTCTTTTCTCTTTCAGTTCAGGGTATAAACAGTCTGCGGGAGACATTACAAAAAAAATAACCTCAAAAAGACAAGTATTATTTGAACAGAATTGCCTTACTTTATTCATTACATTTCAGATTTTAAAGGCTCTTTAATCATAAACCTCCAAGGAAAAAACTTCCAACTCCTATTAATCAAAATACTAAAATTCCCATTCCATTTGAAGAATAACTTTGGTCAAGAAGTAAACATCATTGTAATACTTTGAGAAGCTGCATATCCTAAGACTACAGTTGAAGCTTCTAGTTGCTGGTTAAAAATGACAGTGACCATGAAGGACATTTCTGTTAAAAGAATTAACTGCACAAAGTTTTGGAAGGTGGCCTTTTTAAAATTTTCAATATATATATAGAAATATTTAGCATACAAAAATCTACAGTTTGCTAACATTTAATTCACCCTGTCAACAACAACAAGAAAATCCCCTAAACTCAAAATGATTAGGGTGCTCTCCACCCACATCTGTGGAATAAAAAAAAACGAAAAGAGAACAACATAATTTTATCTTCAATTAAATGTAAAATGGATCGTTCAGAGTACTTCAAGATGTTACTAAATGTAAGTTTTCCAAGGCATCTAAACAGCATTCACGATGCTATTAGATTGCAGATAAGCACCTCATTGTTACCAGCTCTGCCAAAGCTGGCACCAAAGTACTTAGTGCTACCAGAAGCAAGATACTAGACATCTCGGCTTACAGGAGCTTATTCTTTTCTGTACCTTTTGAGTACTGGCAATGCCTGGGCCTTCAAGATGCTAAGAACTAGGGCAGGCATGTTCATTTTGCGCTACCTATATCACCACAACCATTTACTCTCAGCTCTGATTTACAACTAGCAGAACTGGAACTCTTATGTTAGTGGAGGAGCGAGGGGAACATACTTAACCACTGCTGAAACAGAATAAATCTACTAGAGGATCTCAAACAATCCTTCATTTGAATTCCTCAGAAGTGAGATTCTTGATATCCGTCCTGCTCTGCTTAGCGCCTGACGCCAAGACCAACAAGGCCTACCTATCACTGTCCTAATGTCACCTCTTTCAGTTTACTGTTAGATATTAACTTAGAAACACAACTCTGCAACCAACTTGTGATAATATTTGGCATTTATCAATACTATAACACTGTATTCACAGAACATAATTTCAAGAAATTATCCTTACAACTCAAGAGTGCTATGTGCAATACTGTCATATCTTTAAAGTCATATTTACAATATTAGAAGCAATCCATTTGCACATCCTTTGAAGTCACGCTAAATCTTTTTAGGAAGTAATGTAATAAAATGGGATTTGATATCCTGATAGATCTTGTGTAGCTCATATTTCATAAGCTGAAGAACTGCAGTCAAAAAATCTGCAAACACTATAGAGATCCTGTAGGAAATCAATTATATACTACTAGGATGTCTACGCAGTAAGAGACTATGGAGACTTAAAAACAAAATTTTAGTAGACTCAGGCAGTAGCAAAGCCACAATTTGGTATATGTGACATCAGTGTTAAGCCCAGATTTCACCAGCTTTCCAAGGGAAGAAGGCACAAGCAATACAATAATCTAGAATGACTCAGAAATATTAGCAGCAGATAAAACACTGGTGCAGTCCTCGTTTTTCAAACTCAGTGCACCCAAACAAGAGCATATCAATGAAGGACAGATACAGAACACAAGTGCAAGTATCTGCTATGCACTTCACAGCTCAGATGGGAAATCCCGCTAGAGCTCAGACCACAGCTCATACGTGCAGTATGCTAATGCAGTGCCGATGCATATTTGAAAAGAACAGAGGGGAGTGAGGGGAAATGTATTTAGTCACGTTACAGATTTAGTCCAAGCCTTTATCTTGCACAGTAGAAATAACAGTTAAAAATAAAAGCTGCAGTTATAAATAAAGTGCATCTCGGAACTTAAATATGTGAAAGGAAAACTGCATTACAGCTGAGGTTTTGAGGAAACATAACACAGTGCCCAGAATAAACCTGTTTAATACTAGTGGTACAGTATGAAAAGCATAATCTTTAGTATTAAAATGTACTCTGGGAAGTAAGTATCAGTATCTTTAGGCCTGAAAATACACTTAATTTCTACTGAGGTTACTGACATTAATGCTAGATCACTAGAGAAGAAAATAAGAACGCCTGTCATAAAACCTTAGTCTTTAATTAGTAACGGCCCCGTCTTGCTGCAGTGCTGTGAATCTATCAGCACTCTGTTCTTTACCTGCCCATTTGCCTGAAGATACAGTCTGCAACAAGTTAAGGTAACAAAGCTGAGGCACAGCCCTGCCCAATGCAAACACCACTCCCTCCTTAAATCACAGGTGAAAACACGTTAGAAATAAGACCAAGTCACCCTGAAGCTGTTGATACTGACACATTCCTGGCAGAGAATAACATCTCCGTAAGCAGAGGTGGCAGAAAGTGCCAAGACAGTACAGCAACAACCACCAGCATTCCAATCAAGTGGTGCTTTTCTGGCAAACAGTGACTTAGTCTGTCCTGGACATCAGCAGCAGCCTCACGACATCATTGCAAATGAGCATTAGTAAATCTGCTTCCAACGTAAATTTTTAGAATGACCCACTGTGACTGAAGACAACCAAGATGGACAAAGCCAATGTCAACTGGAAACAACACAGTGAAAAGGGTTAAAAGCAATACTTCTGAGAAAGATGAAATCGCTGACCAACAGAATATGCCACAGCTCCTTTTAGCACGCAGACCCTGCATGCAACCACAGTTTTAACTTGTGGCTGCACAAAGAGAAAGTGCTGCACGGAAATTTGCAACAAAACCTCACACTACAGAAGCAAGCTGCTTCTTCCAATCAGATCAGAACAATTTGTTTTAAACAGAGGTTTTTCACTTCTATAATATAGATCACAACTCCAATTAATCTGTCTAAACTGATGCCCTGAATGCCAGTAATTCTTATTTAACCATTTCCATCCAGCCTGCTTAAGCGTCTTGCCTTCAATAGCACTGCGTAATTTACCTGCCATCCTTTGTTCTGCTTTCAAAGATCTGTATGTAAGAAAGACTGTATTATCTCATGATTCAAGCAGAACTCTTCTTTAGACTCTGGAAACAAAATCCAAAATGGTCCTTAAAACCACTGTGGTTACAGAATTCAAGCAGAAGTTCACAAAACTCATTACCTGCAACTGACTGTTGTTCTAATCAAAATGACCACAGGAAAGTACTTTTTGAAGTAAGGAAAAAAAAGAGTTCTGTCCTCAAAGACTGAAATTAAACTGAGTTCTCTAGCCAAATTGTTTTTCATACTTAACCTACCGACTAGAATAGAGTTCGTGATATGGCTGCTCATCCAGAAATGGAAGACTTGTAATTAAGAATGATACTGTCACATCTTTGTGTATGTATGCACACACCTGTATAAGGGTGTGTACGTATACGACTATAGACAACAACAACAATTTACAGGAAGCATGCTCATCTTTGAAGTGACAAGTTGTTAAAACTTTTTCAAGTTTCTCTAGGAGAAAGATTTAGAGCTAATTTCTTCCAAGAACGTTTCAAACTGCTGATTCTGTACCAGGCCAGTAACAACCTAAATGAAAAACACACACAAAAGTCTCCACTTAACTGTTAAATCTTCAATACCTCACATGCTTTCAGTCTTACAGTGTGACACTGCTGAAATTTACACTGCTTTTCAAGGGATCAGCAGATCTCCTTTGCAGATGCCAGGCTAATTAATAGTCTGGATTTCTAGGTTGTAACACTGAACAAACTACCGAAGTCTTCTACCACCACCCTGACAGCTTAGCTCTTTTTAATTACCTTTTTATAACACCATGACCCAAGCTAAATGAATAACAAACTTCACAGAGAACGTAACAATTTATGAACCTATTGAAATCCCCATGAGTTTATGGGGATTTTTGCACACACTTCCCATTGCAAAGTTTGCTTTCCTCATATTCCACCTAAATAGCTGCAGCCCACAACTGCACCCTAAGTAATAATCTCTCCTTCCAAAACCACAGTTCTGGCCCATCCCCCTCTTTACAGCAGATCATGTAGTCACTCAGCTCCTGGGTTCCACTGCTGCTCCCGTTTGCTGACCAACAAAATGCACTGCCCAGCCCTGGGGAGGGCAAGCCTCCACTCAGCCAGCGAGCTGCAAGGCCACACAACTGTTGGATCAGCATTAACAGAAGCAGCGCTGAGACTTTTGGCTGTGCCCAATTATACACAGTACACAATTTACATCCGATGATACACAGTGTGAAGCTACTCCCTTGGCTCTCCTCCTGAATTAAAATCATTAAAGAGAGCATGTCTTCACAAGGCTCATACAGTCAAGACTTCAAGTGTTACCATTAAAAAACAAAAACAAACTATAAAACTTAACATATTTGAGTTCCAACAGTTTACTGTTGCACGTATGCCTTTACTAGTTTTACCATTAATAGGTATATACAAATAAACTATTTTCCTCACACAGTGGTTGTATAAATTTTAGGAACTTGCATCATCTTATGATTCAAGTGCAGTAACAAAGCATACAGGTCAACCCCTGCAGTCAGGTTCTTAATTTCTCTGAACAAGAATTCTGGTACGTTCTCAATCGAATATTTCAGGCTTAAAATCGACAAATTTTTACACCTTACGTATGAAAAGCAGATTGCAGTCTCAGAACTGAAAGCATTATATTGCATCATATAATTAGCATATGTGATACATTCATAAGCCTGGATCTATATACAATTCTTTCCAAGCATAGAGATGAAAGATTTAGTTGTACAAATTGTTGTACAAATTAGTTGTACAAATGACTTCCTCAGAAATAAGCCAAGCATAATAAACCAACCATAAACTCCACAACATTCATGTAAGTTAGACTTAGAATAGTTTTTAATTACGGGGGAGAGAAGGAGGGAAGTCAACTTCATCCAGACTGTAAAATAAAGCCTCAGAGTAGGAACTGAACAGGAACAAAAAAAGCTTTCAATAATAACTTCAACCAGCCACGTTACCGTCCTAGTTAAATGCTACAGGGAGATCTGCTTCTCAATTTTCTAAGTTGCTGAAGCCAAAGTTTGTATGAATTTAAACTTAGTTCACTCAAATACAGAGATCCATCTGGCTAAAACCTAATTACACACTAACACCATCTGCACCACTCAAACATCTGCATCACTGCTCTCACTATACAGACAGGTTGAGAAAAGGACAGGTGATATGCAGGACTTAATGGAGGTATACTACAGTGTCTCATACACTTAATTCTGTTTACACTATACCAGATCTGGAATAAAATGGAGTTTTGCACACTCTTTTCTAGAGCACAGAGGTCAGTGCTGGGATTAAACTCATGCCAGGGACCCAAATGTCTCCTTAAATGTTTTGTACATTCCACAAATCTTTAACATTTGGGAGACCACAAGCCTGAAAACCTCAGCCTTTGAGCACAGTACTCATTCTTTGGTTTACAAAGCAGATTCAAAATCACCTCAAACAGAACTGAGACCAAACACAAGTCATGTAACACCATACAAAGTTCATGCATTTAACCACATCACTTTCCAGCTTGAATGAACACCTCCCTAAAATAGATAGGCACAGCTGAATGCTTGTTTTAGCCACTGACACCTATTTCAGTTGTTGCCTTGTCTTCAGCACAATCAAGGTGAGACTCTGGTGCTTCTCATCACCCATCATTTTATTCTTTGCTGTCACGTTGAACATACAGCTGCACACTTTCCTGGCAAGTGTGAATCAAATCCAACTTTGATGACTGATTTACAGACCAGAATAAGACTCGCTTACAAGAAATCATCTATTAACAACTTAAAAACAACCTGCTGTCTCCAGCGGCTTGCTCCCCCACACCAACATCCCACCAGAGGTTGCGGCCCTGCCAGTTATATTAATTAAAATAATGTGCTCCGATGCAGATTTGTGATAATATTCACGTTTTAAAATATTACTACTTCTTTGTTGTTCGGGTTTTTTTTTTATTGCTGTTGTTTTGCTTCTCCATTAACCAACCAGAAACGTAAGAAGAACATCTACTCTTGCAGACACAAAAGACTACAAATTTGGTTGTTTCTCAGTGATTTTAAAGGCATCTATTTGCCTCAGTACTATGGCGACAAGTAGTAAAAAAAAGTATCAACATATTAATGTGACTGGGACACAGCTCAGCAGAACTCAGATTAGAATTTATGCAGACATCCGATACGAAGGAGTTCCACCGAGCTGGACAAGCAGCTAAAACAGATCACATATTCTTTCTTCATTACGAAAAAAAAATTCGTGGCCAAAACAAACATGCTTCCCCACTGGGGTTACATACAGAGATGAAACAATGAACACCCGGACACAGAAGCACAAGACAGAACATGGAGTCTATTCAGGTAAGAGCTGCCTTAAGGCTGTGGGGGTCTGAGCAGGGGATTTTGGCTGGACTAGAAATTAGTGTGAATGATAACACAGATTCCCTCAGTAGCTGCTCTCTGTTTGATAGGTTGTGACATTACTATTAAACACATAAGCAAATTGGCCTACCCTGGCACACCTCACTTCAGTAGCTTTTGAACGATTAACTAACTGGCAATCCTTTGATGTCCTTATTTCAGAAGAACAGACGCTGGCAGAGAATTGTAGGACTCAAAACAGTCCCATCTTCCCCCCACACCACATTAAAGGAAGCAACCCACAAAACTCAGGAAGAAGAAAATGACACATGGAACATCTCAGCTTGAGCATATCCCACTTCTTCATAACTTGACTGAAAGGACAAGTGGCAGCTGTGCTGTAAGCACACCGATGTGGTAAGGCATGCTTAGAAATCAGCCATTCTCTCCATAACTATTGCCATATTAGCAGAGATACAGACAGAACAAGTTACAGCAGAAGCAACCCCACCAACATAGCAGAAAGCACTTCTGACCATGTGAATAATTTGGTTAAACACAAATATTTTTCTAAGACATACATATAACATTTGGGAATACTTATAGTTTTCACAATTCTGAAAATGGCTCGTGTTCTGGAAGAGTGAAATTAACCCACTCATACAGATTAAGATGCCCTTGCACTGTAAACAAATTCTCAGATTTGCTCGAGAAACTTTAACACTCCCCAACTTCTTAACCAGAGTGACCTTAGAGAATACATACTGAGAAGATCATGAAAGGAACTGTTTTCAGGGACCATTTTTCTGTCAAAATCTACTAAAAATACGCACATGAAGTGGGTATTAGCTATTTATAAAAACAGAAAATAGACCTCTGACCCAAGACCTTGCCTACGATTTTATGCTAAGATTTCATTCTCATACAGAAAGTACTGTAATAAATTCTTTGTCCATCCAAATGTAAGAGGTGAACAAATGTAACATGACTAAATTTATAACTCACATCTTACTGCACAACACAGTAACTGCAGAGCATGGCCGTGCATACAAGGAAAGTGATTACAGCCGAACTTGATTTTAAGATTGCAATTTGACTTCTCTGCAAAAGGTTGAATGATGCTTCGCTAATAAAATTGTAATCATTTGTATCAATTTCTCTTTCCATTTCTGGTTAATTCAAGGTCTAGACTTTAAAGATTACAATCAAGTCAATGTTTTAAATCCACATGTAAGGAATGTGTTTTCTTAACTCTGTACTTAAACTATAAAAATAGCAGAACATATACAAGCAAGTTTTCCAATATGAATGCTGATAAACAGATGTTCTTTAATTTCCTCCTTAGTTCCAAGATAATCATGAACGATTACCCGTGTTTACCTTCCAAATTAACCAACTGCTGTAACTATCATTTCCCCAAAGTTTTGATAATTCATTCCATTTAGTTCTTCCAAAAAAATAAAAAACACCAAACCATACTGAAATCATCACAAATTAGCATTCCAGCTGTGACAAAAATCTCCAAAGAACCTGATGATATTCCTTGCTGCTAAAACAAGATCAGAATGTTAACGAGAAGTTCTCACCCACTGTTAGTCACCATTTTACAAAGAGAATTTCTTCTGCAGGAACACCAAGAGATCCACTGCCAAGTTCTAACCATAACAAGAGCAACAACATGAGACAAGAAAAGAACACCAAAAAAACCACAGATCTCCCAGTTTGAAAATGAAACCCTACATGTTTATGCTGTACATTCTTTCACTACATTGAGAAACAGGCAAGTAATGACCATAAAATCTGACTAAGAGTATAACTAAAAATCAACTGAAAAGTTGCACTAGTTCTAACTTAGGGGATCTTTTAAAAAAAATCCAGCTGAATTAGTAAAAACACCAGCACACGATGGAACTCACATTCTACACAGAATCACTCGAATCCAGGTGAAGTTACATATAGAGCAGCTATTTAACACCCATTAAAAATGAAAAGCGGTCAGAGCTTTATCTCACTCCTAATACCACCCTCAAAGGTCGGAAATGAAAAACAGATTAATACAGCATCTAAGCCTTGTGTATACGGAAGCGATCGCTGACCTTCAAAAGAAATAGATTTTCCATAGCACATAGTTCTTGGAGAAGAATGCAGATAATTGATGGGCAAAATCTTATTTCATAAGCTCTGTTTCACTTGAGAGTCCCTTTCCTAAGTAAAGGGGGCTAGTGGTGGGGAAGCCATCAGCTACCTGTCCAGATCAGCCCTAAGAGAGTAAAGTAATCTTAGTTTTATTTAAAAGCAGACTATGATTTCCTTTTTCATTATGACACAAATAGCTTTGAAAGAATCAATATTTCAGAGGTAAGATCAAAAATAAACTAGATGGATGTTAGAAAACATTATAATGCAAGCTAAATGAGGCTTTGAACATTTCATTAGGTAAGAAATGTTTAAAGTATTTATTTCCCATCATCAAATCTTTTCTATTTCATAAGACGTACAATTTTAGTCTGCCTCATTAAAAGTAAAGCATGAAGTTCTCAAAGAGGATATTTCTTCTTGAAACACCAGTTCTTGAATTAACTTTGTTTTCACTCAGCCACATTACTTTTTATTCCCTGAACAGCATTCATACTTGTAATCAGATTCATTGTTAAATAACACCGAAGGAAACTCATCTCTGCTCTTAAAGCTGATTTCACCTAAGTACTATGCATACAGGAATTCGTCCTACCTTCAATGTTAATATCTTACAGAACTGAAATCTTGGTTTGGTTCACACTTCGCATTTTCCATTTACAGATAGTTTTAATACAACGTATATCACTTACCCTTCTAACCGGACATCAGGTAAAGATCTGTTGAGTGCAATCATTTCACTTGCCATTAAGTTAAACTGATTTATTTTAAACATTTCTTTCATTTTTTCTTGCTCCTCTTTTGGAATGACCACAGGCTTCCCCATCTCTCCAGGTCCTTCATGTGGTTTTTGTATGGGTTCTGGAACTAAAAACAATTAAAATGTTGGTAACTACTTCTATGTTTGTTTATTTATATTTTATTTTACACATTAGACTGCTCTTGCTTAAAAATGCAGTTCTAAAAACATCGGGTTTTGTAATGAAAACAAATCTTCATAGCTGGAAGTTTAATAGAAGTAGTTAAGTGCTGCTCTCAGAATCATGATTCATTTGAAAAAACAGTAAGAGTTTCTATCTACTCATCATCATCCTCTGGAACAACAGACATTTATGCAAGCGAGTACTTAATCTTCAACTGAAACTATAACACCAAACTTGTTTAAAACAAAGAAAACTGCATTTCAAATATCCAACTGAACTGATGAGAGAGAAAAAGGAGAAGAAAAGGGATTAAAATTTTTGACTTTTTTTTAGTATTTCTTTTAAATAAAAACATTTAATAAGTCTATTTGTTAGAAGTTCTTTACAAGTATTCATTCACTTTTCTCCTGAACTGCTTTAAATGTTCAAATATTGAATTTGGGCTATATTCCTACAAGTTCAGTACAAATTTTAACTGAAAAAAAAAATTAATTTAAGACCGAAAAAGAAGAGCAGGAAATATTTTAAAAATTAAGTCATCTTTAATTAAAAAAAAGTGTCCAAGACTTCCATCCTTGTTGAAACACTGAATACTTAACATATCAGCACACTAATACTTAAAATACATACATACACACCATTAAGTGAAACGTGTTGCTGTTTTGCATTTAGCATTAACCAGTTACAGCCATAATATCTTCCATATGAGGTATTTTCTTTTTCAAATATCCAAAGCAACTACACTAATGCAGTAGCTTTTAGCAGAGAAAATCCTCCAACCACAATGGTGTTTTCTTTATACCACGTTCCCTAAGACTGTAAGGTATATAATACTAGAAGCTTCCAGCTGACCAGCTGTACAGTGAAAACTGAAAGAATCGTTATGTCCAAGTATATCCTAAGCAGACTGGATTTAGGGACACGCTTTAACCATGCTCTAAATCAAGTCAGCTGTTTGACCTCCGTACTTAAAAAAGTACAGCTTGAACTTCATTGGTACAAAAGCATCTAAACTTGCTAATTTGCAATCGTGTAAAATTTTGAACTAGAATTTGTGCATTCTTAGATGGTAATTAAGATAAAATAATTGTATACAATTAGGTAATTATTTAGGCTTATTAAAAACAATGCAAGTTATGTTATCATCAGAGCATTTTTTTATTAAATTTACAGCACTCTTATTTTCTGTTCAAGTGAATCTATATGGCTCTTTAATAGACTTAAAATCCATTAGAATATTGTTATATAAGACTGTTTTCAAGTATTAAACTTTAAAAAACTTTTAAAGTGACTTAAAAAACTGAAGAGTTATGATAGAATATTTGTAAGTTAGAATAAAAAACTCTATTTACACTTCCACTTTTCTCATAACTTGGCTAAACCAGCTCAGCTGAACAGGCAGATTAACTGAAAAACTCTGAGATGCTAGTTTAACACATCTATGACCTGAATTTAGATGTACAAATTCCACAAATTCATGAGAACAGCGCTTAGGCTTCATTAGTAAATACATAACTCTTGATTTCAAGTTTTACCTAAATGAGGTACTCTCTCCTATCTCCTGTAGAACAAGCCAGCTGCCACTAAACAAACCCAGAGGCATCTTACAGAACACGATAAACACAAAGGCCAACTTGGTGTGCAGGCATGGAGATAACATTCCAAGAAGAGTTAGACATTCCCTCTCAGGCTTCTGCATTTATAGTCACCTGTTTCCTCACAAAAGCACAAAGTTCTCATAAATACAAACAAAAAACATTCTCGCACAGCGACTAATACACATATTGTTAAAAGAAAGCCCAACTGCAGAGCTCATTTGTCCTCTAGCTATGGAAAAATAAATCTTTCCTTCAAAGGAATGCCGACGTGTACTGATGACATAATTAACTGGCTTTTAGGTTATACTTAGAAGCTTCAACCACAGCAGAGGGGATGAATAAAAGCTTGAACCTGTGACTAAATCACTAACTCATGTAATCCCAGTCATGGATCCCAGCTCTTTGTCCTCCAATGTCACTTCAGCTCCCGAGACCTGTATGCCCCAACGACCATTCCAGCTCCCCTTGCAAACACCAGCATCTCCATCTAGTCTCCTTATGGCCTAGCAGGAACCCTTCCCCTTCACACTTCACTTTTTTTTCCCTCATCTCCACATGGGCACCATTTCAACTAGTAGCCTTCCATGCCTGCACTGGTCACTATCAGACATGAAGGCCACTATCTCGCTCCCTGTAACCACCTCCCCTGACTTTCCCCAGGCTTGCCAGCGATCATCGCAGAGCCCAAGACTATCCAACAGCCCTACGGTCACGTTCTCCATTGCCCTCCGACTCTGGCTGACTAAAAAGAAAAGCAGGCAAGGCCTTCTCACTAATGAGCCTCAATTCAGCTGTTCTTCTGAACAGCAAGAACTGCAGTTAGCGAAGAAAATATTCACACTCATTTACTGTTTTGTATTTTGTACAGTTTGCAAAATGTAACAGCGGTATAAATATGATCCAATATTAGACACAGCAGGTGAAGCTCATAATTTAAGGTGCTAGGATCTTAATGCTATCCATACCAAGGGGAAAGATTTTTCCTCCAAGGTAACTTAGAGCATGGTTTAACTCCCATTCAGGAAAATAAACTCCTTCCATTTTCTGTATTAGAAAGCTAACCTAAGCTGGCCAAAAATTATCCCCAAAATTCCCTGCTCCTACTGAAATATCTAAAAATTAATTTTTCCAACTTGGTGGCACAGTTTATAATAAACGTAAGTTTCTTTAGAAAAGCTTACACATTCTGTAGGTTCATTAAATGCCACAGAATACTTCCACAAATTGCAGAGTGGAAACTGCACCAGTGTCACACGGACAAGGCTACTAAATTCACAACAGTAATAACTAAAGCAACTATGAAAATGAATAGTATAAAAAAAGCTTCACAGAAAAAAACAGCCTTCATACTATCTGAGGAGATTCTAGGCATTCTCAGTGGGAATAAATCCACTAAGCTCCTAGTAAGTGAACTACTGGAACAACTAAGAATATCAAGGATCAAGCACACAAGTAGGTTAAATGGGAAATATCACAATATAAACTACCAGTACTATTTCCAGCAGACATATTTCTGTGCATACCTTAATAAAATACAGTTGAATATATATATATATGTACATAACAATGTACAAAATTTTTACAAGCCAATTACAAGGTACTAAAAAGTTATCAAGGACTTCATCACACAAAAGTTAAGGAAAGTCCTGAACAAAGACTGTACTAAGTAAATAAAATTAATGTTACATGGGAAAGGTCTCAATGCTAAGCATTAAAAATGGCAGATTTTCCTTCATCTGATGGATTCCTTTGAATTCACTGGAAGAAAAATACATTCTAAATATAAATAACTGTTAGATTCTAACTTTTCACTTAGTGTACACTGTTCAAACACTGCTCTGAGAGCTTCCTCAGATGAGAGAAATCAGCATTCACTAAACATTTGACCTAAGGCCAGGGTATCCAATGTTGCGATTGATATGTATGGTATGAAAATCTTCCAGTAAGTATTTCAGTATGCAGCTCCGATGTGTAAAGTCATGTGAACTTTCAACATCATCAATGCATTAAGTTATCTACTTAGCATCACAAAAACTTTATGAGAATCCAAAGTACAGATCAATGCCTCAAAAACATATTATCAGTCTTATTTTCAACAAAACTTTGCATAGAATTATCAAGTTGCAATAAAGATAATACTTTCTACACATCCCTAATTCACTTTCACTTTCATTTTCATTTACTGAAAAAGAAATCTGAAACTAAAAATGCAAGCCGTGAAAGCTGAAGTTCCTTCTGCAAAAGCTGGGTAAACTAGAACCTCTCTAAAGTGTTTGCAAGTACTTGTGGAAGCAAGTTTAGAGTTACTATTCACAGAAATTCTACATTCTTATATGCTGCTGATCCCTGTGGAGATCTACCAGGCTCTTCTGAACATGGGGGAGAGGGAAGAATATTTCTTAAACATTTCCCTAATGTTATTCTGTAATAGAAAAACACTGTTCTTAGAACATTTCAGAAAATTTTACAGGGAGGTCAAAATTATCCATACCAGCTGTCAAAAAATGGAAAATAGCTCTTGAGATGGAAGCACTAAATAATCTGTGATACACATAGCTGACTGGACTTAACATTTAGCATCACTGCACGAGTTTCCTACAGCTGCAGCGAAACATAAAGACACAGCTTTTCCAGTGGAAGAGAAACTATTCTACAGATACAGATGTTTCACAAAAACTGGAAGTGGCAGCTGCCTGCAGTTCTAAATGCCTGTGCTATGATGTGGCAAGGGTGGATTCTGCCTGCACCAGCCCTTCCTCCCACATATCAACTATAATGACATCTGTAAAACAAAGTCAGTGAGATGGAATGGTACTGGCATTCAAAAAAAGACACAAGGAAACCCACACTCGGTACCTGAAAACTAAGACAGCAGTAACAGCACAGAAAGTTTATACGAAAAGCTTCACCACTGAGTAAGACAGCTCTCATTTCAAAAAATATGTTGTGGAGTTCTCACCATACAGCTCACAAGAATGTGCTTATTCCCTAGTCATTCAGAGAAACGCTGAATATTCTGCAACATCTAAACGCTGATGATGATAGAATCACAGAAGGGCTTGGGTTGGAAGGAACATAAAGAATCATCAAGCTCCAACCCTCCTGCCACAGGCACGGCCACCAACCTCCAGATCCGGTACTAGACCTGCCCGCCCAGGGCCCCATGAAACCTGGCCTTGAACACCTCCAGGGATGGAGTATCCACCTCTCTGGGCAGCCTGTCCCAGCACCTCACCATTCTCAGTAAAAAATTTCCCCCTGACATGCAATCTAAACTTTCCCTCCTTGAGCTTGAAACCATTCCCCCTGCTGAGACAAATACTGAATGTTTAAAACGAACATAATTTTCAACAACCATATTTTAGAAATTACTTCATCAGACAACTTACCATCTCCAGCAGGCAGCCCTCGTTCTTTCTTCTCATCACACTTGTTGCATTCACTGAAGTAGAGCAATAGAAACATATCCAGAAGGACCCAAACCAAAGAGGTGGCAAGGACCACCTTGCAATATGCAAATTTTTTCATGGCACTTTAAGTCAAATACAAAAATAAAAAAAAGTATAAATAAAAATATCAACAGGTTGCTTTAATCCAGTTTGAGAGACCACGTTCTATATCTGGAAAAGAAAAAAGGAGAAAGTCACAAAAAGATATCCAAGGACAGCAGCTAAAAGCAGAAGTTTTTACTATGTTTTTAAGGTAACCTAAGTTAATTCCCAAATATTCTACGTATCAAAATGAATGTTCTGGGACAATGAAGACAGTAATACTGCAGTCTTTTACTACAGCAACACTCATCACACAAAACATTAAAATGAGTAACCAAAACAGAGTACTCAGCTGAGTCACTGGAAAAGAGATTAAGCACCTAAAAAAAAAAAATTAAAGGAACCCTCTGGATACTCAGGAAATCAGAACAAGCTACGTGAATGAAAAACAGGAACATCTTAAGAAGCAATGTAACTATCAGGGCTGGGCATTAATACTTTACACAAAGAACTGCAGAAGTATCTGTAATTAACAACTTGGTGATAAAATAGTAGATGAAATAACCACCAGAAAACGTTGAATTATATTTATGTTAAGAAGAAATCCTAAGGTGTTTGTTTGTTTGTTTTTTCCCCCCATGGATGCAAAGATGGCCCTGAACTGTGGATTGCAGAGTTGCACTAGGAAGTTTTATATAACCATCAGTGTGGTGATCAGAAGCATTGAGAGAAAACATTGTTATGTACTAGTAAGATGAGAACAGAAACAAAAAAAATAAACCATCACTTTGCCATTACACAACACCCGCTTTCTCACCTTGAACACGTATTGCATGTATGAACATCCAATCAAAAAGAACATCAAAAAGAATATAGAAGGATTAGAAAAGACAAACAGGAAGAGCAAAGAGATGAAGGCTACAAGGAATAGCAGTGTTACAAGATGTAAGTGATCAGACTAGTATTCTTCCAGGCTGGAGAAGAGATAACTTAAACTAGGTAGCTGATCTATAAAATCAAAAGTTGCATGGGGATGGTAAATAGAGATCAACTCTTGCCTATTCCTTTTAATGCTAGGAGGAGGAACAGACAAGTGAGTTTAGCAGCAAGAGGCTAAAAACCAAAAAGAAGGTATGCGGTGGAACTCCCTGCCACAGCTCAGTGCCAGCGCTGCAAGTCTATTCATCAGCTATTAAATACAAAGTCTTCACCCCTAGGTCAGGCACTCCCTGTCTTCAGATCAATGCCTGTGTTAGGAGAGAACAGTGAAAAAATATCCTTACAAGTTCCCCTATTCTCTTCCCTATACAAACACTATCAACCACTTTCAGAAACAAAATACTGTACAGATAAATCTGTCAGACACATTATGACTACTTAAACTCTCCAGAGGATAGTCTTCTTTTGCTCTGGTCTGGGACACCATAGAGATAGTACGGAAGAAAAATAAACTTATACTGTTACCCTGAATTACATTTAAAGAAAACAAATGCTAGTTGAAACTAATGTGCTTTAAAAGAAAAGAAAATAAATTCTTATAGTCTCAGACTATGAAAAGATATTCAGCTACAATAGAAAGTATAAAACACATGGGAGCACAGGGCTTGTGTGTCCTCAAATTAGCAAGACACCAGGAAGAGGACTCTATCTAGACATTCTATCCATAAAAAGCCCAACCAGATATGGTAATTTACAATGCTTAAGATGACATTATATCTGCCTTTATTCCAAGAAAAAAAAAATCCTCTGAGTTCAGTGAAATGTCTAAAAGGCACCCTGAGTCCTCTGAATCCTTCAAGGAAGTTATTAGAAGAGACAACAGTGCAAAGTTCAACACACACTGGGTAGCACAGCTAAGTGCCTTCCCTGTATCTTTAACAGAGGTTCTCATGACTTCATGCAGTTTACCACCTTATGAGTTAAAATGTGCAGTCAAAATGCAATGTTTGAAAGCATTCCGTTCTGTTTACCAATTGACCATTCAGGTCAGAAAGAACCAGGGAGAACTTATCTAGTCCAGTCTCCTACTCAGAGCACGGTAAATGTTGAATTTAGGCAGAATCACAGTGAAACAGAGCAGCCTAGCAACTCCGCTGAAGCAACCGCCCTCATCAGACCTGAGCCACGACTCTGACAGAGCATTTTTAAGAACATCAGCAAACAAAAGCCTGAAAATAACAGACACCTTATTCAGTGGGATGGCAGTCACAGTGACAGTGAAAAGGTTGAAATACTCCGTAATGTTTTTGCCTGGTCTCCTTTGTTACTGGTGAGGTCTACTACTGGGTGCCTCAGATCTCAGTCCAGTGGCAGTCTGTGGAAGTTAAACTTCACACGCAGTATAGACATTGAGTCAGGGATCCCTTAAGCCATTTAAGACACTTGCAGCTCCAGTGGCACCAAACGGGAGGCATGTGATGGCACTGAAGGA
>NC_034410.1:82212401-82459027 GCF_002078875.1 Numida meleagris
TACGTGACCAGTTAGGCAGCTTGTTTCAAGGAGATGACTGACTTGGCAGGCAAGGGAAGAGCTGTGAACGTTATTTATCTCAACAAGAACCATGACAGTCTTTCATAAACTTCGTCAGAAGCTGGAACACAGGAAATATAGATTAAATACAAATAAAATCTTTTTCAAGAGAGAGGGAAGACACCTGATCCCTTTGGACCTGCTTCAAGCAGAGCGCTGGACAAGATAACCTCCAGCCATCCCTTCCAAACTCAATTATTCTATGATTCTAACAAAGTTAATCAGGGCTTTGTGCCATAATGGCAGGAAAATCTCCAGAGATGCTGAGTCCACAGCCTCTCTGAATAATGGTTCAGTGTTTGACTGACCTTGTGGTGAAATATTTTTCCTTTAGGACAAAGTGGAACTTCCATTGTTTTAGTTGATAATTACTGTCTCATCCCCCTGCCATGCACCTCAGAAAAGAGCTGAACTCTGGCTTCTCAGCAGCCCTCCTATAACCAAGAAAAGATTATTAAGTCTTCCTGAAATGACCTCTTATCCAATTCAAAAAAGCTCTGTTCCCTCAAATTATCCTCAGCACTCTCACCAACTAAGTCCAAGCTCCAGCCACCCCAGTGGCCTTTGGTTGAGCGTACCTAGGAAAGGAATGGAAAAGGAAACAGCACTCAAAACTGGACATAGCACTTAAGATGAGGCTAGTGTAAGAACCTGTGCAGTCACATTACAAACTAGATTGAGGAAAAGAAGTGTATTAGATACAGAGTTACCAACCGCTAGATCAAGTACCACATCAGATAGCAAAAGGCCCCATCCAACCTGGCCTTAAACACCTCCACGGACAGGGCATCCACAACCTCTCTGGGCAACCTGGTCTAGCACCTCACCACTCTCAGTAAAAAACTTCCGCTTGACATCTAACCTAAATCTCCCTTCCTTTAGTTTAAAACCATTCCCCCTTGTCTTATCACTATCTACTCTTGCAAAAAAGTTGATTTCACTCATGTTTATAAACTTCCTTTAAATAAAAGAAGGCTGCAACAAGGTCTTCCCATAGCCTTCTCTTCTCCAGGCTGAAGAAGCCTGGTTCCTTCAACCTGTCTCCATAGGAGAGGTGCTCCAGCCCTCTGATCATCTTCGTGGTTGTTCTCTGGACCCTCTCCAAAAGCCCAACATCTTCCCTGTGTTAGGGGCCCCAGACTTGGACACAATACTCTGGGGCCTCACAAGGGCAGAGCAGAGGGGGACAATCACGTCCCTGTCCCTGCTGGCCACCCCTCTTCTCATGGAACCCATCCATCCATCCATTGCAGCTTCAGTGGCACCAAACGGGAGGCATGTGATGGCACTGAAGGAAGAGACTGATCTCACAGCAGGGCCACACTGCCATTTCAAAGGTCCTGGTGATCTGAAGAGTTACATCAGGATCAGGAAGAAAGCTACCATCAAGAAGGACAAGAAAGATCTAGACAAACACTCCTGGAACCTACATCCACATGAAGAACAAAAGAGCCATTCACCAACGGCACATCATACGTGACCAGTCAGGCAGCTTGCTTCAAGGAGACGACTGACTTGGCAGGCAAGGGAAGAGCTGTTAACGTTATTTATCTATATCATTTGGATATCATTGGCCTTCCAGGCTGCAAGCACAAACTGCTGGCTCATGTTCAATTATTCATCAACCAGGACCCCCAGGTCCTCTCAGCGGGGCTCTTCTCAAGCAGTTTTTCTCCCAATTCACGTATCTCAGCAACGATACCAAAATGCATAAGTTTAATAATTGCATTTACTACTGAATAATGTAATAAATTGAAGAATTTGCAAAAGTAAGCATTCTTCCTCCATTCAAAATACTGGATAATAGATGGCAATTTTTATGCCATAGAAGTAAATGAACAGGAGTATTAAAAACACCGTGGAAAAGCTAGAAAATTCTAGATAAGCTACAGCTTCTAAATGAAAGGAGGAAAACTAGGTACATACAAGTCTTGTTACTTCTGAAGGTCAAGCGTGTTTCCATCCCACAAAATCCACAATACACTTGACAGCATGGGAAAAGGTCAACTTTAAAACTACTGCTCACATAGTGTATTGTTTCACTTTGCCACCTGTTTTCCCAACACAGTTGGCCTGAGAAAAAAATGCTTAGTCTTTTCAGTACGATGCATGACTATTCAGTCATTTTTAGCTTTGGACCAACTTAATTGCTGTTTGTACTAGCAATCAGTCTTCAACAGAACTGTCCGTAACAGACACTCAGCAGAGGACTTCATTGCCTTTATTGAACTAACCCAGGATTCTGGAGTAGATGCAGCATCTAAGCCAATACAAAGCTGATCTAAAGTTTGATTTCCAAACTTTGAGATATGAATAAACATTAACTGGCACAAAGTAAGGGCTCATCAAAATTATAACAATATAACATATTTCTAAAGGTATTAATATCAATTTAAACTATATGGAAAGTGATTAACCGAACAGCTTATAAGGAAAGATTGATGGCTACATAAATCTATATGGCGCTCCCGTATTTAAAAACAGAAGTGATGCTAAAATGAGACTCAAGTTTCAGAATTATTTTTGTTGTGCTGATACATTTTCTACTTTATTACTGGTCCATGATCTATAAATGGGTCAGTTTGAGGACAAAGTGTTACCTAGGATCAATACTATAAAAAAACAGAAGGTAAAAACATCCAGATCAAAGAGTCAGCCCATCACCTGTGGAAAACAGGTCTATTAAAAGTCATCTTCACAGAAAGATAAAAGCATCTGCTAAGTTTCATAAGGAAAAAAAAAGATGAGATTGGGGATGCTAGATCCCCCTATAGCTCACACAAAGATCTCCTCATCAGTAGGCTATACTTGTCCGATGGATTTTGGAAGGTTTTAGCATTTAAGAGTCAACTCTTCAGTACAATTCAACAACAGCAAGTTTTAAAATGAGTGATGAGAGGAAACAGATTGTACTCATCTGAGCAGTAAGGAAAAATTTCTTTAAAAATATATCTGCTACTAAAAAATCTGAGAAATGTAGTTCAGCATAAAATCAATTTATATTCTTGCTCTGCATAGAAAGGTTACACTTTTAATTCCTCAGAAGAAAATTTTCAATTCAGAATTTTTTTAATTAACCGCTTGAAATAAAAACACTACTTGTGTTTCTAGAACAGGCAGGTCTTGGACTGAAGGGAGAATAAGAGAGAAAAAAAGGAGTAGGTGACTATATTTGAACTGTTAGTATTAATAAATATGCTTATAAAAGTAGACACTCTTAGGAGATGAAGATCGATCTCATCATATAGAAAAACGATGTTAAAAATGCAGCAGTAGATATGCACTCAACCTGAATTTCCATCAAAGTTTGGAACCAAGTAATTGAGCACATGAACCAGTCTTCTGATTCTCCTAATTTAATTACCTCAATAGTCTAAAAAGCTAAAACTATTACAATTAGTTCCAAATACTTCTACAAATATATATATATATATATGTAGAAGGAAATAGGATTCTTAAATTGAATAGGAAGCTTTGAAAACCAAATTCTTCTTTCAAACACTATTACAAAAGTAATTTTAAAGACATTCCAGAAAAGGATAAGTTCCACAACAGCTATGTCTCAACTACAATTATTTAACTTCTGAAAATAGTTTGTGGTTTTGCAAATAAGAGTACTTCACATTTATTCAGATAAGTTTGTAAGCAGTATGTATTATCTTGATTAAAGCTTCTCAGTATTTGTTTGAGAAATGAAGGATGTTATTTGGTCAACACTTTCAAGTGTTCACACTACTATACAGTCCTTTCTGATTCCCTTTCTAATCAGTACTATTCAAATAATAAAAATAATCATTTGCAGATTAGGAACAACACGGTATAGCCCAAATATTAATTATACAAGAAATATAGTTTACTTCTATTTAATATAGTTGAAATATGTGAAAATTAATTGGCCTCAAGGGCAGGAAAACAGAAAAGATCATACCCAAGATGGACTATAAACAATTGAGATTACCTAATCTAATAAAACTTGGATGGCATCTGTAATCCCTTCTGTAGAATCCTGAAATAACTGTCATGTCAAATTTTGAAGAACGATAGTAGAAAAGTCAGGCAGTATGTGAATATCACATGTAATAACGAAATGATCTGGAATAGGCATAAACACAAGAATATTCAAAAGGACAGGAAACTGTCCATATTTATATCCTCCCTACAGATGGGCTGAGGATAAAATAATAGATAATTTACAGAACTCCTCAAACTGAAGCCTTTGAAAGGCTTTCTCAACTTACTTTATTTCTCCCTGCCAAAAGGTGTTTGTTAAGACTGACTTTAAGCCCCAACTTGCTTACAGAAAGAAAGTGCAAAAGACAAGGTTTCAAAGGACCAGATGAACAATATTTTAATCAGATAAAAGTTCAAAGCCAGTTTAATCAAATTTTAGAGTTGCATTATTTTCTACCACAAGCTTTGGTACACAAGAGAAAGAATAGACTTAGTTAGGAGAGAAAATATTCCCTGCCAGAACGTCTCTGCAATTATTGCAAGAGCTCAGGAGGATTGTTAAAATTTGGATCTCAGGAATGCAATAAAAGTACTAAGACTACTGAAATCAGGAATGCAAAAGAAGTATTAAGACTACTGCTGTCATATGAACACCAGAGATGCACTAGACTCCTATTTTCATGGTTTTAACATAGCTTTCAAATGACCGAGGAAACAACTGCTCTAATTCTTCTGTTCACTCTCCAGGTTGAAGGAAAATTAACTAAATATAGACAGATTTATTCAGAAACCCTTCACACATTTCCATTCTCTCCTCAACTGCTTTGCAATTTAAAATGTACTTCTATTATGCCCAGTGAACAATCAGTATATGTTTCTTATAATGCCAATCCTATACAAATATATATATATATATATATTTTTTTTTTACATTAGGGCTTCAAACATTAAATTGAACTAATGATGTACTCGTAATTACAACACATAACAGCATGAATACACAGATTTATTGTACCTTCAAGGTAATAACAGTAACTTTTTGCACAAGCATTCAGCTATTAGGTATGATAGCGCTGGCAGGTTAAGTTCAACCCACAGCCATTCAAATCTTTTCTTTCTTACATTAAACAGCAGATACAGCCTGCCGTGACAGCCACAGAAGAGGCAGCCCTTTTAGAAAGGCAGATTTATAAGCCAACGCAGTTGTTTCTTTTCCTGAAACAACCACAGTCTTAAATTGGGCTTCTGACAGCTTAGATGCTGACAAAGGGAAAACATCCCTCTTCAGAGCCATAGCTTCTTCACATGCACTCTCTGGGAGGGCTACTGAGTGTGCTTGACTTAAGAGTAACAGCCAGAGGATACAGGCAGTATTTTCATCAGTGAGTACTGCGGGCAGCATGAAGACAGTAATTCATTCACAAGTGAAAAGCTTTTGTTATCAGCAGCAGCAAGTGAGGATTTTCATGCCAGCACTAGCAATGCACAAAGCTCATAAATCCCTGACAGACAACAATTAATGTCTGAGATGCATCAGTAAGACCATCAGTAAGCTTTCCACTCCCCTTACAGAGGCCTAGAAGGCTGAGGTGGGATTTTTACTTTATTTTTTGAAGATTCACAGTTGGTGACCTAGCCCAGTCATTGACAAGTCTCCGAAAACCATGGTAGCTGGTCTTCCAACCCCAAAACTACAGGACTGGAAGAGGAAAACAGAATTCACAGGTGTTCCAGGTGACCACTTCCATTTCCTCCAGAAAAACAATTTTGTCAAGTGGGCTATATACCCAGCAATTTCACCATTACTCAGAATTATTAAAAACTAAGTGATTTCAGCTTGACTTTCAGAGTCGAATGCAGGCTCCAAGGTTATTTTCAGAAATGAAGAGCTTAAGTATTCAGCATTTATATTACACAGCTGTAGTTTCACAGTGGCAGAGAAGGCTATTAGTATACTCATCATTTGCTGTCTGTTACAAAGACACGTAAACACCTCCATATATTTTAGATCCTCAGCCTTGTGACATGATGTAAGACAGTACGAAGGCTTCAAGCCAAAAGCAGCATCACTTGGCCTTCGCTAACACCAAATGCATGCAAGCACTGAAGAATTTCTAATAATCAAGAAGTCACACATTCCAAAGCGATTTTTTAAACCATCTGAAAGTGCAAGATGAGCTATAAGCAGAAATAGCGAGCTGACAGGACACTTTTTAAAGTTAAAATTCCTGCTAAAAAAAAAAAAAAAAAGGGATGATTTACTATTGAGAACAATCTTCTTCAAGAAGAGAAATCATATGCAAAAGATTAGATCAGTAAAAACAACTGAAGTTGCTTCATATTCTCAATACTCTTATCTTTCATTTTCCTTTATTGTGTTTCTGCAGTCTGGAAAAATCCAAGGGGAAATCTTTGACTAATCGGAAGTCAGAACTCCCTGTTGCCAAGCTATTTACACATTTTTAAAAGATGGCCAAAGACCTAAGCAGCCTATGAACAACCAAGTGAACAAATCTTTCACAAGACATTCTTGAAGTTATTCTCATATGTGAGGAGAAATTAAATCCTGCAAGTCAAGTCTCAAACGTTCCAAAATATCCAGCCCCCGTATGGCTTCTGATTATTTAGATATGTATCAAAAACAAAGCTAAAGTGGAATAAAATTGTTCACTAATTCTTCAAAAGCTTTTAAAGATAGCATAAAATCACACAGGCAAATAGTCATCATTAAGGATGAATCACTAACAGCCAAGAACTTGGATGAAAGATAAGCAGAGTCAGGTGATCAGAAGAAAAGATTATAGATTTCTGGAAAGACAGGATAAAATGCAAAGAACAGAATTAAATGTCTTTATGGGACTAACAGCAGAAATCTCTAACCTTGAAAGCTTTCTGTTGTAGATTAATAATCCATAAGGGGAATCTGAATAAATTCAAAATATAATTGAGGAACATTTTTCCTCTACATGCAAAATTTATGGAAAACACTCAAAAACTTGCAAGTCTTCTAAAATAAAAGACTATACGAAAACAATACAAAGAAGAATTGGTGTTAAATGCAGAGGTAACATCCTAGAGAAGTCGTTTGAGTTCTGCCTCGAATAACTACAAAACTTGATGACAAATCAAATGCATGCAGATATAAAGTTAAAAAGTGCTGCAGAATTAGAGAAAACAGTTCTCCACAAAAAAAAAAAAAAATCCCTCTGAAGAAAATTTTAAAAGGATAAAAAAATGTTTGTTTCTCATTCTCTAGACAGGAAACCTGACCAGACGTGGCAAAAAGAAAAGCTAGCATTGTCCAATGTTACGATACTTCCATGAAGTCATTGCAGTGCTTCTCATGAAGATTGTCATCCCATTGCTCCAGACACATGTGAATATAGATCCTACATGGAAAGCAAATGGCTGTATTTTTGCAGATGGGTCCATACAGCTGTCAAGCATGTATTAGCACACACCAAGTCACTTCCACACCAAACAGCTGTCCTCTCAGCAGGTAACTTCTGCTGCCAATAACTGTTTTGTACTTACATAACAAGCACAGTATTGCACTGAAGTTTAGATGCTACTCATTCACTCTTCCCTTTTCCTCTTACTCACTTTTTTTTTTTTAAATAATTCTGTCTTCCCAGAGATTTCTAGCAACACACAGCCTGTTATTTCTCAGGATTAAGTTCTTCATTTCCCCTGTCAACCCAAGCATAGGGACATACATGGTATAAAAAGGCTAACCATGAGATTTTTCTTCAAGAACTCATGAAATTGTCCAAAGAAAGTGTTTCTGAAGTAGGCAATCTTTATATTTCAGGGTCCTACTTTGTATGTGTTCAACAAGAAGAAAAGAACTGTCAGATAGAAAGCAAAATAGACAGACTGACAAAGCAGAGTTCTGGAAAACTTCGGAATTGTTTTTAACTCTAGACAGGAAACTCCCTTTATCCCTCAGGCAGGCAGCAGCTCTGACCAATTCTGCTTCCTGCAAGCAGACACTCTCGTTCCCTCACTGCTCGTCCAGCTACATCTAGTAGGCTGCTACCATACCAAAAAAGGATGAAGCAGAGTCAGGACAAAAGAGCAGTCTTCTGTTGCTGCCACAATTGACATTGTTTAACACGAGAAAGAGGGAGAAAAAAGAGAAAGAATGGAGTTAAGACTCCACCTCTCTAAGAAATATACAGCTGCCCATAGGATTCAAAAAACCCTAACCACATAGTACTCACCTATCAACTGAACGTGGCTTTTCATACGGCTTTAAGTAGGCAATTAGAAATGATAGATCTAGCCACCAGTACTGCAACTGACCGTTGGCATGTGCCTAGCTCATTGTAACTTATCAGCAGGCATAGCTTCTGCGCTCTCATTAAGGCCAAAGGAGAGAATCCAGATTGGGCTAGGTCATTGCCAGTCTTAATGTTAATAAATTAAACCGTTTTTGCATTAGTACTCCCTACAAACATGAATACATGAAAAGCTCAATGCATAGACAAAAAAACCCTAACAGTACAGCCATGAAAGACTGAAAGAACCTTGATGGCAAACACAATACAGAGCCAGACAGCAGAGTCAAATCACTTTTAATTGCAGAATACAGAAACTACGTAGGAAAAAAAATGGGACTAGGAAGGACAAGAAATCCAGCCTAAAGATCTTACTGTGAACAGCTTTGTCCCACCTCTGCTTTCCAGATATACTGGATAATCTCAGTGAAAAAACAAACAAGAAAATGTTTAGACATCAAAACTTCAATTGCCAATATTTCCAGACAAACTAAATGCTGGCTACGTTGACATCTCCAGTATTTTAAGCCCCTTTACATTCATTAGGGTAGTATTTCCAAACAAATAAAATCCTCTAGTTAATATCAATTTGCTGAAACTTAAAACTCCAAAATGTTAACATTTAGACCAAGAGCATGTTGCATTTAAATCCAGTCAAGCATGACAAAACATGTGTTTTTTGTTTTCAGAATGAACACCCAATACTCTGAACACCTCTTTATAAAAAGATAACATTACCAATGAAGGAAAACATGCCTGCATCAAACATGGAGATACGATATTTAAAGAAGCTCTTGGGTAGCACTATTAACACGCCGTAATCACAACACTTACAGAGGAAACTCCAGTTTGGTAATCCAAAGGTTAAATAGGTCCACTGAGGAATATTGTACAATATAGTGAGGAATCCACTGAGAAATATAATTGAACAGCTGTGCAAATTCAGCTATAATTTAATTGGGGACCGCAGTATTTGAGTAATGTAACTGTTCTATACTTCAATTTGTAATTTAAAATCAAACCATAATTGTATAGTTTCCTTTAAAATTCTATGTTCCAATTTATTTGAAACTATTTTACAGTAACTTTTCTGAGAAATTTCTTCATCTACCCTAAAGAAACTAGAATCTTTTCAAACAAGACAGACTAGATGTGCTTGAGAAGCTGTATCAAATGGTTAGACCGTGGTTAAAGATTCACCAACACGCCAGCCTTCTGCTCTGACAAAAATTTATGCTACAATGCAACAACGTAAATCAAGGAACAACAGAAAAACAAGAACAGTTGTGTTTTACCAACCACATCAGTTTACCAATACTTTCCTAGACCAAAGTATGCAGAACAATCAAGTATTGTCCAACAACAGCTATTTCCACTCGAATATGACACTTGACTGAACCCACCGTGAGAGCCAAGAGCCACAGGTGACTAGGCTACAGGGACAGCAACAGCAGTGAAGCTTCAGCTAAAAAGACCATAATAAATCCAGAAATAAAAGCTATACTCAGCCTTTTTTTCTTTTTTGTTGCTGTTGATGCTAAATTTCTCTTCTGAGTAGCTAATACCTTTTAGCAGTATTAAGTATTAATTTGAACAGATTTCACTCTCTCCCCTAAACAGATGCCTGTTTAAGACATACTTTTTAAGAAATGAATTTAAGATATTTGAGAATTTAAGATTTTTTTGGCACATAACAAATTATGATGTTTTGAAGCTGTCTGGAAAGAGGTTCCCTTAATCCTGAAATAAGCCTTTCCCTTTTTGCCACACCAGACCCAAACTGCAAAGCTGGCATAAATGAGTTCTTTGGACTAAGTCTGTGAAAATTAACCTCATGAAAGGTGCCAAATGGTTTGCAGGAAGAAAAAAAGGATGCTTTAAGGAAACTGTGACTGTAGGAAAAAATTAAAATAAAACCAAACAGGCTTAGTTGCTGTTCACAGGTAAGTATGTTACTGCCAGAAGCTATAGCCCAGAAGTTCTGTGTTTGAAGACTGATCTGAATTCTGACTCATTGGCCTAGATCTCTTTTCAAGATTTCACATTGAGGGAGTAGAATTTAGAAGAACTAAAGATGCAGTGCTTTATTCAGATGTAGAATTTTTCTCTACTAGCAGAGAACCACAGTAAGTGACAAACTAGTCCTGTACAAATAGTTAACAAAATTAATTGGTACAGACAACTGAACTGGTCCACAAGGGATCTAAATGAGTAGAAAAATAAGAAATATGTAATGGCAAATTAGCAGCATATGTGCAGTCTCCAAGTATCCCCTTCACTCTAAGACACATCCAAAGTGGACAAACTTTACCCAAGTGACAACAATTCCTGTACCCCATTTCATACTAACCTCCTCTGCAGGTTTACAGCCATCTGGATAGTCCACAAGCACTGGTGGTGAAATCCCACTGCACTGCAGTCAAGCGCTTGCGGTAGGAACCATATAGCGGCAAAGTGATCTAGGTCATTCCGACACAAACACAGAATCACAGGTCTTCCATCCACAAGGTCTTAAGGCTGTCCTAGAAGAAGAGCAGAAATTGAGATAAGTTCCAAATTCAGTTCTCACAGAGCTTGAGGTGAAAGGGGAAGGTCACAGAAGTCTTCCAACTATTGAAGACTTCAAAATCCAAAATTTTGTACAAAGAAGAAAGAGCCAAAAGACTGCTGCTAAAAAGAGCCTGTAAGGAAAACAACATATGCAGGGTAGAGTGGAGAGGTGGAACAAGTCATCAACATTTTGTAGCCTTTCAGATGATATGATTTGAGTAGGAGGACTGCCTGTCCTCCTAAATAAGCAGTTATCTATTTTTGAGCTCTATATATGTCGCCCTCTATCCAATCATGAACACTTAGCACAGCAAACTGGGAATTGTTCTCAAAAAGGCTAGAAAACAGGCTCTTTTATGGCACACATTCACACGAGCAGCTCTCTAGCAGATCGCTCATTTGGGCTAAATTTTTCCAGATATATTTTAACTTAGAGATGTAGTTTTTCTTACATTCTTTCATCTCTCGCCCACAATTTAAACATTAGCATTCATAATGACAGCTCAGGGAGAGAGGGGGGAGCATTATTAAACTAACACAACCCTGATCCTCACTAACTAATATATTTTCAAATAAATCTTAGAACATGACACTTGAAAAACGTTGTCTGAGGCTTTCCAACCGTTAGAATTTCAGCAGCATTGAAAGAAGCGATTCCTTCACATCTCCTTCTTTACTCAGTTAATACAGCAATGTCTGAAGGAAATTCCAAGCAGGTGAAAGGTAAACAAAGCATCTTAACAGATGCGAGACAGCAAATTTTTCAATTTTTAATGCAAGTGTAACTTGCCTACACTTAGGTAATAATTGTCATGTATTATGAGCTTATTTGTTGTACTATATATGAACCTGCTAAGTTATTCAAGTTCATTGTTCCACCTGCTTAAACTGATAGCTCCCTGTATTGCCTATTCCAATGCAAAAACATGCACAACAGAGATGAAAATGAAGATGTTAGAACTATGATAACATGACAGCATGGATGAAATACTTGATACGGTAAGCCAAGATTGGCAATAAAAGAAAAGATGTTTGTCAACTGCTTATTCTAAAACATTATTACTTTACCTGCTTCAATCTAGGGATAATACTTAACTGTTTCCTTTTTTTTTTTTTTTTGGCATATCAAAGCAGAAAAGACAAATGCTTCAACTCATTTTTCTCTGAATTTAAGAATAAATTACCACAATATTGGTACTATTCCTATTCTATGAGTGTGTATTTAACTAAGTCTATATTCACAAAAGGCGCTTACAGTCTAAGTTTTAAAAGAAATGGCTCAGGATCTTCCATAACAATTTATTTATTTTTAATAAATCTGAAAAAAAAAAAGGGGAAGTTTCAAAGGGTGAGAAGAATAAGGACTCACAAGAAGACCCAAGGCACACCCAGCAGGACACCCAAAACTCAACTGCCACCTTTCTGGAAGTGTTACATATTAAGACACCATGACACGAGCTTAAAGACTTACCATTTCCCTTGATCTTTTCTTTGAGTTACATAAACACTAATTCAATCATTCATTCTTTCTGCATATATTACCTTTTCTAAATCTCCAGGCAAATTAACTGTGTCTACAATTTTTTTTTAAGTTCAGTGGCCAAAACTGATCCAGCACCTTCCAATAAGCAATAGAGCAGGAAGTTCAACTCTGCATGTCCTACAGATTATACCACTCCTTATTCAGGCCAAAACACACACACCCCTTGTCTTTATGAGCAATGTTGAATCATGAATTCATAACTCACGGCTTGTCCTATACTGGGGTGGATAAAGTGGATAACTGATTGGAAGGAACTGCTTCAACAGTTGTTCTCCCTCTTCTATGTTATTTTTACCTAAACATGAAACATTTTGCTTATCCTACTAAATCACATCCTATTCTTTCAAGACATCTTTCCATTCAAGATTCTTCAGTATTGCCATCTCAACTTCAGATGCACCTGCATTTATTCTCAAAAGCTGTTTGTCCTGAAATTTCATTATCCAGCTCTATGATCAAGAACAATAAACTGAAACAACTACAGAAAGAAAGCCCATAGAATATCATCTCCCTTCTGAAAGCGCACCTCTGAAAAACAACACTAGCTTCTGCAAACCTAATGATTTCACATACTTAAGATTTTTTTTTTTTAAATCTAGGCTACGTTTCCTTAGCTTGCTCTGTGAGAGTATTACATGTGGCTTTCTCTAGTCCACAAGCTTCCTGTTGCAGTCGAAGTTAGGTTAGTTTGATTGCGTCTCTGAGCTTCACAATAAGGCTTTGGAATTTGCTTCCCTAAATTGCATATTCAAAGAGAAGACTGTTTTACCTGCAACTGCATCTCTTTCATATGTTTCTACTCTAGCTGGATTTTTCCATTACGTTCCTGCTTTGCAGGAGGGTTGGACTCAACGATCTCTAGAGGTCCCTTCCAACTCCTACAATTCTGTGATTCTGTGATTCTGTCAAGAACAAAAATTAACGTATGCATACAGAATAAGCTGATTATTTTCTTATGGTTCAGAATCAAAACAAAAGCCACTTCAGCCAGAAACAAGTAAAGAGAAATCAAGCTGAAGCTGCACTGTGCCTTTTAATTTCCTTGATGTAAAATCTAAATAACCCAGGAAGCAGCAATGATCTATAGACACTACTGATGTAGACAGACAAGGGGGTTAGGAATCATGGACACCAGAAAATGCAGGTAACCTGCACTTTGGCCACAACAACCCCAGGCAATGCTACAGGCTTGGGGCAGAGCGGCTGGAAGACTGTGTGGAAGAAACGGACCTGGGCATGTTGGTTTATGCTCAGCTGAGCATGAGCCAGCAGTGTGCCCAGGTGGCCAAGAAGGCCAGTGGCATCCTGGCTTGTATCAGAACTAGTATTGCCAGTAGGAGTAGGGAAGTAATTGTCCCTCTGTACTCAGCCCTGGTGAGGCCCCACCTCGAGTACTATGTCCAGTTTTGGGCCCCTCACTACAAGAAAGACATTGAGGCCCTGGAGCATGTTCATAGGAGGGCAACGAAGCTGGTGAGGGGTCTGGAGCACAGGTCTTATGAAGAGCGGCTGAGGAAGCTGGGATTGTTCAGTCTGGAGAAGAGAAGGCTCAGGGGGGACCTTATCGCTCTCTACAACTACCTGAAGGGAGGTTGTAGTGAGCTGGGGGTTGGCCACTTCTCTTTTTTAACTAGTGACAGGACAATGGGGAATGGCCTCAAGTTGCGCCAGGTGAGATTTAGGCTGGACATTGGGAAATACTACTTTTCTGAAAGAGTGGTAAGGCGCTGGAATGGGCTGCCCAGGGAGGTGGTTGAGTCACCATTCCTGGAGGTGTTCAAGAAACGTTTAGACACAGCGTTGAGAAACGTAGTTTAGTGGGGTTATTGGTGGGATGGTTGGACTGGATGATCTTGTAGGTCTTTTCCAACCTAGCTAATTCTATGATTCTACGATTCTAAGTGTTTAACAGAAGTGACCAACAACACACATAAAAACAGAGCACAGAACACATGCACCATGGCTTTATTCTGTAATTCTCCATGCTTTACTTTATACAGCATGGGAAATTATCACTTCCACTAAGAAGGTTCATTCAAAGAATTTAAACATTCTTCTTGCATGCAGTTTTTCAGAAGTTGTTGAGATTCATTGGCATCATTAAATTAAAATGAGCAAATTATAAATAAAGATATGTTTTTAAGAGGTGTAAAATACACACTGCTATCGTACTATCTCCCCAAAGCTTAGAAGAAATTTTCAAGGTAGCAGTCACTTCAGTCAGGTCGATACCTGAGGTGATGCCTTTGCTTTCCTTGGCTGTTCACCAACAAAGCAGTCATGGCAAGCACAGCCATGCAAACAGCACAGCAGCGCCTTCCTCTCACAGGCCCTCTGTCTTCTGTTGTTTGAGGACACTACCTCAAAGCAACTTGTGCCAGCCCACCGTTTTTTCTTAAAGTAAATATTATTTTTTATAAGTCAACTGGAAAATACACTCCCATCCTCAATCAAAACTACAGCAATGCTCATTTTCACTTTGCTGAGAGTACTATGCACTAGGAAAGCACAAGAAAACACCAACTATGTGCACATCAGGAGCAGCAAGACAGTTTGTTGGGAGGGCAGATGATTTTCTTAACTTTCAGGACACAAAAGGTTAGCAAACCGATGAGCACAGCCACTTTATTTTGACAGCACTGATGTATACGAGCCTTAAGCAGAGCACATCAGTGGCCCTGCAGCATGTTTACTCTCACCAGGATCATGAACAAAGAGCCGTGTGTTGGCTGCGGGGAGCTGGTCTCTGGACCTTCCCTTGCTCACCGGGAACACTGCCTGCGTTGTTCCACATGCTGCAAATCCACCAGCAAATCCTGAGTCATATGGGGGACGCGGGACACAGCACACAACACAAAGGGCACCTCTACTCCCCCAGCTGACAAAGCATTCACTGGGGATGAACAGAGGAGAGAGGAAGTAAGATTTACAGCAGCCCTGCTCTCCCTGCACTCAGGTGGGACCAGCAGCAGATGGCTGGCTGACATTACAGACAACACACTTCTTGCAGTCTGACTTTGGACCTCACCAACAACTGCTTCACCACAAGAGTTATAAGCATCTCAAGAGATAAAATATCATTTGTGTAACAACCTGTGGATGATGTGGAAGAAGAGTTTTTAAAAAGAATGAGAGAAAAAAAAACTATTCAAGTTATTGTCATATCCATATTCACTGCTTCCACGGATTATTTTTTTAATGGAATTACAGAATTGTTCTCCTAACCACAGGCTCAGTTATTCCAAAGATCCCCCATGTGCACTCCTGTATCGTAGACTACAGAAGATTAGTGAAAGCAAAAAAGAATGGGGACGAGGAGGGAAACCTAAGCAAAATCCAAAGGCTTAGACTTACAACAGTCAGTACCTGAAAGAAATCAGCAACTAAACTTGCACATTACACCAGCAGAGCCTCTCCTTGAGTGCTGCATGCAGTTTTGGGCACCACGGTGCAAAGGTGACATAAAGCTATTAGAGTGTGCGCACAGGTGGGCCACAAGTGCCAGAGTTCAAGGAACATTTGGACAACACTGTCAAGACATAGGGTTTGAATTCCAGGTGGCGCTGCATGGAGCCAGGAGCCAGACTTGATGATCCTTATGGGGTCACCTAGGATGTTCTACGATACACAAAAATGCCAAATTTATGCAGTGCTTCTCAACATTTACAAAGGATCTCAATACCATATTTTCCCCACGAAGAGTACTAAGAAGTATAGTCCCCAGTGTAAAACCACTGCTTCACACATCTAATTGTCTGCTTAGATGCTGAGAAATCATTCCTCCCAGCACTCTGGCATAAAAGACAGTCTACTTTCTATTCAGCTCTGTACCTTAATTGCAAGAGAAATATTTATGTTAAAGAGTACTCATTCTAAACCACATTATTTATGACTATATACATAGCTAAGAAAGGCTGTTTACATATTTACTAACTTAGGAACCAAATCTAACTATGGAAAAGACTCATAAGAGAATACTTCCTATTTCATTTACAAGATGTAATTAGAAGTAGTGAAAGGGAAAACAGTATTCTTGTCCACAGGGTTTTATGAAGCCCTTATATTATCACATGTTGGAACATTAGTCCCCTAGGGTGTCATGGAAATATTAGTCATCTGTTCAAGAGGTGAACAAGCAAATTGTTACTCCAAGGTCCGAAATAACACAACCGCTTATTAAGAGGACTTCAACTCAAGGAACTGGAAGTTTACAGAACATAAAAGTAAACCTTGAGAAAAAAAAATAATCTCTGTGCATAATTTCTGTGCATAGAGCATAGAAATAGCGCAGACTCTTCCCTACAAAGAGGTCCAGGCTGTGGATCCAGTTCTTGGCTCTCTCCAAAGTTTAGTGTTCCAGTGAAAATTGTGGGGAGAGAAATATATGGGAGCGGAGAAGGAATGGTTTTCTGCCTTCCACCAGATCTTAAAAATTCCACTAAGACCGTCTGTCAGTATCAACAGCAGCAGTCTGCATGCCCTAAGACAACAAACTGCTTAAGTGAGCATATGTCTCCATACACATAAACACTAACCCTCCTACAGAAACTCCAGTTTCGAATATCTTCATCTGTCTCCCGGCAAAGTTCTCCCACATGCAACAGTATCTGAAATTTGGCTAAGACAACAAACTAAAACCATTTCCCATTTGCAAAGTAGGGAGATCACTTTAAAAAAAAAAAAATGAATTTCTTCCATTCTTCCACGCACAGGCCAGCAGATAAACACTGACTGGCTTCAGGTGAGATAATGGTCCCTTTTTCAGGAAGTTTTGTTTACCACAAAGGAATGCAGGAAACATTACGTTATCAGTTTCAAAAACAACAGATGCACTCAGTAACGCTGATCTGAGCTTCTTTTCTGTCCACCTCTGTGCAACCACTAACAGGTAGCTGCAGCCGAACACTGGGAGCTATTAACACTGTCATCACAAGGACAAGGAAACAGTGACAACAAACCCATGAAGGAGCTCTTCTAAAAAAAGCACTGCTGTTTCATTGCAGCCTTTGGCAGTGCTGCAATCCAGCACGCAGTTTCCCAAATCGCAATGCAAATCTTAAAGTTCCTTCCTAGAAACATTCCATTTCCCCTTGCTTACTAATTGCTAAGCTAGCCAGCTGTTTGCAGCGCCTTTTTTTTTTCCCAGTATGTGCACAAACCGAAGAGATGCTTCAGTATCCAGGAAGAAAAGTGTGCAGTTTACATAAACACCATGCCTAAAATCAAGTTGAGAAACAAGAGCACTAAAAAAAAAAGCAGTGCAGTTCAAGGAAAGCATCAGTACGTCCTACTGTCCCCAGACATTTCCCTGACACCACTACATCCAGATACAGGTTAAAGCCAGTTTAACACAGAGATGAACTGTAATCCAGAAACATTTACAATCTATGTCACAATCAAAGGAGGGGAAAGAACAGCCGGGCAAAGGGAGGGGAAAGACTGTCCATTTCAGCAGCAGTGGCTTCTTAAATTTTGCAATTTATTGTCACATTACATTTAAACAAGGTTCTTGCTTGGTAATTCTCCCCTATTTTCTCTAATTCTTTGTTTTCCAGTTACTCTGATTTCCATCTTGATTTAAACACCCTTTAGCAGTTGCTGTGGACCAGGAACACTGTGAATTACACCACAACAGCAAGAGGGAAGGATTACTAGTCTGCTACCTGGTAGGCTGCTTCCAATTCTGAGAAACTTTCACTACTGGCAATCTTCAGCAGCTGTTCTGACAAATCCAGCCACTTTGCATTTTCCGTAACTGGCAAGACATCAGGTGTATAAACCCTTGCTTCACTAAAACACTGGCTTGTTCAAGGCTAAGGAATAATTTTTGTTTGAATGTCCTGTGAATGGATGCAACAGGAACATTCCATAAAGAAGCTTGCCCTGGAGTACAGCAAAAGCTAGGGTGCAATGTGAAAACATGCCAGATGTCTAAGTTTCCAATCAGCCCCTAAAACAGAAGTCACTAAAGATAAAATAACCAAAGTCTCAGCTAGGCTACGTACAAACTATTTTGTATGGGAAGAGGAGACAGAGCGAACAATGACTTGCACAAAAAGTACACCTGAACATTTTAGTTGATAACAGGTATGCCATACCATAGAACACTTCAGCAAGCACATACATGAAAGAAGGCACTTTTAAAAAATATAGCTAAATAAGAAACAATAAAAATATGAATGTTCTTTCTTCAGCAGACACTGTATAGTTCTTAACTTCTTTAGAAAGATGGGGAAATCTTTGGATGCACTGTCTTAAACCACTTAGCCCAAAACTGTTAGCACATCAAGAAAAGCAAGCAGGACATACCCAAAAATTTTGGGCTCCTCATGGTGCACCAAAACAAAGCCTTCCAGCTCACTGGCATTTCAGCTCAACCAACTGACAAAAAAAAGATATCCTTAACAAACCACTTCTCAACACTGGCTCACATGGAAACTATCAGCTAACCTTTTGGACACATCAGGAAAGGTACTCTTTTTTTTTTTTTTTTTTAAAGATACTCAAGTCCAAACCATCATTAGTAACTAGAGAAGCAAAGCCAGCTGAAAAAGCATTTTTAAGACCCTCATCTGCAACTGAAAATTCGGGGCTTGCAACTACCCCTCAGTAAGGCTCCCAACAAAACAGAAGTCTACTCATCAAAATACCTAGGCTGGATTTCCATGGTACAATGCATGAATATTTAGCTTTGAATTACTTGGATATAAAATTACTAAGAACCAACTTCAGTAGCAGCTCAAGTGCCCTACCAGCTTCCAAAAAAAACAGCAAATGCTGAGGACAGTTATTTACTTTGCAAGCTGAAGTGTTCTACAAACCAAGTACACTCAAACCACTGATTTGTCAGCATTGTTCTCAGATGTGCATCAAAAAGTGTTCCACACTTCAAGAAATTAAGTTCTGAACAAACTCTAAAGAAAAAGATGATTAAATATAACACTTTCAGCAATAGTCTTATCTCCCTTCTATATGCTTAGAAAAAAAGAATACAGAACGGAAAATTCAATTATAATTTTATACCATTTCAACTCCATTCTACGTATCAAGAATGAATGCAGCAAATAAATTTGCAAAAGACTAAAATTCAGTGATATCTTCAGCATATGTAACAAAAAACTACAAGTATTTAGAGAATGTGCAAGTGTAATTTCTTATATAATTACCTTGTCTGTCTGGTCTAGACTAACAAGTAATATTTTGCTACAGAGATGCCACATGTTATCCAGATACATCAACAATCTCAACCATCTCCTCGAAGATTACTCCAGCCTACCCCAGCGCTGTAACAACACACCCCATGCTGTAAACCAAAGTGCAGGATATGCCGCTAGGTACTCCAATAAAATGTACTAAGTCCCTCCTATTTCATGTAAAGATTCCACTGATACTTTCCTGAAAATTATAGCTGTCTTTAGCCTGAGTTATATCCAATTCTCCAGTGTTCAGAGCAATTACTTCAATTCTTTGTTGCATTTCCAGAAAGCACAAGCAAGCACTAAAATGTGAAGAACATTTAGTCTTTTGTCAGTGAGTCATGAGGGGCAAAAAAGGAGGTCAAACTGATTTCTTCCTACCTGAAACTGGCTAGACAGGTTAATCACACCAGCCAAAACATTATCTGCCAACAGGGAGACTCTCCCCGCAGTCACTCCTTCTATAGTCTATTAGTAGTTCTGGGTTTGCAAATTCTTTTACTAATTAGTTTGCTGCACAACCATAGCTGTCACTATTTGTCAAAACAGCTATTGAGATACTATTCGGCCATTTAAGCATTTTTGTTATTCTCTAGAGCAAGGGATCTATATTTCATTCTCTTCCAACCCTTCTGCTTCCTCCTTCAACTGGTCTTCTGTTGCCTAGGTTCCATTCACTTATACTTGAAGCCCCTACGTGTCCCCCTCAGGCGATGCATTAACTAGGAGTCCCTCCAATGCTGTTCAGCAGCTACAGAAACCTAAGAACTTGAGCAGGGAGACGCCACTGCTTCTTTCACATTGCCCAGTGCAGAGATTGGAGATAGCAGCTTTCATCAGTGGGATCTTCTCCCGAAGTTCTCACTTCAAAGCTGTTCAGATGCTACCGAAGACTGTAATTGTGACTGCTCACATTCTCATTCACTTTTAATCATTAAAAAATGACTGATAACATCACTTAATGACACCCACTCCCAGTTTTCCTCGCCTCAAACACTGACTCGGACCAATGTACTTTTTTGAAACAGCCTTCCACAAAGCAGTGTGTACAAGCAGCTGCCACAGGTAAGAATTAAACCTCCTACTGCAGAAAGGTACAGTTTAATTGTAATGGAGGAAATGCTAGCACAGACAGTGAATTGAACTTTGGTCGTTTCTTTGCCTTGTGGTATTCAGAAAAATCCAGGTGATTATACTCCCTTAATTGCATCATCTTGCATACTTTACGTGTATGAACAGTACATTAACCTTATCTTCATCTTGCCTACAGTATGCTTTCCTGCTGTTGTGTTTTTTTTTTTCAAGACAAGAACAACAGGAGATAGCATACCTACCAAACAGACACCTTATAAGCCAAATCTCTTTTCAAAGAGGAAATTCCAAGCTAACCCCACTTAAATATACATGTTTTCAGGAAATTCATATTTATAAGTTCATAAGCAAGCTATGAAAGCTTTGTGCAGGAGAGAAGAAACATGACCAACTATTCATTAACATAAGCAAAGTGACTTAAGTTGTAGGACTATATTCTTCCAGAAAAACTAGCCTGTAGCAGCAGCTGGCTGGGTTTGTGGGTTTTGTTGTAATTTAAAAGGACCAGCTGCAGTAAAAGCAGCAGCACACTGAAAAGTATCTTATGGAATGCTGATGCTTAGAAATAAATTAGTCCATCTGCAAGCAGCCCTTGCTAAAACAAGCTATCCTGTCTTGTGAAAAGCAGAACTAGTGATCTACTCTCCCACAGTCATTAGCAATAACCTCACCACTTTGATGCTGGCCCTTAAGAGCTCTCCTTCATTCCCCACATGACGCTATCATCTCTCTCATGTCTCTTAATTAACAGCTCGACAAGAGATATCACATGCCATGGTTTGTTCTAAGGTTTACGTATACCATCTGGTCAGTCTAAAAGTAAAAGCATTCACTGGTGAACAGGCAAGCCAGAAAAAAAAAATAAGAAAAAAAAACAGGCAACCATCAAGCTTATCCCACGGCCCCTGTAGAGAGCATTAGTGTGACTTTTCTTCTGCTTCAGCACCAGTTTTCTCCAAATCCCTGTCAACTTGCCATCTGTGGGACTTCTGCCGTTTGACTGTGACTAAAAGCAGCCTAACCAACTAGGGGTGAGAGCCCATGGAGGAAAAGCAGTGGAGGACTGAAGGTGAGGTCAAAGTGCATCAAATGGCCACTCTTCTCCCGCCAAAGAGATTTTGATGCCTTGATGGGGCAAGCATTTATCAAGAATTATTGTTTGTTTTTACAAGGAATTCCACAGAGTATGAAGTTACCTTATTTGACACGGGACAAGAAAATAGAGAAGTTACAAGCAAAGAACCAACACTGGCATACAGCTAGGGAAACATCCCCTTCCATCACTTGAGAGCTATACATTTAATGCATATAGATGAAGCCAAAACAAGCACCTTCACATTTCTAAAAATATTCTTCCTGTACTACAGTTTTTCCCTTTAGTTCTCCTCTCTTGAAAGATCAACATTAGGAAACCAGCCTTTGTGAAGCTGCATTTAGAGCAGTGTTTTTTCCAAAAGCCTTCATCTATAGTAGGTAAAGATTTTCAGACATACAGTTTTATGATATTAAGACACTTCTATCTTCCTAACTTATACAGTAGACTTTGTAAGTTTTGAGTTTTCAGTAATGTTCTTCTATGAAGATTCATGCTTTTATTTATAAATACTTTATTTCCCCCAGGTGAAACAGGTAATCTTTTTGGAAAAGGAAAATGATTCTTCACCAATTGTTTGCATAAAACTGACTAAACTTTCTCCTGCTTGTGCCTGAAAGCAACTGCTCCGCACACAAGTTTTGTGATGCCAAAGTAATACTAGCAGTGCTAGCCACCACCAAGAGCCAAATTAATCCTTTTTTTCTCCAAAGAGGAAGTGTGAGACTTGAAATTATTTAAACAAAAGAGTTGAACACAGTGGTCCAAGTGACATTTCCTCTTCAATGTGGAAGGCCATAAATGGATTTCAACTTACTTCAAGTGACGCCGGTCATCGCTTTTCTCTTATGTTGGGAGAGGAAGCCAATACTCACATATCTTTATTTTTTATGTAATGGTTTAACATGTTTTTAAAACACAAAAGAACTCATTAGGTCATTCAGAATACACGGAAAATATCCAGCAAGCTATGTTAAGAACTCGTATGAAGAAGTAAATAGAAGACCTCATGCATTTTCTGAACACGCTCAGTACAGTAAAATGCGTTCCCCATAACTTGGCTTCAAGGTAGTTTTCTCTTTCTTTTTTAACTCTTATTTTTTCACCTCCCCAAGTATGTCAAATTACATTTAAAGAGCAATGATTTTCCAAAAAAGGCTGAGCTCATTTTCAGATAGCCAGGTCTAAGATGTATCAAACCAGATTTCAAAAAACAAACAACCTTTTATTTGAACTTCTTTTAGATACTTTTCCACACCCAATATTGAATCTATATCCTTCTGAATGAAAATTAACAATACATTCAACCACACATTACAGTCCCTTACAAATAGGAGTGGAGAAATCACAAGTTATCGACAATCGTTAAGCTGATATGCTCCAACAGCAGCTGATAAGAGTTGTTTCCAACTAACAATTAGCCAGCACGAGGTACAAGTGATCAATACAGCAGCGGTCTCTTAGAATAACAAGAAATTGTTCTTGTTTCTGCTCAGTAGAAATAGATGGTACAGCTCACCTCTGTGGGCGGAAGTGGTAGTGAATCACAATTTCATTAGCCTCCACAACAAAAGATGGTCTGATTCTAAGAAAGTTGGCATCAAACATATTTACAGTCTCAGTGTTTCAAGTTTAGCTATGAAGATACAAAGGTCAAAGATTTGATTTAGAAATCAGAACCTGGTCTGCACACTATTGAAGTCTGGGCTCTTCTGTATAGAAGCGACAATAATGAAAGGCTGTTCACTTAAAAAAAGAAAACATCCCATTGTGGTTTCTTTGTTTAAAGACACTAGCGGATTAGCGCAGAATAGTGACTGCAACTCAGCGCTATTCATTAACTCTAGTGAAAATAACATGAGGTATGTTCCAAAGAAATAGAAGTCATTGTTTTCCTAGCAGAACTTGGGAAGTTTTATGACATTTTCAACAAAGAGAAAAATGCGGTTAAAAAAAAAAGTCTTTAGATATCTTTCAAATATACATAACACTCATGAAATGCAGAGGAACTATTGTTTCAGCCCTGAGTCCTCAGTGTTTGGGAAAGCACAATTTGTGGAAAAAAAGGAACAGTCAAGATGTCTAAAGCTGTGCAAGAAAGCTTTGATATAATCCAGAGCACGAAAATTATATATTATTGTATTTCTGTGAATCAGATCACAGCTGAAACTGGGACAATTGGTTTCTCACACACAGCAGATTTCAAGCCCTAACTGGTTGCAGCAAAGTGATTAGTTTCCTGGACATGGAGAGACAAACTAAAGGATGTGATTCGACAACTCCGCAAAATGCAAAAGCTCCTAGAAGAAAGAAACATTCGGAAAGAAAGAAAACAAATTACATTAGAAGCAAGGGCCGCGGTTTTCTGTTTTTTTTGTTGTTGTTTTGTTTTTTGGGTTTTTTTTTGAGGTTTAGCAGATTCAATATATAACTAATACCTAAAAGAAACCAAGCTACTGTATATTATTTTAAAATTAACTACTAGAAACATAAATTTCTTATGATGTACACAGCACAGGAAAAACTAGGTATACAGCACAATTAGCACATTCTGATAGAGGAAAATTTCATGTTGGACCTTCGTATACAAGATAAATCCTGCTTTAGCTGCTGATTAAAACCATTCTGCTTACTCACTCGACTTGTCAAATTGTTCGTAATGAGTTTTAGCACCTTTTTTCTTTCAATTAGATGACACCATACCAGAATCATGAGGAACAGTACTTGAATACATAACATCAAAAAATAAAAGTAAAACTAAAAAAGAACAACCTCCACCTTTCAGCAGGGGGACTACATGCATTTAAAATATATAAGTTAAGATTTTTCAGATGCTTTTGTCATATTAAACTCCAGTTCTCCTGTACTGCACTTAGGTATCTTTCTTCCAACTATACTTTACAAGACTTGACGGATTATTTAATATTTCCTGCAGTAGTCTGTTGGTGCTGCTGGACAGTCTCAGTACAAATTTTGCCTCACTCTTTAAACCAACATTTTGTAAAACAAAGTACTTCAACAAGAAACATACAAATGATCTTAGAAGTGTTCAAATATTAATGCAGTTCCTAGCAATTCAATGTGTCTATTCACAGCTGAACATCAAAGAGATATTTCAGAGCATGTAAAACCTATAATAAACATGTTTTTCTAACATCACATGACCAATACTCCTTAAGCTCTCAGCCCATCACTGCAGTTTTGAAGGCTAGATTATCATCCATTTACTTTTGGGATTATGCATAGCCAAAGCAGTCCTCATGCAGATCTGTGCTCTCTGAAAATATTTTAGTCCAACATTCATAAAATCATATGTTAGAACTAACTTGAAGCTGAAAGAAAACCATTTTTGACGAGTATGCCATCTAATCTACCAGCAGCTGCTCCATTCTGTTGTGCTTCAACAGGAAACTCGAGCTTTTACAATGAATAAAGGATTCCTGTGCATCCTTCCTTTCACATTGTTCTCCATATTCACTTTAGTGCCCAAATAAACCCCATCAGAAATTGAAGAAAGGAGATCACTGAGCAGCGTGGAGTTGCCTTAATACAGCTATATTACAGCACTTTTCCAAAACGTTATCAGCCAACAGCTTGTTCTTTGAAGAGGCCAGATACTGAGATTAAAGCTAAGTCTCAAGCAAATAGAAGTCTAACTTAGGATACTTCTCTCTGTAACCCTTTTTTTTTTTTATTAAACACATGAAATGATAACACAAAGTACTTGGCACTGCAGCAAGGTGTAAGCTGTGCTAAGAACCTAAAGGCCTACCAGAATTTGGAGGAAGATACAAAGCGTATGTCATTTTAGCCTACATTAAGGCTCCTGAAGTGGCACTGTCCCTTCCTGCTTCCCAAAGTTACTGAACTGCACGACTCTGTACTCTGCGTGTGTTTTTCCAGACTTTCAGTTTAGGAAATTTTCCTCAAAATCAAAGAGTCAGAAACGTCAGTTTGAAAAAGGACTTCAATTTTACAACTCTTCTTTGCAGGCAAAGAGCTTTCTGTGGCACTTCCATTTTTCTTGAGATATTTATTTCAAATAAATGTACTTCAACTGCAGTATCTCTCTGCACTTTAAGTAGTAGAATATTCTTAGTACAACTTGTAGACATTCACATAATCTCCAGGATTTGAAAACTGAAAAGAAAATAGGTTTACTGAACTTTTAAGAAACACAGGTACTTGAATTAGTAAACTTTGGATCTGTGAGCCCTTCAGAAAAAAACTTCAAGAATGTACTGGAAAAGGCATGAACAAAGACACACAGTTTCCACTGGGTGTTTTGGCTGAGTATTCCCATTATTCCAAATCTCTCTCCAGTACAGGACTGTTCTGGTACGCAGTCTTCAGCTGTTTTTCAAAGATAAAGACAACAGACGTTCACCTCACTCACATGGCACTACAGATATTAGAGTTCAAAGCCACAAAATGGTCTTAAAAAAAAAAGTTCTGCAGAAACATGTCTTTAACAGTCAGTAATTCACAAACAGGACACCCCAAGTAGCATCCCAGCCAGCACCAACTGAATCATCTCTTGCAGAAGCGCTGTCTTGAGACAATAGCCGAAGCTGAGTTCTGCCTGTGGAATTAGAATTCAGCTTCTTTCGTTGAGAAGTGTATCGATTCCAATTACTTTAAGTACATAACGAACTGAAAATTAAATAAATTCATTACTTTAATTTTAACTTAAATGAGCCCTTAAAGATGCTTTAAAAGTGCCTCTACACTGAACATTTGCTCTTTGACGCACTTAGCGTAGAAATGTCACAAACAGGACACAGACAAAAGATCGCAGGCTGTTCTCAAAGCTCTGTTTATTCATAATGGTAATCAAACTGATGAACACCAGAGTGAAAGCACGTTTAGCCTAGGGCAAATCTGCACTTGAACCATCTCAAGATCCAGAAGTCTACCGTACAACACCAGCCAGCACAGCTAAGAAACAACCATGTGAAATAACACCAGACAGTCATCCTCTTGTGGCAGGGCTGGGAGACAGTTTTATTCTTGCTCTTAGTCAGTGCTCATCCGGGCTGCTACGGTTACACTCATTTTAGAGTCCTGTTGTGCAGATATCTGATGAAGACCTTTCATAGACATGTTTCTCTTGATAGAGGTCCAGGGTCACTTGTTTAATTTTTTCATTCCGCCTTTCAGTTAGCTGCTCCACTGGGCTGCAGGAGTGCTTCCAAATCTCCCTCTATCTGTTGATCGTCTATTTCAACCTGTTACCAATGTTCTCCTCCTCAGGTCTGCTTCTCACAGAACCTTCCAAACAACTGAAACATGCTTCCCTCTCCCTGTAAGGATTCTGCTATCATCATTTTCTAATTCTCAGCATAATCCTGGCCACCATTCTCAAACTGCACTGAAGTATTACTAACACATAGAGAGCAACCTCAGATGGCACGGAGAAAGATGATGAGCTGTGGCTGCAGAAAAGTAAACAGACTGAAATTCTGCAGGCTCTGCAGGCCTTAACCACACCATGCCTGCGAAACGAGGCTAGCATTCCTCCTTCTTGCAGAACCACCTAACATGGGGTACTTTGCACTGCAATAACTGCTGCAGCTGATGGGACACACCAACAGAATCTGGGAGTCTCTCCCAATGCAAATTAAGAAGAGCAAGATCGTAACATACCCTCTTACTTGCCTTCAAGGTGTTTTCAGAGGCAGCTTAGGCATTGGGCATCATAACAATTCACATAACTGGGATGACATGACTTCAGGGATTCTCTTATGTGAGGAATTATTGGAACTTAACATGAAATACTATGTATCCCAAATACGGTAAGAGTTCATCTACAGTAAGAAATCCCATTTAAAAAAAAACAACACCAGAGATTCTATTGCTTGTGCAACTCAACAAATGAAGGCATAGCACTAACGAAAATAAGGCAGACCTTCCAATACACTGACTTGCAATTTACAGAACAAAGATTCAGAAAGCAAGACTAGAGCAGTGGGACAGCAGAGCCAAAGAAGGCCAACTCTCTTTCAGCTGGGCAGGAGCACAGGAGCTGACTTAGCTCCTTGGGAAGCTTTCTAGCAGAGCAAAGCTTCTGAAAGTTGATGCCAGCATGGCACAGGAAAATGTATGAAAACACTTTCCTCCTTAGCTGAGGATGAGTTCCACAACAGCTGTACCACAGTACATCAGCTGCCACATACAGTCTGAGCTCCCAAAGCACCAAGCTGCTGATGCTTTCTCTCCCTCTGCAAACCTAACTTCTTCCTGGAAAATAAACACAAACTTGAGGAGCACCAGAGCCTGTAGAAAAGCAGTCCTCAACATAGAGGGATCAGTACACCCACCTCTATACATGTGCTAAGTGTTGGGTAAGATCTGATAAACAAGTAAGAACACAAAAGCTGAAACCATCAGTGAATTGCAGTGGCCATTAAACACCCATTCAAGTTAGGAAAAAACAAAAACTGCAACACTCTAAAGCTCTGACTATTTGGGTACTACCAAAACCAAATACCTCAGGGAAAAAAATAAGTTTTGAAGCCATTCATTCCACAACCAGGTTCCGTACCATAGTTACCTACCATTTAAAGGTAGCAGAGAAAAAGAGAAAAGGATTTTTTTTAATGCTTGAAAATAAAGCTCTGGGTAACAGAAACAATGTCCAGTGAGATCAGGCGATGACCTATAGAGATCACCTTGCCAAGGGCACCTTTTCTGAACCAACCAGGTCCCCATGCACACCGGCTTTCAGCGACAACTGAGGTCATCACAACTTCTTACCTTGACTGCTCAGATCCTCTGGCTCTTCAAACAACGACAAGAAATCAAAAACCATCTCCCTGTGAGAAAACAAGAGCTGCCACTCAGTAACCTGCAGAGTTCTAGAACTCAAGTTCATACCCGAGTGGACTGCACCTCGAGGAGCCGGGGCTTAGCACAGCAGCACACACGCAAGATATTTATGCAGTGTTCAAAGTCACAAGCTTCTAATGTAATTGAAAGTAAACGCTCCTTAAGAATATCCGTATTTCATAGTGCAAAACCATATTTAAACAATCAAAAAGTGAGTAATAGAGCAGTTAGCCAGCTCTTTAATACATTAGCTAAAAGTATATCAATTACATTGATTTTTATGATGGGCTGACTTCACTTAATGGACTAAGCTCACTAGGACTGTAAAAAAGGGAAAATGCTCTTCTAGAATTAGTGGAAGATGGTGTCAAAATGCTTTTAAGACAGGCACGCAGTTAAAACATTTTATTTGGGGATGTTAAATTTAGCATACTACTCTCAAGAATGGATACGGTGCTCAAGTGGAGTAAAAGCCACGATCACAACACTGCAGATGTATTTTGCAGATTCCTGTGATATTCGTCTTTAAAGGCTGTTTTATTCCTAGCTAAGAAGCAGGAAGGCTGGACTAGGAGTACGGAGACAAAATCCAGCGCTGTGGAAGGTTAACAGCAGGATGCTCCAGGGATCCACAGAGCAGGCAGCGCTTAAGGGCACCGATTAAAGATGTGAAAAGTAGAAATGCTAACAGTCAGGGTAGCTTCGTCAGTGATGGAAGACTGAAAATGTAACTAACTGGGAGCTAATTGGCCCCAGCGCACAAGTGACACGATGGCGGACAAAACTCAGCGTTCAGAAATGCAGGAGTGGCAATGAAAATCAGACAGTCGCTACAGTGGTGAGCAATTTAGTAGTGAAGTAAGAGTTCATATAAACCAGAAGGTTGTAAGCGTCCCTGGGAAATTCCAGGAAGACTTTTGCTCAGTACAAGCATAGCTGCTGAAAATGAGAAATGCTCGGATGCATGAGGAGCAGCAGCAAGCACCAGCAGGACTGTAACGCCTTCATAAAGCTACCTGTTCACTCTCAGCCATTACCTGAGAAAGGCTGCTCTCATTTTACACCATGTGTCTGAAGAATCTTGGATGAACAGGTCGGAAATGATTACTGCTGATATAAAGCATAACAAAGCAAGAAATGAAAAATGCATAGCTGTTAGCAGACTGCACAGCAGCCAGAATGGAAACAGCCTGCACCTCGAAAATGAAGGTGCTAATCAGTGAAAGTGGGAAGCAGACCCTTCAGTGCTACGCTTTCTTGATACGGTGCACAACCACACTTTCAAAGTCATCACTATTGTGTGTCTGTATGGCCAAGAGCCTGCCCCCACCAAAGGAAGGGCTGCAAGCAAGGATTTGGCTCCTCTAGCACCAAGCACCGGTGTAAGACCCACAGCAGGATGGAAGCATTCAGCATCCTTCTCACGACCCACCACAGGCCTGCAGCCAGGGGGAAGCTGAGCAGCTCCACTGCACAGCCCCAGTGCTACAAGTACCAGCGGGGCCTGCTGGTGGGGGAAAGGACGGTCCTCACCTTACAAACTTCTTAAGTCAAGGTCATAAAGAGCACCATGAACTACAGTGGGAAACACACAGTATAACTTGGTGTAAAGCACGCCACTAGAGATTTCCAAATAAAAGAACTCCAGAACTCTTGTTCAGAGAGATGTGTTTATAAGTACAACGAAGTCCCACGCTCAGAAATATCACTCCAGATCTCAGAAGGCATTTAAAGGTAACCTACATCCCAAAGGCTTGGTTTGCAGGTCGCACAGAGCAACAGGCAGGGACAGCAGCAGGACCCCCGTGGCCTTCTGAACCAACCTCTGTCCCAAGTGAGTATCCTGGGGTTTACAGGCACCCTGGAGGAAAACACATAACAAGTACACAGCCAACACACGGTGCTACCCATGGGCACGCAGCACAGGAAGGGCAACACCAGCAGTGGGGAAGCTCTCCCGGCAGGATACCAGCAGGGCTGAAGCAGTACCTCAGCCATGCAGCACCGCCCTCCCACCTCCCATTCCTGGGGCAGACCTGGCCCACATTACCCAGGAGAGGGATGTGCCGCAGAGCAGAAGTGGAGCAGCACCCCTCGGTGCCACTGGGCTACGCAACGCCTGTCACATGGCACCACTACAACATTTCCGTGACTTTCAGTAATGTCACCGGGTGCTGTGCTCCGGATTGAGGAACCAGGCAGCTCTGCCCACACATCTCAGGGCTGCGGGGAGCCGGGCGGCACCCAGCAGCAGCCCCACTGCTGTTGCTGTCACCTTGATCACAAGGGTGGCTCATTCCCGGCGTCCTTGCCAGGTGATGTCCCTGCCGCTGCCTAGGGACACCACACCACTTGGGAAACACCTCTCTCCACTGCGCGCACGTGTTATAGATAAGGGGAGCTGACAGCACGCTCCATGCTAACAGTCCCACTCACAGGACACACTGAGATCCCAAAGCACTGGGAAGCGAAATGCCTTCTGCAGCATAAGCAGCCCTTTGTGTTGACAAGGGAAACGAGTGCTGCGGTGTTCCATACGTCTGGGGCACCCTGAGCTCACAGCCCCTGCAGGGAGCCGAGCTGGGAGCAGCAGCGCACCAGAACTCGGGGTTCGCTGCATGCTGCCGCTCCGTACAGCTGCTGGCCGTGCCCGGGTACAGCTCACGAACACCATTTACACAAACGGGAGATGCCGCCTCACTCCGCTCTTTGCCGTAAAAGTTCTTTCTCCCAGCAGCCGCCGCACAGCAATCGGGTTCCATTCCCGCACCTCGTTCCGTACACCCACAGACCGACAGCTCCTCCGAGCTGACACCGGTGGGACCCCAACCCTCAGCCGCGTTCAGTGACGGGGGGCAGCGGGCAGAGGAGCGCTTCTCGGAACGGGAAGCGGTAAGAGCACCGCTACACGGGTACCGCCACACGAAAACTAAGTTGCTTTGGGCATCGCTCGGAGGACACCCTCGCTTCGCCTCGATCCTCTCCGGTTTCAAGAAAGGAGAACGGGGCTGAGTGCCCCGAACGCTGCCCGGTTACGTAACGGCCCCTCACGGCCGGAGCGGAGCAGGGCCGGGCCGCCGCCCGCCGCGGGGCACGGACGCCGCCGGGGGCCGGCAGGGAAGGGAGGGCGGACTGCAGCCCAGCACGCGGCGCTCGCCCCGCGCTTCCCCCCGCGCGGGCCGGAAAGCGGAACCCGCGGCGCCCACCGCCCGCACTCACCTCGGTGACGCTCGGGGCCGGCGGGAGGCGAAGGGCGGCGGCGGGGCTGCCCCGGCCCCGCTGTCACCGGCCGCCCGGGGCAGAGTCCCGCGGGGCGAATCCTCGGGCGACGCCGGCGGCGGCGGGGGGGACGAGCCGCCCGGCGCCCGCTCGCCGCCGCCGCCTCGCAGCGAGTCGATTCGCGGCCGGCCTCGCCGCCGTCGCGCAGCCGGGTGCTGCCGGCGGCGGCCGCTACGGCCGGGGCACCGCCGGGCACGGAGCGCCGCCAGCCGCCGCCTCGGCCCCCTCTTCCTGCGGCCGCCGGCGGCCGCGCTCGGGGCGCAGTCACGCGGAGCCCCGCGGAGAAGCCGCCGCTTCGCTCAGCGCCTCGGAACCCGCCGCCGCGCTCCCGCTCCGCATCCCCCGTCCTCCGCGCACCGGCGGCGGCGCCTCCGGCCGCGCCTCTGCCGCCCGCTCTCCCGCGCGCGCCGCTGCCGCCCGAGCTCCGCTCAGCGCCGCGTCTCCATCGCCGGCGCGGGGGCGGGCGCAGGGAAAGGGGCGGGCGCGGCCCCGGCCGCCCGCGCGCCCGCGCCCCCTAGGTGGAGCCCGCGCGCCCGCCCCGCCCCGCCGGAGCCCGGATGTGCCGCGGGACCGAAGGCTGCCGGCGGCGCGCTCCGCTCTCCGTGTGCGCCCGTTGTGTGAAGGTGCGAGGCCGGAGGGGTCTCCCAGCGACTTTGCCCCTCGCCATTTGGTGAGCGCGGCCCGCCTGCGTGTCGGCAGTGGGTGTGCCAGCTGGACGCCTGGCGGTCCGTGGGCAAATGAAAGCATCCCACTGCATCGACAGCAAGCCCTGAGTATCTTCTTGGGTATGGGGCCCACTGCAGCATCAGTGTGTTAGATGTGCATCCTATAATAGTGCTTATAGAGCAAGAGTGTTTAATAAAGCTAAAATGCTGCTCCAGAAACCAAATGAGGAAAATAACGCTTGAATTGCGGGAGCTGCTTTATCTTTACCTACTCTTAATTTCAGCTTTTTTTAAGCTTATAGATCAAAGTTTCTAAGCTCTCTTTGAAAAGTCTAACTAGCAAATAAATTTTTCGTGAAGGAAATAGTGTTTTTCCTTGAAGAGTAAAGCTCTCTGAAATAACGTATAGCTTTAAAGAGTTTATTTACAGAGCCCAAAAGCTTTGGTTTACAGAGCTCAATAACTGTGTTGTGCTCATTATTAACATATCTAATGAGTTCCTTGGCAGAAACCCTGTATTTTAAGAACAATTTAATCCTAGGATCATAAAAGTTGGAAAAGACCTCTAAGATTATCTAGTCCCAACTATCAGCCCACCCCCACCATGCCCACTAACCATGTCCTCAGTGCCACATCCACATGGTTCTTGAACACCTCCAGTGATGGTGACACCACCACCTCCTTGGGCAGCTTGTTCCAATGCCTCATCACTCTTTCAGAGAAGAAATTTCTCCCGATGTCCAACCTGAACCTCTCCTGGTGCAACTTGAGGCCACTACCTTTTATGCTATCACTGTTACCTAGAAGAGGCCAACCCTCACCTCTTCACAGTCTCCCCTCAGGTTGTTGTAGAGAGCGATAAGGTCTCCCCTGAGCCTCCTCTTCTCCAGACTGAACAATCCCAGTTCCTTCAGCCGCTCCCCGTAAGACTTGTGCTCTAGACCCCTCACAGCTTCGTTGCCCTTCTCTGGACATGCTCCAGGGCCTCAATGTCTTTCTTGTAGTGAGGGGCTCAAAACTGAGCACAGTACTTGAGGTGCAGCCTTACCAGTGTCGAGTACAGGGGGACAATCACCTCCCTGCTCCTGCTGGCAACACTATTTATAATACAAGCAAGGATGCCATTGGCCTTCTTGGCCACATGGCCAACAGCAGGAAGGAAAAAAAAAAGTGTGTAGACAAATTACGTGCATGCTGGACCTATTTTAAACGTGCTTAGATTTCCCACACATCCATTTTTTCCACAGACAGACAAAACTGAGGTATTCAGAATCTGCCCATGTGCTCACAGACAAGCAGTCACTTTGGTAGGTGGAGCGTGCGTGCCAGGGCCTGCATCTCCGTGTATGTTAATGCACATTTTGTCAGCCCCTTGCCTGATGCTCAGCTACAGCCTCATTGGGTGAGGCAGGTGTTGGCTGTAGGCTGCTGAGGAGGGGAAACCACTAGCCAGGCAAGCTGCATGTGGCACTGGGAGTGGCTTTGCCAAACATTGGCTGAAGTAGTTTAATCATTCATGGTAAGATAGAGTGCATTTTGAAAAATGCTTGGAACTGTAGTCAGGTGACAGAGGAGACTTTGCGTGTAGAAATACCCTGTGGGATAAAGAGGCACTCTTCATGTAGGCCCAAGCCCCACATGGTGCTCACGTGTGCTCGCTTTCAGTGAGTGGAATCGGATTCCTTCAGCACTTAACGCAGTCGAAGCGCTGGAGCTGTGCTGCACAGCTAAGCTGACACATTCATTGGGGACTGTTGCTGTGACAGGCGGCTTCCCCTGGAGAGGTAATGCACACCGGCACAGGAACTGCAGAGCTGCCCTCATTTAGCATTTATAGGCTGAGGAACAAGTCTGCGTGTGTTAATACACAGCCGGATAATAGAAGAAGTATCAGGCTTTCCTATGCCAAAACTGTGTGTTTCCAATTTACGCTCTCAGTTTTAGCAAGAATGATTTATTGTATGCAAGCAGTTTACCATATGCAAGCAGCTTAACACTTGTTCCTTGATGACTGCTGATGCCGTAGGACGTATCCGAAATCCCTCTGTGGAATGTCTTTATGCCACCTCGATTATCTATGCTATTGCAGTGCAACTGAGTCTCAGAAATTCACTTAGCAAAAATGTCATCAATTTCATGAAAAGCAAAAGTCAATGTGAAGCCTCCAGATACAGGCAAAGACACGTTGAGAAGTAAAATAAATTCAGTAAACCATGCAGATAGAAAGATGTAATTCTTGGACTAAGTGTACATTCAAAAATGCAGTCTATAACTTAAGGACTAGGTTTATGGCTTTTGTATTAAGAGAAGTACATCGAGAGTCAAGTTTATGGATTGTGGAGCACTAGTAAAATCAACTTTGTAAAATTACTGTTGGAGGGATCTTTTCCAATATGTACATATTTAAGTCATGAGAACAAATAAACAGATTTCTAAAATCTTTGTGATGGTTTGTAATTATAGTCACTGCTATCCTTCTGATTTCATGAGACTCAAATTACATACTGCACAATGCCTGGGGGAGAAAAATATGAGAATTTTTCTGGCTTTGGTTAGATATTTGTCAAGTCAGCTTAAGACCAAGCTGTGCCACTCGTCTCATGTGCCCAGAACACCACAAAAGACTGATCTGGGACAGACAGCCAGCACACTGCAGAGGGAACCTCCCATGTAGTTTGCACTGCAGCCAGCACTAATGGGCAGACACACTTAGGCAGGTCTCCACCCCACCTGCAGCTGCAGAAACACAGACTGAAGGGAACAAAGGGGCCTGTGAGCTTTCCAGGAAAATCCCAGAGCTGCCAGGATGAGGGCAGATGAGAACTCCAGTTCAGGCTACTTGCAAGGTGAACAGAGACAGAGCGTGGCCGAGTGTCACAGTGACAACAGTGATGAGCAGCCTCGCTGAAGAATGCTCACAGACCTAGGATTAAAGTGTGCCATCGTTGAAGGAGGTCACTGTGTCAAGGTTGGGCAATTGGCTGCAGCAGACTCTGAGGCAGCATTCCATTTGAGCTGAGTGCAAGCAAGTGGCCAGAGAGACTTTAAGGGAGGTCATTTTGCACTCCTTCAGTGTTTAAATAGTGTTTTTAAAAGAAAACCATAGAAATAAAAAGTATATTTATATGCCAGCTACAATCATCTCTGGAAAAAGAAAGAAATATGTAAGTACTGTCTTCATGTCAACTTTGGGGAAGTGTTTGTCCCACTAGAGCTAATTGCCAATGAAGAAACTGGTGTTTATTGTTGAGGTTGTTACAAAGGGGGTCATAAAATAATTTTATTATAGCAAATGTCGATCTGTATTTGCATTATTTCCATCAGATTGTCTTTGTTTTACAAGCTGTCTGCAATAGCTGTTCTTGGAAGGTCTCCAACAAAGCATTCTCTTTGGGGCTACTAACTGCAAATAAGATTAAAGCTTAATATGTCTGGTAATCAGTTTTCTTTTAAAGAGCACAATTTGATTTCTCATGGTCAGCTGGGATCCCCCATATCCTCTTCTCTGTTTTTCAACTTGCTGCTCTCAATAACCCCCTCATCCCCCAAAAAACCAATCTGCCCACAGCTGTACTTTCACACTTTTCCTGAACCGAGATGCAGTCATACATGACTTCTACTCCAGAATCCAAGAACTTCTGTCTGTTTAATGCAACTTGCTTTTGTTTGTTTTTGTTTGTTTTGCCTCCAGCCCAGGCAAGAACAAAGTGTTTTATGTCCTCCATTTGTTCCAGTGTCATGCAATGAATTTAGATGGCTAAAGCTCATTTACTCAAACCAAGCAAACAGGAGCAGGTAATCTCTCTACTCCTCACCTATACCACCGATTTGTTCCAGCAGCACTGCAGCTGTATTGGGTGAATTTGTCTTGACAGGAATGAAAATACCCTTTTCAATGAACGGCGAGAAATAGAGAGACACGAGGTTGAGGGGGTGGTCCCACCCGGGGTGGTCCCACCCCTCTAACTCTGCACTGGTGAGGCCTCACCTGGAGTACTGTGTCCAGATGTAGAGTACAGGAGACATGTGGACTTGTTGGAGTACATCCAGGGAAGAGTCACAAAAATGATCTGAGAGATGGAATGCCTCCCCTAGGAGGACAGGGTGAGAGAGCTGGGGGATTCCTCCCTGCCCCTCCAAGCTGGTCTTACCTCACCTCACTTGTAAGGATGGGAGGAGGAAATGGCTGGGATCTCTGCTGACTCCCTGGAGCAGAGGGTAGAGCACCTCCTCATTTCTCAAGGTAGAAGAATTTCAGCACACTCACTTTCCACAGATGCTCCCTGAGCCCAAGAGTGCACAGCTCTTTTCTGCTCTGCTCTTTTTCTGTGGAGATCAGGGACAAGAAGTCTCCTTTACTCATTCCTTCTCCAGTGTTGGACTAGAACTATGATGCTGTCCTATACCTTGGGAAAAAGTTAAGAAAGGAAAAACAGTGGACTGCCAAAATTGGACTGGGTAAGCCTTACCCTATGGATATCGCATCAGTTTGTCAACCCAAATTACTGAATTTGGTACCATGTTAAAACAGAATAGCAGCTACACTGTGTTACTACCACCTGGACTACATATTGTACAACGGAGGAAGGGTCAGGAGTTGCAGGAGACAACGAACCATTAAGGAAAACATTTAGTAAACAAGGATGCAGTTAGTGACTCTTGATCTTTTTTTCAATGTTCCAAATATTTATCTTGACTGTATATTATAATTTTCCTATTTGATCTACTGGAGCCCACCATTTTCAGTGTGTTAGGCCGTCATCAGGAGTTAGTTTATCAAAATGCAGTCCTCAATCTTTACCTTTGTTAATTCTCCTATTGAAAACAAACTTTAGGACAACATTAGAGCACGTTGGGCTATTTGTCAGTTTGGTTGTCAGAGGTCTAGGATGATTTAAACCAAGTCTGCCAAAGAGCAAGTTTGCTTCCAGATACTCCATTTCAAAGAATATAAACAGCAGTATTCAAAACGCTTTTGAAAGGTTTTGGCAGGTATAGAAGTACTTCCATTTTCATCTACATTAAACCTGGAGCATATTCATTACTCTTACATAGCATGTTGTTATTCCATATGTCATAATTTGTTTTGATAGTTATTTCGAAGTTTGTGTTACGGGGAAATAAAAGAAGAGTGCTGTGTTTCTAGGCTATTCCTGGCACAACAATGAAATGTTTCAATATATTAGAAAACATTTAATCCAGTGAGAGTATCCACAACTACGCAATGTGGATGTTTAAACCACAAAAGAAAAACAACTATTACATTTTAGTCAAATATACATGTGACCTCAAGGGCTGAGGATTTATCACAAACAGCTCCAGCCTTTACGAAGTGAAAGGGATTGGTCCTATGCTGGAAGAAATATGAATGAGCTTTCTTCCAAGAAAAATAGAAGTGGCCTGAGGGCAACATAAAGGTATAGTAAACCTCTAAAAGATGAAGTCTCTATTTTATTTTTATCAGAGTAGCTTTATGCTATGGATAAACAAAGATGAGGTATAATTTTATGTAGCCATTAGAAAGTTTATAAGCCTGGTTAATGCGACTTTTCTCAAGCAGTCTTAAAAACAACAGTAAAACCAGCAAATAATACGTTTGCTTGATATACTGTTGAGTCTACATGATAGCAAGGCCTATCTAATAACGCTCATTCTTCCAGCAGATGGGATCCCAGTGTTCCTATTTCAACAGGATGTTTTGGTCATTGGCTTAAAAAACAGTAAGTGATTAAAGTAAAAGCAGATACTGAATGTTTTCACATGGGAGCCTGTTGCAGATTTCTCACCCAAATGGCTCCATCTATCCTTCACAACGTGCCAGCACTGTTAACACCGTGGGACAGCAATACCAGCTTTTGCCAAACATGAAACAAGGTGATTTGGGGGGTGCTGGAGGCCACTTAGAAAACAGTTCCTTGAAAGAGATGGGGATCTTCTGAAAAATGTCTGCTAAAGTGGCACCCACGGGCTTTAACTTTGCACCTCCTCAGTGCTGACAATAAATAGGCTCATATGCAGAAGAGCAAAGGAGGGGAAGGGAGCTTCCCAAAGGCAGGTCTGCAAAACAGAGATGCTGTCTTCTCCACACACCACAGATTAACCAGAATAAAATGCTGAATTCATCAGTGTAGAGATGCACTGCATCACTGTGTTATGCTTTCAGTGACATCTGAATAGTCCATTTGCCTTCAGCAAGTTCCTGGTGGAGGCAAAGATTGGAACTTAATAAATAGTTGTGTTAGGAAAGCGCTATTTATTATATATATGGTTGTGAAGCACAAACAGCAGAAGAAAGCAGGAACATTTCAGTTACAAGCTTCCAAAGAAATTACTGGCAGATAGAGGAAGGAAGTGGATTGATGTGGTAAAAGCACACTACTTACTCACTCACTTTCCAGGTGAAACAAGCCCTTAGTAAGTACCTGGTAGGTTTTCCCATTAGTCTGGTGTTCCTACAGTAAAGTGTGCATTGCTTAGCATTTCCACATCTTATTTCCAGCCTAAAGACTGCACTCATAATCTAGATTCTAGTTTTATTGTCCAATTAAAGTCTTAAAATAGTCAACACCCACTGCAATTCAGTTATTTAATTATGTTTACTGCTTACCTAAATGACGTTACAAATGAATTACACCTGCATGAATGGCTGGTATGGGTCAGGCCACAGGTTCTTCTAGCTCAGTATCTTACCTTGACTCCCTTAGAAGTTGGGTGCCCAGGGACAGATTACAGGGCTAGGATAAATGCATGGTGGCACCTCCCCTGCTTCCAGATGAACCTTGGATTAGTTTCTCTTTTCAATACAAAGGTGACTTGCAGCTCACTTCTCTTCTATGAGATCTGCAGAGGTCTGCAGAGACAACAATCCTGCAGATCATTCTAAGCTGGGTCTCCATGTGCATATGTGTTTAATAGGAATGTACTGTCCACACTTAATTGCTGCATATGAGCTTTGTAAGCACACGGGCTGCTGGCAAAAGCAAAAGACACGTATCGTCTCTATGTCTTAATTCAGTTTCTCCCTTGTGAAACCGCCCAGACTACAGGAAGTCATAGACTCTCCCTAGGGTTTTGATTTCTGGAACCATTGGATGACGTGTGTGGAGTCAAATAATTTATCTGAAGTATAGAGAGGCTTTTCTGTAAAACCAAGGAATAACCCACTGGTCAGACTTCTTTGTTAACAATTTTCAAGTATTATGAAATTGTCTAACATTCCTACAGCTCTTACTCTTAAGTCCTTCCACTCCACAATGTCGAAGCATAAAATCTTTTACCCAACATACCTTTGGGTAATGGGATTCTAACAAATTTTTGTCTTGCTGTGCAGCGAGGATCTTTGCTATTTTCACATTCACTGCTTTCCTTCCAGGAACACGCTCATTTTAGACAAAGTGGATAAAAAATCACTCCATCTGGAACTGTTTTAATGCTCACCATCCGATTCCTAAATCCTGCACCAGTACCGAGCACACCATAGCTGAGCACGAGGCCAGCATGGAGGGATTAGTGAAAAAAATTCAGCACCTCAAGGCAGTGCTCGGCAGCAGCTGCTTCAGCCCTCCAGCTACAGCAGCTGCCACAGCCAACAAAGTGCTGCTTGGAATGGGGAAAATAAGGAATTGCTGCTTGAGCTGTCGATCTGCTTCTCCCTTGCCACCTTGTGATTTGCCTGCACATTTTAACCCTTCCTTTATGCAGTACAAATAGTTCTGCCTGGGTAGTAATGTGGTGGATCCAAGAGTAAACGTGTTTTCATCCGTATTACACAACACAGCCACAAAAACCTCCCCTCCCTTTGCCCCAGATCCTTTTGCTGCTAAATTAAAATAAGCCACATCATTTTTTGGATATATGCTCAGAGATTCTAGCACAGGTGGACAGTACAGAAAGATTATTTCATCAAATATAACAAGCAGAGAGACTATGCAGGCAGTGAGCTATACCCTTAGGAGCAGATGAGAAAAAGCTAGAGCATATACTCTACAACCAGGACAGCAGCATTTAAAGTAAATGTATGTATTTAATTTGATATGAATCTATTTTCATAACTTTCTTTTCCTCAGCCAGTTCTAAAATAAGGCTTAACTCTCCAGAGTGCCATTTCTGAGATGGTTTCCCATCATGCAAAAGGGAAAAGCCTATGAGCTTTCCAGTGCACACGAGCAGCAGATGTGCATGAGTAGAGAGCTCTGTAAGTAGGTATTTCCAGAGAGCTCAGATAAAGGGCTTAATACGATGGCCACATACCACCACTCCCCATGGGCCCCTCATGCCCGCTGGGGCAAAGAGCTGATGGAAGAAAGCCAACGGCAGCATTTCCCTTCTGAAATGGTGCTTCTCTTCTGAGCTCTCCTGAAGGGCTGACAACCCGTGTAGGAGCCCATTGGTCTGAGCAGGTCGACAGCAGGATGCAGAGCTGGGTGGTGGACATGGAAGGCAGCGGTACCTGCTGGGTTTAGGATCTGCCTTCCAGCTGCCCCGTGCCACAGCATCTTGGCTCGTGGCTGCCAGTAGAGTCAGGGACCAAGCACAGCACTGGCATTTCCCAAATACTGTTTGGAGGTTGCACCTTTGCATCTCAGCAAAGTCTTGCTCTTCCTCTAACTACCTCAACATACACAAGAGCTGAGCATTATGACACACTGGGAGTACTGGCACTTAGCTAGGTAAACAAGCTGCATACCCACCATCTGTTTTACCCAAAAGACTTGCTAACACAGTTCAGTCCCATTCTTGCTAGACAAATGGCTAGTTACACCATGGGCAGCAGATGCCATGGTGAACCCTGCCTAACTTCGCATCACCCTGCAATGCGAGCAAGGTAACTCTTGCTCATGGGGAGGCAAACTGGGAGCCTGTGGGTGCAAAGCAAGGCAGTGATAAAGGGCCAGAAGGATCTAAGCTCTTACCTCTCATTCCCATCCACTAAACCACGCTCTGATTTGTTACACATGCCTCACTTTTCAGTACCACATATCACTGTTTAACAGTAATACTTGCTTTATATTTGAAATATCCTTTTATAAGTAAAGAGAAGGCTTAGTGACAACTGATTTCTTCTAGGGCACACTCCTGCCTTGAAAAGTAAGTGTTAAATCTCTGTAGCAGAAAGACCATCTATGGTCTGCACAGTTACTGTTTCATTGCATGACATCACCCCTAGCACACCCACCCTCCAGAATTATTCTCCCTGAAAATTGCTTTCATTGCCCTCAAATTGTTAAACCTCACCTAATGGCAGATTGGTAACTGATGTTTGTTGTCAAACTGATTTGCATGCTTATTTCTTTTGTTACACACTGAGTTCTCTTACCTTTTGTGTCTGCAATAGAGCTAAAGGTGTATTTTAGGATGCAGGCAGTAAATCCTGCTAGCCTATTTGTTTTTTTCTAAAGCTGTATTTGTTTACTTTTTAGAAAGCTGCTGCTTTTATATTGCAAACAATATTCATTTACACACTGCTACGCATCCTCTGGTATTACCTCAGCTGCAAGACACAATTTTCCACTCAACCTTTGATGTGGGACTTCAGCCTTGTGTGCAGCCAACTTCTGCCAACAGCAACCCTCTCTGTCTCTGCCGAGGAGTGACCTTTTAAAGCTACGTGGTTTTATTCATTCAGTATTGATGCTCCAACCAGCTGAACAGTATCAGTGTGATCTGAGGTCTCTCTGAAAGCAGAAGGTTTAATCAGAGCCCGTCGTTCAGTCTTTGGGAGTATTCATCAGAAAGACAGTGCAAGTTTAAAACTGATTTCTAGCAGGACCCCTGACTGGCTGCTGTAAAGAATAAGGAGATGGCATCGATACGAGTCCCATGAGGAAACTCGCTTTAACCTGAACAACAGTAGAACTCCCTAAAGCTGAATGTCATGCAAGCTGTTACCTGAGAATATGGGGAATCTTTTGATGGTTTTGCTGTTGCCTTTTTTCTCCTAGGTTTTGGAGTAGCTTTCCCCTTTGTTCCAACAGCAAAGCCAGCACCTGTAGTTTGCTACTGCCTACTCAGTTAAGCAAACACACTTTGGCTATGGTGGGTCAGGCCCTTAATCTGAAAAGCACTGTCTGTAATGAACCAGGTACCCTCGAGGGCATTTCACTTTCTTAATGCACACTCATTTACTTTATATAAACCACGTCTTTTAAGGCATAAAGCACAGCACTTCTAACATGCAAAGGGCAATGAACTCCAGTTTAAGTATTCAAACAGAAGAGGAAATGCCTCTCTTTCTTAACTTCTAGCTATGCTGTCTGTCAGCCACAGTTTGCATTTGTACTAAATTAGCAGATTTTCCTTCCCTAGCATGTGCAGTATATTTTTGTTGGGGCTCCCGCTTCTCACCTTTGCTCGCCTTGCTACATCCCAAACAACAGCTCCTGATATTCTGAACGGTGCCTTTATTAGTGGTGGTGTTTTAGGGGCACTCCCCTGGAAATATGATTATATTTTTAGATGAATATAGATACAGAGAAGAAGAAAGGAAATGTACAAAACTGATTATTTTTCTGCTTGAAAACTAGTTTTCCTGCTGTTCAGGACAGATGGAGAGGAAAAAGATGATACTTAATGAGGTGGGACATATTGTACTTCTTGACAGCAGTGCTGAGCCATAATACAATATTTTTAACATGAAAACCAAAGCAGTAGATAACGGGCCTTTCAAATACTGTCTTGAAGTGAAAACCAATACACAAATGAACTCATCTCGCCTGATTTTCTCATCACAATAATACACTAGTTTGGTTTTATTGGCTACATTTGTATTCATTACTGCTGTCTCTTCCTCCTATTTCCTACCCCCTCTCTTTTTTTTCTAAGAAGAGAAAATAATCAGAGGGTGAGATGCTTGCAGAGTAACCCTCAAGATAAAAATATCTTAAGGAGCAGGCACAGCTTCTCAGAATTCTTCCCAAGCCTGCTGCTAAAGCGGTATGGTCATGCACTGTAGGCCTCATACTGAGCTCTGGTCAGTGTGCATCATGGTTTTGCACCACCAGAATAAAAATACTGTTTGGACTAAATCACTGTACTTACGAAGTGTGTAAACACTCATCTGGCAACTTTGAGTTGTCCTCTACCCTAAAACTAAAAACTGAAACCATCTGGGAAGAAAAAAATGTCTCCATTATCTAAAAATGAGATAGCAAATCAAGTATTCCTTATTAATAAACACACAGTTAGACTTCACCTATTCTGCTGATCAAATCCAGCCTGCAAGAATCTGATTTTAGGAACGTGATTTGGGAAGCCTGTAGAAGAGAAAGCTCATCCAAAGCTGGTGAAGTCTGTTGGAAGAATGCCGTCGACTTGAATGGACTTTCGGGGAACCCAACAGGAAACATTCGTCAGCGTTGGAGCTCACAAAAGCTCACTGTCCATTCATAACAGCCAGATTTACCTTGACCGTCATTGGTAGTCAGCAGGTTGAAGAATTTACTATCCATGGCCTGCAGCCCTTCCTCTCTCTCATATCCTCATGGCTATATGATTATTTCCTGTTCAGGCCAAACCAGATGAGCTCTGCAGCGGTACTAAAAGAAGTAGCTTTTGAAATTTCACAAAGCCTACTCAGATTATTCAGATGTAATATTGCAATAATTCTAATTTAACTGTTGTCTTCTGACACATGGTTTTTGTGCTTATGTGTTCAAATTATCATTTTCAAGCCAAAACCTAAAAGCATTTTGCCATAAGTAACAGTAGATGATAATACAAAAGCTAATGGAGACTGTGCTTACCACTGAATATGGCAAAAAGGAAAATAAAAGTCCCAGGAAATTTACCATCTAAGGGATCATAAAATTCAGTGGGACTACTTCCAAAATTAAGACTTCTGGGCTAAGTATTTGTGAGATCAGTTTCATTTTGCAGGCATAAGACACAAAATTGCCCCTTGAGACTGGGAGAATAATTCTTCCTAACAGGAGGCATGCAGCCACCCTTATTATAGTCAACAGCAAAACTTTAACGATAGCAGGAGACCCCTCTAGATTGCTTTTCACATACACTCACTCACTCACACCTACATTAATGTATATAGAAGTTTCACCTTTTCTTCCAACATATATGTTTGTGTGCGCATATATGTGACTTTCGGTTAAATACACGTTAAAATCTCTATGTATGTATGTATGAAAATCCAGTGTATCCTTGTTGCATAGCATATTTTGTCATATGAGCATAGGTAAGCTAACAAAGAAAGTGGGCAGTTAGAGGAGGCACAGCTTGCCACTTCATTCTCACCAGACATTCACAAGAGATGTCTTCCAACTTCAATATTAGCATCACATAATCTACTTGAGTAAGTGGAGTAACGCCTGTCTCTGGAGGAATTCTAGCTCCCACAATGGTCATTGAAGAGATTTCCTGTTTCCCAGAGGAATCTGAGCAGGCCTTGCCTCATAAGAACAGAGATCATCCAGATAGGACCATGGCAATCCTGCTAAGTTGGGTCGTGTAGTTTCGCAGTTTAAAGGACTGAATCATTTGTAACCATCAATAAAGGAAAAATCTGCTTCCTGCATGGATTGCTTCAGACACAGCAAAATTCCCTCTTTCCAAGCTACAACACAGTTTTAAACAGTACTTTATGAAAGTGGGAATTGATGTTGACCACTGCCTCAGGAGTAGGTGGATTAACAGTCTGGCTAGGTATTGAAACCTAAAAATTACAAGGTATCGTACGGCCTGCAGGAAAGCCCCAGCATCTCCCCATGCTGTTCAAACTACTTTCTGATATTAACATGGAGATCCTACCAGGCTGAGGTTTTATTTGTTTATTTTAATAATAAACTGAGATTCATCCAAACATTTCTCAAACAAGATGAAGCTATTTTATCTTTCAAGTAGGAGACTGAAAACTGCCTACACGCCTACCACATCATAATTGCTCCACCAGTTAAAATTACATCCCAGATTGTTCGCATTTAATCAAAAGCCAGTTTTCTTAAGTTATTAAAAAGATCTGGCTTCTTGACATTAGCTATTATCTACATTAAGCAAACAACCAAAAGATAAATAGCTCGACAGAAAAAAATAAGGCAAGTGTGAAAAGCAAAAATATTTTAATATAGTTGGAACAGACATCTTTGTCAAAGAAATAAAAAGAAAAAAAAAGGCAATTTTCAACAAGCACTGGTGGAGCGCACATTGAGAAAATCAAGAAAATTAAGATTTCATCATGATAAAAGTAAGATAGCATCAACATTTTACATTTTGTAACATCTGTTTACAGTCAAGATTATTTTTTTTGAAGCACTATAAATTAGCAATTGTTTATCCACAGTGATGGACTCAATTACTGCTTCCTCAGATTATGCAATGAGCATATTCAGTAACTGAGATAATTAAGCAATAAACATATACTTTGGGCTACGGCAAAGCTTTGCCAGCATTAATTCTGACAAATCAGAAGACATGCACACATTGCAATGTCATTAATTTGCACTTCATTTTTCAGCACTTTGTCCTTCACTATACACTTTTGTAATGCTAATGTACTACTGCTTTGAAAATAATTAAAATTACAGCCTGACCACATGCAGTTTGAAGAAATTAGTGTGTGACCTTCAACACTACACAGGAACACCTACATGTCAAACAAGGTTCTGCAGCACCAGAGAAACTTCCCCATGCAAGCTCACACACTCATCCTAACCGAAACTTTGACAGACCTTTTTTTGATTACACAAAGATATGTACAGTAGAGGCTTACATTACAGAGATTTAATTAAAAAAGAAGTCTCCCTCAAAATCTCAGTTTAAACGCTATCACTTACACCCAGCCTTTAAATCTGCCTGAAATATTCTTTATTTCCTTTATTCTTCATGCTTTCTTTGAAGGCCTGACATTTAAGTTGCTCATGGTTGCTTTTGGAAACCTAAACCTCAACTTTACTAGCATCTGCATGAGAACAAAACTGCTTCATGCAACCAAACTTGCAGTATCTAACATCTCTCAGAATCCACTAATTGAGGGAGACAGAATGTCACTGCGGATTAATGCGCCTTCTTTCACTTTGACCACCTGAGCTGAATCTAATCTGCAAAAAAGTGACTAAAAATCAATCTAATCTGACAGTGGTGAAATTATTAGGTATAATTATATGCGTTCTCAGCTCCTTCGGTGGAGAAGACAGATTCCTTAGAACCTTTCAGACGAGGAATTTCAATGATTATGTGTAGGAGTTTTGTCGAAATTGTACAGAAAACATTCGTTTACAATTATAAAAGATTAAAGGTGATAAAGACAGTATCTTCTGTTCATATCTGTATTTAATAGTTGCTACAGGAAACAACACACCTCCATGTCAGAAATGTTTGTTGGAGGAAGGAAGGAACTGGGGGAAGGGGAAAACCTTGAGAAGAACCCAGACACATCATTTTTAATTACACAATAATGTGCATTACATTTTTAGTGATGGGCTCCTCTTCATTACAGGAGAAGAGATCTTAGCTTGCTCATGCTGTGAAATCATTTGCAAAATTCCCTATTTGCCAAGGGCTGTATATATCCATGTAAGGTAGACAAGAGAATTCAGACCTTTTTTGACATGATAAGGAGAGCATGACTCTGACTGTAAACTCTTTCCTCTCGCTCAAGTTTGCTGAGCCATATTCAACTACAAATTAGAAGATAAAAAAGACACTACAACAGGCTGACATAACCTTTTTTTTTTTTTTACAATAATCTCAGCAATAATGTAACACTAAACAGTGCTGAAAAAAGAACCTAGTTTGTTTAAAAACTAACCAAGCCTACTGAAAAGCTTCAAATGCATTTGCAAATCTTTTTTCTTTCTAACATGGCATACTCAACAGCGCACTGTTAACAAGGTTCTTCCTTGAAATCTTTCTTCAAGTGGTAAAATGCATTCACTTCAGTATTCCAAAACTGAAGACACCAATGATGAAATCATCGTATTTTGAACACTGAAAAGCAGAGTAAAGCTATGGGTCAGAACTAGGAAAGTACCACTGTGATTAAATTTAAAAAATTGTATTTGGTGAAAGGGTGAAAGGGATAGAGCTTCTCATGTCAAAGAGAATCATGTTCACTACTGCTGCCATATTTTTTGGAGATGTCCACAAGCATACGGACAGTGGACATCAAATTGATAATATATATCTGGAACTCCAGAAGCCTTAAGGAAACTAAGCACCTCCAAAGAATAATGAAGGTTCTCACAAAGCCTACTAATTTGTCAAAAAAAAAAAAAAGTCCTTGGAGAGCACTGGGCTAGGACTAGTGCTGTTCACTGGATCTATACGCAAGTAAAGGTGACAAAAGTTGCTGATGCTATCTGATTAGTTAGAGTGGTGAAGGTGAGGGCTCATAATGCAGAACTACATACAGACCTTATGTGACTTAGTAATTAGGCAATAAACCAGCAGAGGAAATTCATTATAAACATAAAAATATACACAGGAGAATAAAGCTATTTAAATCACAAATGTGCAAGTTGACCATTATTATTCAGGAAAAGAGACCTTGAGGTCATGACAGACAGATTATGGAAACATACACTAAGTGCTCAAAAGCAGTCAAAAACAGAAAATCAATTATTGGAAAAGGAATAGAGAATACAACAGAGAACATTTGCAACTTTCCAACCTATGGAGTGCCTGCATGTTATGTATTGTGTGCATTTTTTGCCCTCTCACTCAAAGAAGGTACTGAAGAGCTGAAAATGTTCCAAACAGCACCAAAAAGAGAATCCAAGTATCATCTTCCATACAGGAAATATTTAAGTAAGCTAGAGTTCTTGAGTCTAGAAACAGAAATATTTAAGACTGAATGGAAAGGGTGGGTCTTCAATGTCTCTCCAAAACACAAGAACCAAAAAGCATCAGATAAGAGCTAGAAGGGAGTCAGGCTGAAAGCAAGGATAAAGAGGTGTGTCTTCACATGCATGATTCAGCTCAAAGAAGTTCTGGCTGGGGGATGCCATAACTTGTTTAAGGGTCAGCAGAGGCAAATGCACAGAACCTACCAACACCTACTTAACGCACAAGAAATCATCTTTGGATCACCAAGTGCTGGACTCACAGGTGGACGTGGATTGGGAGAATACCAAGAAGCACCATCCTGTGTAGTTCCCCTGTTCACAGCCTTCCCTCGCATCTGCTTTCAGCTCCCACTGAGGATGGAGCATTGGGTTAAACAGCCTGACCTCATACAGCCAGCCTTACATTCTTTCTTCTTTGTGGGAAAGCACGTGCTTTTATGAGTAATGATGGAATTGACAGTATCACAGAAACCAGAACCGGAAAAATTCTTGAGAGGTCATCTCATCAACTCTCCTGTCTCCTGGCAGAATCGGTTGTGCTTGATCTTTTGTGGTAGATGTCCTACTTTTTTTTTTTTTTCCAAAATGTTCAAAAGTAAGCTATTCTACTGCGAAATTGGCCTTCTCTGAAAAAAAAAACCTTTTTGTAAAACAACCTGAATGCTGCAAAGTCAATCCCTTTATTTCTCTTTATTTCTTCATTACGCAGACACAGAGAGATGGTTCCCCTTGGACCATCTCCCCCTCACAACGGCTTTTTACATCCTTGGACTTAACCTTATCCAGGAGTATGTCTTGGGTCTTCTGGGCAAATGATCCAACTATGAGATGAACGGGTTCCCACTATTCTAGGTGATAAACTGGCTCAACAGCAGAGCTCAAAGGGCTGTAGTGAACGAGGCTGCAGCTGGCTGCTGGCCAGTCACCAACCGTGTTCCCCAGGGCTCATTCTTAGGTCCAGTTATGCTCCACATTTTTATCAATATGCGGGTGCAGGCTTGGAATGCATCCTCAACAAGTTTGCTTTTGATACTAAACTGAGAGGTGTTGTAGACTCTCTGGAGGGAGGAGAGGCCTTGCAGAGTGATCTGGATAGACTGGAGCATTGGGCAATTAGCATCGGCATGAAATTCAACAAAACAAAACAGCTGAAACAAGTCAACAGAAAGAGATCTGGAGGTGGGTGCTGGTGACAGCAGGCTCCACATGAGCCAGCAGCATGCCCTGACAAACCACATTTTGGGGTGCATTAAACACAGCAAAACCAGCTGGTCAAACAGGGGATTTTCCCACTGTATTTAGAATTGCATAGCCAACCGGGATTACGGTGTGCAGTTCTGAGTTCCACAATTTGAAAGGGATATTAAGGTTCTTGAAAGCATGCAGATGAGAACAACAACATGGAAGACATGTTCTGTGAGGAGAGACTGACGGCACTCAGACTGCCGATTCTGGAGAGGAGGCCGAGAGGGGACCTCATCAGTCTCTGCAGCTCCCTGAAGGGAAGCAGGATGAGGTGCCAGGCACTGACCTGGTCACTGATGGCAGGACAGGAATGGCACAAAGCTGCCAGGGGAGGGTCAGGCTGTGCATTAGGAAAAGTTTCTTCACCATGAAGGTGGCCAAACACTGGAGCAGGCTTCCTGGAGAGCTGGCTGGTGCCACGTTCAATAGGCACTTGGACAACACCCATATTAATATGCTTTCACTTTTGTTTAGCCCTGACGTGGTCAGGCAGTAAACTAGATGATCTTTGAAGGTCCCTTCCAACGGAACTATTCTGTTTCATTTTACCTACCAAACCCTGGAGAAAAAAAACCACCAAACTCAAGCTCTTTCACAGTGCAGTCAGTCACTCACTGAAAGAAAATAAAACAAATAACAATATTCCCCCACCAACTTGATTGCATCACAGAAAGTATCAAAACAGATTCTTCTAGTGTGATCATTACCAGTAAAAATTATATGTAGAGTGCAGCTAGTCTATAAAGAACAGCCCATATAGCTTAGTAAATTGAGATCATCTACAGTGGGCACAGAGAACAGTTTACTCCTTGTTCTTCTGCAGAAATCTCCCCCAGTCTCCATTTCCTCCTTATGCCACATACATACCCCAAATTCTCAATCACTGCTCACAGATCAAGCTTCCTAGAGCTCAGCTCTTCTTCGCTTCAAGAAAGATATGAAAGGTTTGGAGACAGTCCAGCTGTGTAATGCCGAAAGCTAGACACAACATTCAAATTGAGCCTAACCAAAGCTTTGACAAGTGAAAGGATTACAGCATGTGCCTTGCAGGCTTCCTGTTGGTGCCACGTGCATGTCTCCAGGCACTGCAGTATTGGTGATTCATATTCGGCTCAGGCTCTGTTCACTCAGGCTCTCTGATGCCTTCTACTGCAACTCTTATCCACTCATTTTTACCCCCAGCCCACGATTTACATAGTTCCAATAATTTTTTGTCTAGTAGAACACTTTATTTTTTTCTCCCAATAGGCATATCACAAAAAGTATACCAATGCCAAGCAGTAAAAGCACGCTTCTCTTGCTAACCTCCCACACGGACCTTACAGATTTCCCAGGATCAACAGATTAGATTTGTAAACCACTGACAGTAAAAATAAAGTATGAATATATGCTTGTCAAAAACAAACTAAATTTTCTATGAATTCTAATCCTATGCTCTAGCTGCAGCCTTCTCTAGGCTTGGTATCATCTGCAAATTAAGAGGTTTGGATTTTCTTTTTGTTATTTTTCTATCCTATCATCTGGTTTGCACAGCAGCACTCAGCAGACTCTCTCAGACCTTGGCTGAGACCTTGGGTGCAATTTCATCAGTTTTGCACACGCCAGACAGTAGCTTATCTAGCACCTGAATTCTTAGTTTGCATTTGGAAAAAAAAAAAAGCTAAAAGCGAGAATAGCAAATAACCTCCAAAACAAGATGTTATCAAGCGTATGTCAGCTTTCAGTTGTTGGGTTTTTTTTGTGGGTTTTTTTTTTTTTTGTATTACAAAAATAACAGTAAGTGAACAAAGCAAGAAACATTCACAGATTCCTCACTAACATTTAGAGATACTGTCAGAAATACTCATTTACTTAAATATAAATACGAGCAACCAGGTTGGTACACAAGCAAGTGCAACACTACTCATTAAGTATAAGTGGTAGAACACTAGAAGGCTTGCTCTAACAAGCAGAGATGTGTGAGCTAATTCCTGTGAGTAATTTATTCAGGGACTTCAACTCCAGTTCTGTTAATGAATTTCAGAGGACATTTATATTGCTGTAAATTTATCCATTATTTAGAAATATTAATAAATTTGTTATATGACCCTACTTAGTCTCCAGATTGCTTGCAAACTATTTGCCATCTTATCAAGATCTTATGTTCACAAATCAGATTACTTAGTTAATCCACATTTTTTTTAGTTTACAAACCTGCAACATTTTCAAGCTCCTGCATTAAAGATTATGCAAATGAGCATCATGCCATTTTTATCTTGCTCAGCTGAGTATTTCAGAAATCAGGAACTTGTTCACATGCATTAACTACAGAAAACACTCACCATGTTTTCTGATTGCAATCTAAATAAGGAAATACCTAACCAATTTTTACTTTCAGAAAGATGAGATTTAATCCAATCTGATAAATGAATTCATAAATTCTTTGAGGCAGAGCGCAAATATGCTAAATATCACATAATAAATAATTATCTCAGATGTACAGGATACAGGGTTCCAGTAACTACACAATGGCAGGTTTCCTTATTGCACAGTCTAAGCAAATAGAATTGTGTTTCAAATCAAACACTACGTCATCAATTTTTTCCATTGTTGCATTCTACTCTGCCATTGTGAAATCTACATTTAATGTAATCTCTTGGTTTAGAAGCATCTTGCCTACATAGTATTTTGGTTAAGCTTACCAGAGCTGGCATGCATACAATTTTTGGTCAGAATTCCACACTTCATGTAGCACCACCAGTCAATGGCAAATGTGCTGCCAGAATAACTTTACTAAGTTAGCAGGAAAAAAAATAATCAAATAAAGTACAACTAAAATCTATGCAGAAAGGCATAGTGAATCTCTTCTCTTACTGCTCATTTCTGATGCGCCAAATTCATCAGATTTAAAAGTAATCTTAGGAAGGACGGGGTACTTGGATAAATGGCACAAAAGGTATTTCTAAAGAACTTGTTTCTCTTTTTGTGTTACTACAAATATAGAAATGGCTTTCTGAAAGCTTCTAACGGGAAGATTACACTGAATGTTAGATATTTGATGTGTGCTGAAAAAGGCCTTTAATATTACAAAAGTAGACTCCTTAATCCAAGGTTCAAATGCCTATTTTAAAGGCATTTGGCATTATATTTAAACAAAGCTAGTGCAGTCCCTGCAGCTGCAAATTGCAGGGAACAAATGCAAATCACAAGAGTTCACACTGCAAGCTCTGAAAAGTCATCAAAGCCTCCAAGTACTTTTAAAGAATAACATATAAAATGCCACAAGACCTCACAAGCAACCCTGCAGGAATCCGTCGCTTTTTACCCGATAGAGCGGTGAAGCTAAGAACTTCAATCCTTTCTTTTTCCAGAGCCTCTATGAAAATGCAAATAAGCACCCAGTAGACGTATACGCCATTAAAAGAAAAAATATATATCTTCTAAAAGTTTAAATAAAGCTTAACTTAGAGATTATATCACAAATTGCATCTCTGCCATGCCACTGAAGATGGATAAATTAACAGAAAAGTTTTGTGATGCTGTTGCCAGAAGACATTAATGGTAAGAAAAAACTATAATCACCTGATAATTCTCAACTGCCACAACTTCCTACAGTGAATTCAACCTTAAATAACACCTCCCATCTAGCAAAAAGTTATCCCTATTCTGTTGATACAAAATTACATGCAGAAGGAGGTTATATAAGAATTTTTAAAACATTCATTTTAATTCAATAGTGTACAAAGGGATTATGTACACTCTATCACCATTTTAGATACCTAGTAAATTTACAAACTGAAATGCAGGTTACAAAATAACATAATGTAATGTAGAAGGCTCAACCAGTGAAGCTGCAGATGAGTTCCTTTCAAACCTCTCATCTTTCTAGCAGTGCAGAAGTAAGACTAGTAGGAATGTCACAAGCCAAACAATCAAGTGGGATATAAATTAATTACTGAAAGAGATTTAATTTTAAAGCTTGGAATAGAATAAATTAACAGTTGCAGAAAGTGGCCTTCTCCCTTTGGTAGAGCAGAAGAGTACCAACATGTTTAATTCGAAGGCACCAAAGGCATTTGCTCCTGTGCAACCTGAACGTGGCCATCTGAGGACGTTATGCCACGACATGCATGCCCTCCACTCATCTCCTGGGCTGCTCCAACTCACATTAGAGATTCTTCTGTAGGTTTTCTTAAAGCTTTTGCTCTCATCGCTTTCTTCCTCCCATTAAGAACAAATTTTTAAGCTGTCCAATCCTGAGGCACCACCATCCTTCCTGTGCCTCAATAACCTCAACAGCCTCAACACTACTGGAAGTTATCCCCTGGCCATGATGAGATAGCTGGCTGTGGTCAATTTTCATTAAGTCAAAGGGCAGGGGGAAAAAAAAACAAAAAAAAAAAAAAAGAGGATAAAAACTTACATAGAAAAAAAAAAAAGATTCCCAAAGCCTGAGAGTTTCTTCCCTAATTCCAAAGACTCCAGAGTCCTTTTTTGTCAAACATTATTGAGAAAAGTACAATAAAACTTTCCACTTCACTGAAGTTATTACTAACAGGCAGGTGGGAACTGCTCACATTAAAGAGCATGCAGGGTTATTGCTGAGCTGGATTTGATTTTCTTATTAGCGAGGCAGCAAACAACAACAAAAAATAGATCTTGCAGTGTGAGTGCAGGAGATGGTGCTCGCTTTGAGCCAGGCTCAAAGCAAGCAGCAGGAAGAGCCACGTCACACTGCCAAACCAGCAACTGCAATTTGCACTTCTGCAGGCGAGCCCTCACCTGCAGGACAAAGCAACTACCCACTGAAGTGTGCAGTAGGAACACCAGCTACACATTGCACATCTTCACAGAACAGCAACCCTTCATTTTCCACAGGGCCAGGTGCAGGCAGGAACTCAAGGCCTGAGCAGAAGGGAGCCTCACAATGTCAGAGCCCTGATGGCACCCCCAATCCACCACTCATACCCTGCAGACATTCTCAACAATGACACTGCCATTATTATTATCTTCCAATGAGCTATGGACCTGCTGGGATTTTACAGCATGTACCTTGTAAAATTGCACTGCACTCAGTACTGCTGCAATTCCCATGGGCTTTCCAATTTCATTTTTAGTAAATTGATTGATAAAAATGGGCACAGATAAGAAAGTGCTTGACTGCATACTATTTAAAAACTTCCACTGATGCAGCACATTAATTCTCTGCATGATTCACATGCAACAACTACTCTACAGCAGCATTAATGCTCCTCTCAGTAAAAGCATTCCTATGATGCTTTCTTTTAAAAAGGGCATGCCCAGGCGCTGAGTACACAACACGTGCATGGGAAAAAGAAGGGAGCCAGCCCTGGGAGTCAAAAAAAGGCTGACTAAGACAAGACCAACACTGAGCACACAGCTGAGCAATACGGCTTTGTCAGGGGATACAACTCCCTTGCAATTCCCAGAGCTCCTGCTAACTTCAAACTCAGATCACCATCTCGTGACAAGGGTCTGTCATTTGAAGGAGGAAGAAATGCAAACCATGTAGCACACATCAGCCTAGAATAATCATTAACAATAAAGACAAATGTGATGATGTCCATCAGTCTGCTCTGCAGTGCTGCTGACAGCCTCAGACAGAAAGACAGAAACTACATCTGAGAATAAGGGGTCTTGGAGCTTGTACGCAGCCTTGATTATGCTCCTGGAAAGCAAATCTTGCCCTGCTTTTATGTTGTATACACAGGTGCCTGGAGAGCAGCCTAAAAGCCCAGGCTTTTGTCCTCAACTCTCTCAGGCCACCTCCATAGCTTTTGTTTTACACAGCGTGGCCTGGCACCCCTACTGTGACCAAGCTCAACGCTCATTACAGCACCGACTATAAACGTGACCTATTTCTTATGTTTGAGTGTCAACATCTTGGACCTCTGCCTCTCCAGGGGGCATGCACTGGGTCAGGGTCTCACACGGCTGCCACTACAAATCTAAAGGTTGGGTGTTGCACAGAGGCAGCTAAATAAATAAATAAATAAAGTTGTAAGTTGAACAGCACCTTGAATGCAGGTGCATGAATGCATAAAGAAGCTAAAAATCACTTTATCAGCTGCCAAGCAGCTTGAGAGCTGTTTGCAACCTATTGCCACCAACCGCTTCTCTGAGGTACGGAATGAAACAGCATAGGAAATAAGAGGGCTCCTTGAGTCCTTGGGAACACACTCCTAAGCTCCACACAACTGTTCTGATGCACTGCTCCAGTGCAAAGTCACTCCAGATTCCAAAGGAGAGGAAAAGTTACTGGACTGAGTCACTCTCCACATCACAACAGGGCGTTGTGCTGCATGTCTGCCTGCTTGGGAGCAACCACATTCTTAGCAGTATGAATTACTCAGAGACATTCACTATCTGTTATTGACGGTCATAAAGTGAAAAATGTAACAACCGCCATAGTTATCTGCAACTTGCATTAACGGATTATACAGTTAAACGTGGACAATAACACAGAGTGTTTATCAGAAGGTTTCTTGGAGCTCATCATTTTAGAATTGAAGGGAACAAGTAAAACTACCTGCTTATCAGGGCAACTAGAAAAAAAAAATGACGTATTTTAAAGACTCAAATAACCCTCCTCCTGGTCTGAAAGCGCTTTGCATAACCTTGCGTCATTTAGGGCAGACTTAAGACACAGACAGCTTGCGCAGACAGCGTCGTACCCTACACGCTGGGCACACACGGTTCCTCAGTCCCCCACACTACAGCTCGCATTCATCCAAGTCTAGCACGGCCTTTTGTGATACGGCACTTCCCAAAAACCACTGACTGCATCCTTCCCGGCGTACGGAGGCTCAGAGACAGTCCTGTCTGCAGGTGACGAGGCAGCGCCGGGGGGGAGGGGATCTGCCACAGCAGTGCCTCTCAGCAGGACCTGGACGAGGAACAGGGGGCTGCGAGCCTCTCTCCAGCTGCCGAATCACAGGGGCTCACACACCCGCGGTGGCGGCAGTTAAAGCCGGAACCTCCCGCCCCTCCTCCACTAACGCTCTCCCCCATAGCGCCCGCCTGAGGTGGGGAGTGCGCTGCGCCTGCGCATGCCGAGCAACAGCGACCTCATTGCGCCTGCGCGGCCTCGCCAACAGAGGGGGAGGGGACCGCGCGCTCCCGTTCTTGCCCCGTGCTCGGCCCGGGGGGAAAATGGCGAGCCTGATTCCCGCGGCGACCTCATCACCCGCCGGCGCTCCTTCCCGTAGCAAGAAGCGCCCGGCAAGCCCGGGCACCGGCAGCGGTCCGGCTAAGAAAAAGAAAGTGGCAGCGTCGAGCGGCTCGCAGGTAATGCTCGCGGGCAGGCAGCGCGCATGTGCCACGGCGGTTTCCGCGCTCCCCCACGCACCGCGCATGCGCGCGTAGGGAGAGCGGTTGGGGCGTGCCCTGCTGCCGGCGGGGTCTGTCCGAGCGTCTGCGCCTCGCGCCTTGACGCTGCCTATTCGTTTGTAGCGCTGGGGCTGTGTACCTTCTGTGCGTACCGGCTACGTTGTTGGCTGTGTAACTAACAGGCGAAGCTTTGCCTCGGCTTAGGAAAAGCAGTGTTTATAAAATCGCTTTATCGTCAGCGTAAAGCCCATCCAGTTGAACGCTTGCAGTGGGCAGGGCTGCCCTCCACCAGCTTAGGCTGCCCAGGGCCCCATCCAACCTGGCCTTGAGCGCCTCCAGGGATGGGGCACCACAGCTTCTCCGGGCGGCCTGTGCCAGCCCCTCACCGCTCTGAGTAAAGAATTTCTCCCTAACATCTATCTCTCAAACGTTATGTCTGGATTACTTCTTTTAGAAGGATTATGTTAGCTAACGTCAAAAAAAAAACGGCTGGAAAAAAAATGGTTGCCTTTTTATATTTCATCCCATAGATGATTCTTGTCAGTAATATTTCACAGGCTGTAATAGTAGTGTAGCTGCAAAGTATGCACAGCCCGTTAGGTTGCTTATTTTCACATGAGCCATCAGATCAGGGAACCATGTATGCATTTTCCAGCAGATTTTCTCTCCAGACGATTGAAAGCCATTGTGCACGTGCCAAGGCGCAGTCAGAAACCTTTCTGTGTTCTGAATGATGCTCTTGTAACTCTTGTTTTCTCCCTGTGGCATTTAAATGGTTTATTTTCCTTTTCTGGTGCTCTTATCCCCATGAGAGGCAGTATGAACCACGGTGATTAATGTAGCTAACAAACTGCACTGCAACCATGAAGAGTTACTGCCTGGCATGATTGTGTTTGACAACTTTTTTCAAGGTCTATTAGCAATAAGAATCTGGATTTCCAACATGGAAAAGACTGCTCTGTGTTTGTATGCATATATAAAATCATTTACACTTAACAATCTTCTCCAGCACTTCAACCTCTAAAACTGTTTTCTGAAGTTCACATCAAACTTAAGCCCAGAGGTAGCGTCTAGTATTATGAGACAACCCATGATCTCTTACCCAGACTGAGTTTTGATAGTATTGTGATAAAGTTTTTGCAGTTCTTCTCACAAGAGATTTCAGTGGAGAAAGGAGTAATTTCTCATTCAAGTCAGCATACACAATCACTGACTTGAGCAATTCAGATCAATCCCGTAAGGGAAAGAAAAAAAATGAGGCTCAGAAAGTGCCTAACCTCAGAAATGGGACAAGAAACAGCTCGTTGATCTTCTTGCTATCACATTCAGTGTTGCTGACTAGCTCTGGAGTGAGCCAGTTTGAACAGAAATGAAATGGAAAATGGGGGCTTTGCATTTTTTGAGTTAGAAACATTGATCACTGAGCACATTCTTCTTCACTACCTCATTTAATCTGTGCTCTCCAGAAGCTTTACATAGCCCATAGTTAATTGCTGAGTAGTGTACTTTTTCTGGATAAGGAAACCTGTGACACAAGGAAACAGTAATTCTAGCCTGCTGAGCTCGTCAGAATACAGCCTGTCAACAAGCACTTAATGCTCCATTTTATAAATTATCCAATTTTTAAGTGGATCAGCCAGTCAGAGACTAGGCCATCAGTGAATTTTAAATATGCTTTCTGAATATATTAACTACCGAGTATCCAGTCATTGTGGGCCTTTACTTAATTGTTAGTTTAATGCCACATGAATAACATCCTTTATTCAGCTGTCTGATAAGTACACACCCTTAATACACACTACTTGCAGCACAAGTTTGGATGTAGTAGTTGGTACTCTTCAGGCTGTTCATTTTCCTAAGTAACCTCTTTGATATTTTTAACAGCTTTATACAGCCTCATTTCAGCCTTTCAGGTGCCAAATATATCGTGTCTTTAGCTCAGCATGGTATGGTTTCTATTTTAAACAAACTGACATTGTGAAACAAATGGGAAAATAGTGAATTATTTCCTTGGTTAATTAGCAGACTATAGGTAGGAGGATCCCTACCGAGAGGTCTTTAACTACCTGCAGGGTCAGCTTTGGGTCTGAGGACTCTCCTAATGTACTCTAAAGTACACTGTATGCTTTTGACTGTTACATTAACTGGTAACTTCTGCAGAGCCTACTTCAAAATACACTTCACGCTGCCACCAATTTTGAGTTTCCTCACATCTGTGGTTCCGTCACTGTGAAATAAAACAAAAACGTTTTGTTGCAGTGTGACTTCTGGAAGTCACATTAGCTTGCTTTTCTTTGGTAAGCTTTATGTTACAAGTAGCTATCAGCATAGTGCTCTTGCTGAAAGATGTGCTGGTATGACAAAACTGTAGATTTCAGAGAATCACCGAAAATGTGGTATATTTTTAATAAAACAATTTTGCTGGAGTATAGCATTGTAATCAGCACGTTTGAGTAATTGTGCGTGTACTATGTAAGAATGCACAAGGATCACACAGTGTACAGATCTTTTAAACCCAATTTTGATTACGTTTCTCTGACACATGGTCTAGAATACGAGTTACTACTTTCTCTAAGATACACTTCTAAGGCATTAGCAAATAACATTCTTTGGAGTTTGTATGACTTACTGACCCAAAGGTATTGAGTCATGTTTGCTTTGGAAGAACATTGCCCATAGGGCTTGTCAGTCATGTCTACAGAAGGAGACACATGCTTTTTGGATACAATGCCTGTATTTACCAAACGTAACATTAAAAATGAGTTTACAGGAAAGCACGATTGCAGATTGATTACATCATTTCTATTAGCCTTGCACAATTATTCCTGCATGCGGCTGTGCCACTGAAAAATACCTCAGTCTTCGCTGCAGCAAATGATTTTTAATGTTGAGGATTATTATGTATATTAAAATGTTAACGTCAGGTGTGAAAACCAGTGCTGTTTTTTGGCTTACATAGCACCGTTCAGGTAGATGTCTTTGCCCAATGATTTCCAGTAGCTTCTGTGTTGGTTTAGCTCCAGTGCTGACAGAGGTAACAGAAGCTCTTGGGCAGACTTGTCTCCAGGTCTCTTGTCCTTTTAATTACTATCACTTAACCTGGGGTAGAATGAGTATCTTCAATACTGATCTAAAAATGCTCCTAGTTCCTCTACCTTAATGTTCACACCAGTATTTTTACAGATGATTAGAGCAACAGGAAGCATCTAAAAGAGTGTACTCTACATTAAGATGTGACCGGTGGAGCAAAATGCTTGCACCTGACAGCTAACAAGCTTCAAAGACAAAACTTGCAGTAAGATAAGAGAGGGGCTTGGAAATAAATTTGTCAGAGGACAAAGAGAGGAAAATGTGCTAAATATGGAGTAAATGAATATTTCCTTATGTGTTTGTGAAACAACTTCAGTAAATGCCTCACTTGGAGAATGATACAAAATTTTGTCTTACATTTTGAATGGATGTCAGCCGCTTTGTAAACTACAGAAGTACACAAAGAATGCTCCTTCTTCCTCTCTCTCCAACTCTGTAGCAAATTTTGGTACAATTTAGAAAAGAATGATTGAAATTCCTCCTCTGCAAGACTTGAGTGGTATTTCCAAGTTACTTACATGATTAAATACATTGATTTTATCTCTGTGAATATTGCAGCAGTGCTACCGGAAACCATTTTACGTAACTATTTCTCATATGTATATTTCACACTGTCTTCCTTTTTTCTCATTCTGTGCTCAAAAACAGGAGCTCTACAACTTAATTGTGCAAGGCTAATAGAAAATAGGAAAGTCAGAATGGTGTAAGGTTCTCTTAAGTAAGCTCCTCTAATGCACAACCTTAAAATAAAATGAATGACTTTAAGATAAGCTTAGAACTCCGTTTTTTATTTAAAATGTAACTGAGTTGTGGTATTTTACATTGTCACCTGAAGATCCCTGATTAGGAGCTGCACCCTCAACAAGTCTTAGCTATGTACATATTAGCATGGCTGCTGTTATGTATTCAGAAGCTAACAACAGAGAGCTTACCCGGGGATATAAATAGCGTGGAATTGGACTCCAAACCATCAGTAAATTTAATCAGTTCTCCTGTTCTGCTGTTTTACCAAGCCTATCACTGTAAGTAGGAAGCCATCAAATCAATTTAAAAATAACTTTGTTTTAAAGAGTCCATTTGATCTGGCTCTAATTTCCTGAAAAATGAGGTTAGGGAAGGATGAGTTTAACCACGGAATCAGAGAGTGCGACTGCAACTACCGCACCGAACTGCTGCTTTCACTGTGTTTCGGGACAAGTACCTTCTGCAGTATGGCACAGTGTAATAATGATTTTCTGGTTTGACAGGAAAAATGAATTGCTTATGAATACAGACCTTGTTTACAGGCCTAACCAGTGTAACACTAAACTTACTTTCGTAATACTATTCCCCATGAGACTTTCTGTAACAGAAAAGCATGATTTGCCTTTGTAGCTGGAAATTTAAAAAACAAGTTGTGTTTCTCACTGACCCCCTTGCCTAGAGACAGCAGGACCCTGACACAACACAGTAGTTGAGAGCTGTGAGTACATATACACATGCCAGTTTATTAAAAAAGTATTTTTTCATTACGCTCTAAAGTTTTTTGGTTTCGTTTTTTTTTTTTAAAACATCTCTCACCCCTTAAGGTTATGACAGTAACTGAAAAAACATGAATTTAACCAATGAACTGGACCCAATCTGAAGCTACTGCTTGCTTCAAACAAAGACATAATCTGCTCTCAGGGGATGTCAACACAAACCTAATTAAATTGATTTAAATGGATAAAGAATGCTTTAAATTGGATAAAGAGTAGCTATCATGGTACACTGCAGCCAATTGCTAGTTACTGATAAGAATTCCTGAGGTGAGCTGTTGAGGCTGAGCCGCTTGCACTCTTGTTCACGTTCCTACCCAAGAGTGCTGGCTCTTAGAAAATGAACTCATCCAGTTGAAACCATACTGCCTTGTCCTAACGAGTTCAAACAGCAGTGGGCAGGTTGTGATAGCCGACCAGACTGCAGAGCATGGAAAATTCTGGGAAATGGCAGTTCTCTGAATGAAGCAGGTAGGGTCATCACTTAGATTAATCCCCTTTAAACACGTGTGACCACAAAGATACTTTCTGTGATAAAGCAGACGGTGAAAAGCTGGAATATGAAGCATCTCCTGGAGGAGGTTTTTTGTGCTCTTGCAAGAAACAGCTCGTTTTCAGGCTGTCCACTAATGAGAGCCAGGATTCTCCTGAGGTACTGGTTTCTGTCAGTTGCACATCTAAAGTCAAATCTGTTAAAAAAGCAGAATCCCTGCAGTCCCCCAAGGGGAAAAACAATAATTAAAAACAATTAGCGTATTTTGTAGGGAAATGTGTCTAAAGATTTGTGTGTTTTAAGTGTAGCTTCATATTAAGAAAAAGAAGGAATTGATTTATATATCAATCTGGATTAAAAGGAAGACTGTCAAAGCTGAGAGCTGAGCATTGACTTCGCTTGATGTTTGTTATATACTGAAGAGTTTAAAAGATCTGTAATCATAGCAGCATGTGAATTTCCAAACCAGTCTGTGCCAGTCTCTGAGAACTGCTGGTCCTCCTAACAAATGGGATTAATTTTGAGATTTAGAGTAAACACAGATGTGGTTTTTTGTAGAAAGGTAAAAGCATATGTGCATTGACTTGTACTATAGGCATCAGTATGCTGGTGTCATGTTATTTACCTGTCTCCCCTTATCCTGGCAAGAGAACTTTAGTTTTTCCTTTAGCCAGAAGATAATGGAGAGTCTTACGGTGATTGCACTCAGTGTCAGGATTCATAATAAACATACAAGAAGGTTAAAAGAAATAATAAATATGGTTCATTGCTTCTATCACAAGGAGATAAAACAGAATGGATTTTTTTTTTTTCTGAAAGAGAAAGAACAATCTATAAAACGTTTCACACGTGTACTTTAGCGTGACATTTTGTCTGAGAGGTAGTGCTCCTAAAAGGCAATTTAAGGGGCCAGTTAGCGCATTAAAAGGTTCAGGTTAACCGAAGAAAACTTGGATTAACTTAAGTTGTGCAGATTTGAATAGCTGTCAGCCTGTTTTTCACGTTTTTGTAAAGTGTAATGCTTCTGTTAGATAATATTTCAGTTCTTGCTTTAGCAGCGAATTGGCAATGCAGTTACATAAATAGCAATGCAGCTACATAAATGTATTAATTTTTTATTAGAAAGGCTAATAGAGATATTAATTTGGTAGCGTAGCAGTGTTTTGAACACATTTTTAAGCATTCCAAGAACACAGAATTGAGGCATTGGCTGTTTATTTTGGCTTAGAGCTGTAGAAAGCCATAAAAATTGTGACACTGCATTGCAAAATATACATTGCCCTCACAGCAGCGTTCATATCCATCAACATCATGTCTTGTCTCCCTGGAAAGTACACCTACAATTTTGGGAGGCACAGTTAACCACCCTAGTAATTTATATTGATATAAAGGAGAGAAGCCCAGTCTCCTACCACCTCCTTCACTTCTCCCTGCCCCCACAGCCTTGCCAGCTTCACACAGGCCTGCCCAGGCTCAGCAGCGCAAAGCAGACCTTCCCCTCTCCTAGACGATGCTCTGTGTCTCTGCTGCCTTGGTGAGCTGGGCTAATTCACAGGGGATCTAGCACAGGGAAGAAGTTGGACCAAGCAGCAGAGAAACCCACTTTTCCATTACAAGTGAGCTGCTTCCTGAGCTTAGAGATTCTCAACTGCAGGTTTCACTAGTTTACCTTAACAAACTAAGAGGAAACTGCAGCGGTTCAAGATCTGACTCATTAGCAGATCCCGTGCCCTTGCCTATGGAGGGGCAGGGAGGGTAAAGCTTCAGCTGCCTTACTGCTTGCTTGTCAGCCCCTTAGGGGTGATTCTGTGCCACCCAGCAAGCAATGTGGGATGCCACCAACATATGCTAGAAGGAAATGCTAGGGCCGGGTCCTGATGCTGGTTCTCCCTGAAGATGTAGGCAACTCTTTCCACTTGGATTCAGAACCATGAACATCTGCCTTTGCAAAGGCCAGTATGGAGTCCTTTCTTTCAAAAGCAGAGCAGGATTCACACTTAGGGCACTGATACTTTTTTTTTTTTCTATGAGGTGTCCTTCCAGCTGCTTGCCGGATCCCCCACGTGAAGTTAGTTCTGTTCCTGCCTCAGCCCCAGGGGACTCAGAGCCCCTTTTTCCGCACACACACCCTAACCGCGAGGCTGGGAGCCAGTCTGGTGCAGTGGAAGAGGCATGGAAATGTTTCCTCCTCTGCAGCTGAGGATGGACATTTTGTCTGTTCCAAAGAGAATGACTGCATAGTCTGGTATTGAGGACAGTTGTCAGAATGGCCTCTCTTTTATGTACTTTTTTTTTCTGTTTACGTATTTCATATAATGATATTTTAACACAAAATACACCGTTGTTCAATCAGGGATCAGAAATCCTTTTCTTTCCAAAATTCTAGCCCAGAAAAAAGCTAGGTAGATACGCCATCTAAGAACAAGTATGTATGTTGTAATAAAAATGTATGACTGTTATTCCAAGAAACAAATTTGAAATGGATAAGAAGGAAATCGTTTTGTGAGTAATATGTAATTAAACCATAGCATGGACTTACATGGAGCCCCTGGCTTTGTAAGGGTGCTGTGTGCTTTATCACTACAGCCTTATTTGCTGCTTCCACAGATTTATGCTTTTCCAAGGTAGTGAAAGAGTGAGAAGAAGGGTACGAAAGGCCTATAATAGTTTCTGTATAAGTTTGAGAAAGTTTACAGTTATGGATGTCGTCAACTAAGTGGTATAGGTGGTAAAATCAAAAGCTTCCAAGCATACAACGATTCAGCAGCTTCCAAATCTAATTACACTCTGAGAACAATGGTTTAGAGTTTAGTTAGGTAGTCAGTTAGACCACCTTGGCAGTGAAGGTTAGTGGCATCCCAGGAGCACAGGGGATGTTAATCAGGGAAGGGAGAGAGGGTTAGGAAAATACTTGTCATCTGTGAGAAAGGAGGGAGTTAAAACCCCGCAGAAAACTGTTTGTAAGTTATGTGCCCTAAAAAAATCTTTCTTTTGAGTTCTTATGCAGCCCATCCAGAAGCTTGTCTAAATTTTCCAGGTAAACAGGTGTATTTAATAAAAGATGGCCCCTCTGCCTAGAAACTTTATGCCCTGAAACCATCAGGACTACAGCGAAATACTGCCAAAATGGAACATGCAGAAATTAGGGCAGTAATTAACATGAGTTATATGACTGCTCATGACCAAAAGAGCTTTTTGCTAATAAAAACAGCATTTTCTATTTTATAGGATTCTGTTTTTTTACTAGAGACATGGAAGGCAGCCCAGAGAGCTGTGCTATCACTGTACTCGGAGGTGCTCACGCTGCCTGGCCCAAGCTCATTTCTGACCCTGCCTGGAGGAGGAAGTGGACTGGCTGCCTCCCAAGGTCCCCTCCAGCCTCATCGTGCTGTGATTCATTGAGTATCTCCTTTCAGATACCTGGTTTATGTGGTAAAGATGGTAGTCCTTCCTCTCCCTGAACATACAGTCCTACACTCCTTCAATAGTTTGCTCTGGGTGCTGTAACTGTACTGCAGCTTTCCCCACAGTGTCTTAATGAAGCCCCAGACTCAATGACTCTGTTTTATTATTATTATTCTCCCTTCACCGTAACAATACTTACATTTTTCTAGAACTGCTTTTCCCTCTGAGGAACAGCACAATGTTCTTACACTTAAGTTAGCTCTAACAATCAAGAAACCAAAACAGGAGAACATCATTACACCTTGACGTGCTTACAGCATGTTCAGGCCCCTCAACCCTGGTCTGAGGTTGTCAGCTGGGAAAGTCCTTATTCCTTAAGTTAATTACCTTTGTTTACTTAGTCTAGAACTAGCAGTGTTCATTTGAGTCTCAAATTATCATCCTTTAATATTCTCCGTAGGTCAGAAGTTTTCCTTTAATTTTTGCTAAGTCCAATTTGTAGCAGCCAGAATTGGTTTTTGTTTGAGCCACAGAAATGTCCTTTTATCCTCCTTTCTGACTGTCCAAAAGGTATTTTTTTCATTTGCTAGATAATTGATTGTGGAAAACTTATTAAAAAACCCTGTTAAACCCATCAGAAAATATTAAATACTGTGTTTCTTACCCACCCGTGATAATGGATGTGATACCAAACTTCACTAATTCTGATGGAGTGGGAAAGTTAAGTCTTGTAAACAGTTCTGTTTTGCTTTAAGTCCAGCAAAATAGGCAGTCAGAATACCAGTTTATATGCAAAACATTCAGCTGTCTGGCCCTTTCCAGGATGTACCACAGTTCCTCAACTTCAATATATAACATCAAGGTGAATTGTACTGCCACAAAATTACACAACTGAGTAAACAACCACTGGCTTGTACAAATATTTCTGCAGAAGTGTTACAGAAATTTGCCTTGTAACTAGCATTGCTGTGCAGCTCTCTCCTCCCTTTTCCCTGAGTAGTCTCAGAATAGCGTACAATAGACACCTGTATCGCCTTATTTTCATCTGAGTTAAAATCTGCCATATGCCATCTGTTTCAGTGCAGTCATCACTATTTTTGTCATTATCCAGTTAAATGTAGGTATTCATAGGATAATGCATCTACGGTTTTGCTTAAGTATGGGAAACTGCTAATCAAAGCGAGACTGCATGGTGTTGAGTTTGTTAGATCAAGGGACTTAAATGTAGTATTCAGGGCATGTCCGGGAAGATATTTATTTTGTCACATAATATGGGACAGACACTAAGGATGACAGTTCTAGTCTGAAGATTTTTCAATACTAAGATAGTTTCGTTTCTTGTTCTCTTTTAAGGACCTTTGGAACATGTGACATGGTTACTGCTCTCTGATACCATGTAACTTTTTGAAGTTTATAGAAAAAACATTTTTATTCTAAATTGCTTTACAAGTGGATTATTTCGTATGCCTATTTCGTATGCCACTGTACCTTTATAGTTGGTCTAGACGATCTTAATGGTCTTTTCCAACCTTAATGATTGTTTGATTCTACCTAACGTTTGCCTTTCTGACATCATGTTTCAGTATCACAGTCTTAAATAGCTAGACATAGATGAAAACTTATTCAAGTAACTTTAGACTGAAGTCTTTGCAGTAAGATTGGTGAGATTTACTCATACATTGTGGCAGCAGGAAGTATAGTTAGCAGAAATGTAATAGAAATAAAATGAGAATGTTTATATGCTTCAAGTGACAAGACATACACATGACAATTAAGACAGACACAGCCAGGGCCTAAAAGTTGCCAAAAACAGGAAAAAAAAGTAAAGTTTTGTTATCAGTTTACCAGTTAGTCCACAACATCTAGATATAAAAATAGAGTATTCTAATTGACATCTATATATTTTTCCTAAGAAAAATAGGTAAGAGCTCTGGAAGATGGATACACCTGTCTTTACTTGAAACTAATTAATGCCCTTCCTTGAAGAGAATACTCCAGCTTTGTTTCTTATCAAATTGGATAATGTTTTACAGAATAAACTAAAATCAGGGAAGTGAGTATTTTCTGCAGGACGTGATTGTTTTCTTGTCAGCCATAGGAACTGGAATCTCTTTGCTTTCCTTGTCTCTGATTCAGGTGCAGGTGGGTGCATAGGCTTGGATTCTATTCCCAACTTGCCCGAAGTCTGTTATATGACAGAGGGATTTTGATGTGCTCCCTGAGCAGCATTACAGTGAGAAAAGCGTATCAGCATATTGTAATCCTCCGTTTTTTTTTTTTTCCCTGAAATTCTTTGACCTTAGCTGTTCTGTATCAAATGAAGTATTTGAAACCTTGTAGCATGCAGTTGAGCCAAAGTCGTTGACCGAACATTTTATTTTTTCTGATAGAGAAGGGAAGGTACCTGCAGTTTTTATAGAAAAATCAATTGTGAATTACTCTAGTCTTTCTTGCTACTGTATTTCCATACATTTTCAGTCATGAGGCCAATCATCAGTTCAGATTTCTTTCTCGTGAGCAACCAAAACGTTCTGTTAGCTGGGCTCAGTTTTATTTACTCTTGGAGAAAGCATGAACTAATGTGCTTTTTCACTCTCTATATACTAAAATTTTAGCTGCAGAGCTGCTTCAGCATGTCATTCAGCTCACGATTTTGCCCAAGTTACATTTTTCTTAATAAAGAAAACTGTCAAACATTACAAACAAGGAACAGTTTCAGTCCACAAAGTGAAATCTGAAAGTGAGAGTTCCTTTGCAGTTATTTAAGCCGAAGGGAGCTTTGTGGCAAATGCAAATTAAACCACACTTTTCTGGGATAGTGTGCAGCTATTCACAGTTGTGTCCCAATTACGTTTTATTTGAGGCTTTTCTCCATAGAAAATAGTGATATTCTTTTTACCTTAAACTATCTGCGAGTTACAAAAGTTTGTCCAAGTTTGGAAGTTTTGAAGTGGAAAAATATGTTTGGCATCTGAAATCTCTTGAGGAGAAATCAAAGCTTTTATTGAAGACTATTAGTCTATGGTTGAAAGTTCAGTAATTTTGAAGCGAGTTTTCCTGGATTTTTTTTTTCTTAAGCGAGCAGCACCAGTAAAAGGCAGCTCTTGTGTCATGAAATGGCTAGGCCTTTTTCTTCTGGTTTTCCAAGCGATGTTTGAGAGGTAGGAATGTAATTAAAATCTTACCCTCCCTTTGGCTGCATTTTTAATTCTGCATTCAAACCCTCACACAGCGTAATAGAGCTTTGCTTCGGGGTGTTTTATACCTCTATCAAAGTGACTAAAGTAATTAGTATTTTATGCATTTTGGTAAGCATTTTGTCACTGGAAGCACCAGTGCAGGTGAATGATAATGGTTTGAAGCTCAGGCAGTGACGGGACCCTAAATGGGAATGTCGCCTTTTAATCAAGAGCACTTGGAGTCTATGGTATTGAAATGCCCTACAGAGAACATAGAGAGGCCATCCATCACCTTGTGACAGTCCAATCTTTTAGCACATGAGTAAAATTTTATTCAGCCTTTCTAAGGCAGTTGGAACATAAGATGTTTTAACTCATCTCCAAACAGCAGTGTGGAAGCATAATGTGAAGATTGCTTTCTGGATGGTGTGTATGTCTTTATTTAGCATCTTTATTGATTTAGAGTGCAACTGAAACTTTTTCCATGTCCCACTCCCAACACCCCCACCCTCATTTTCATACACCAAACAGGGTGGATTATTTCTGCATTTCAGCTGTGTGTTTGGAATTAATTTGTGTAGTTCATTAACTCTCGATGTTTAGTGGAAATACTCAGCAGGTTAGAAAGGAAGAAGTGCTGCAGGTGGGCAGTGGGCAGGTTTTGTGGCTCATGCAGACAAGCTGCTGGACAGGGCCTTGGGTGTCATTTGGTCATATACACTTGGAATGGTGAACTATTACTATTACAACAATTCAAAAATCTCCTTTAGAGTGTGCTAATTTAAACAAAAATGGTTTTGTTGTCAAGCCTTTGGGGTTTTTCTTTTGATGTTTAAGAGTAGAAACCTGCACCAGGAGCCTTGTCTTTTCCATTAGGAAGAGTTGGCAACGATGAAACCTATTGACTTCAGTGGATTTTCTTCCAAACTAGGCTGTGTGTGTTGACTGACTGAACACAGTGCCCACTCTAGTAGCCAGCTGAAATCAAGAACACTGACCTGCACTGTGGTTCTCTTGTGTTTAGTAAACCGAGTTTCTCAGTACCCTATGGTACTGGGAACAAAATCTGCTGTGAATACGCAAGATTTTTTTCCTTTCTGGCATTCAGAGAGTTCCAAGCTGAAATCTTTTTTGTCCTACCCCAAAATAAGCAGACGAAATCATTTCATCATTTTGAAGGGAGAATGTTCCTAAAACACTACCATGCACCACAGAAAAGGCAGGGGAAATTCTATCAGGCTTCATTTCAGTGTTCCATTAGGTGCAGTCTTAGCTGGGATTCTGTTAAATAGCTGACATTCAAAATCTTCTCCCAGTTTTGGAAAGTCTGCTTCTATCAGTGCTGCTGTGATCTGGTGACATCTGTACTCCGTTTCTGCATGGCAATTCACTCACTGTAATTGGCTACTAGGGAAAATACAGGTATTATCTATCTGTTCTAGAAATTACCATTTTCTTCCCTGGCTGCATGCCACAGCTTCATCAGGATGTCACAGAACTTAAGCAAAGCTTCAAGTTCAGTCAGTTGCTACAAGTTGAATAATGCTGCTTTAAAAGTAACCTATTAAAAAATAATAAATAGACAAATACCAGTATTGAGGCTGAGTTAACACAACTGTGTCAATGAAACAAAGAATGTCTTTTCAGTGTTATGATTATGAAAATCAGCTGCTGAAAGTAACTAAGTAAAAATCATTTTAACAATTTCTTGAGCTTCACATACAAATGTTGGAGATGAGTGAGTTCCTCAGCAACCCAAACTAGGTTCCTAGGGCACAATTATCACTGAGTTTGAGGGCTTCATTTAGAACCAGACTGCTCTTATCACTTATTTTTCAGTAGCGACCTACAGCCCCCTACACATCACTGTAAGACAGCGTCAGAGAATTAGAAACATTGAACACAGAAAAAATTGATTTCAAGGTAAAACCGAACCAGAAAGCTATGCAGACGATCACCTTCAACTTCAATTGCTCTGCCCAGTGTACTGTTAAAATTAACTAAAGAATGATTTGCCAAAGACAGATAATCAACATTTACCATACTGGTTTAGTTCCGTTAAACTAGAAACTCCCTTTCCACTTCTTACAGAATTTATTTATGCACTTAAGTTTTGTTTTGCCAACACATTATACAATTTACTTTCTGTTTTAAAATTCTATTTTTAAATGTTGCTGTGTGAAACTGTGACATCTAGCAAAAAATGGCCACGGAAATCATATTGTACTTTCAGTAATGTGCAAATCCTGTTTCTTTCTGGGGCATGACATGCATGGTATGCAACGACAGGATGCCAGAAATGCACAAATTGAGGTCTTCAAAATCTGGCTCTTATGTTTTGTATCTTATATGTTCTTTATAGGTTCTGTTATACAGTTTTCATCTTTGGGAAAAAAAGAAAAGTAACGATTCAGACAAGCACTTTCATAATAAGCTCATTCTACCTGGTATTCAGACCCCTCAGAGACACCCATCCCAAATCCCATGGTGCTGGAAATAGCCAAAACAAAGAATTCAGCTTCCATGGTCTACAAGTTGTGCTTGTCCTCTCCCTAACTAAAACCAGACAGATGGAGCAAGCTTTGGAAATCATGTAAAAACCAATACATATGCGGTAGGGAATTTGGAACAGAATATATTGAAAAAAAAATTAGTAGATCTACCAAAACCTAAGATTGAAACTAGTATGTGAACAGGCAGCCTCCCAGCGTGAGTTTTCTCCCAGTACAGACAGCATATGCAGTAGGGTTCAAGCTAGACTCATTCCTGGGGTTTGGCTTTACTCAAAAGAAATCAGTGCTAAGGTAGCAAAGCTTAGCACAGGTCTCTTCTCCAGACTGTAACAAACTCCTAGGACTTGAGTGTTTGCCACAGGTCTTTGCTCTCTAGACCCTTTGCTGTCTCATAGCCACGTGAAGCGCTGAGCCTCAGTGAGTGGCCATCATCCAGTCCACATCTGTAATGGAAGAGAGAGAGGACTGCGTCCCACCCGGCTGGCATGCACTTAAAACTCGACAGTCTTAGGAAAAGAATTGCAAAACAGAAGGAACACTTCCACTATTGCTCCACTCTATCCCAGGAGGGTAACATCTATTAATAGTGAAATATGCTGCCAACCTATCACACTGTGGTTGTGGTTAAAATTCAGTAAAGCACATAAACACAACTTTATAGGAGGAATAAAACTGTAAAAGTGGTCCCATAAGGAGCCTTTGACCTGCTGTCCACCGCCTTTCAAAGCATGCAATTCCAGTTGAGGTTGCTCTGTGCCTGGCTAAGGAGGATGCTGTAAAGAGGAGGCAGAGGAGGACAGAGGGAGGTGACATGGGAAGTGGTGGCAGCACGGATGTCCATGGAGGCTGACAGTCAGGGGAGGGGTCGAGGAGAAGGGATAAATGACTGAATGTGGTTACTGACGGCATTTTGCATTGTTTATTGGGAGTAAAACTAATGTAAGTGTCTTTAGCTGTACTGAAATCACACCTTCACTTTTTTTTTCAGTTAAAAAGAAAGTTTAAAAACGCTATCAAGAGTTTCAGCCTGTGGTTACACTTTCTTTCTTTCCAGCCTCACTGCAAAGCATTTGGGATGATTGTAGGACGGTGGGTAGCAGACAGGACTGGCTGGGTAGTGAAAATGTGCTGAAGAACAGCTGTGAATTTCACAGGAAGGGGAAGTTCCCCTGCACGTGACAGAGGGTTACAGCACACATTGAGCAGTACGTGTTCCCCAGTGACATGCACTTCCTCATGGCGCTGATGAGACCGCGATCCCTTGATAGAACTACAAAGGGAATCTGAATTCATGCCTGTTTTTTTCCCCAGCGTATGACAGTGAAGAATGCATGGTATCTTACAAACAAAATGACCAAGCAAAAAAGCACAGCTGAGAGTTTTGTTCAACTAATGTTAAAAGATAAAGATTACAATTACTTTACAGGAATTGTTTACTGAGGAATCTTCTTTCAGGCTCTAAATAATGTGTTGCACTTGTCAATGTATTAGTTAATTTAACGAAGGATGGGTTTTGCAGTGCAAAGATAGATCCGTACTGGTTAAAATTCACTTGGCATTTTAAAAGCTTTAAAAAAAACACTAAAAACCTGAAACTGATGATGTTTCTGTAATGATGTTTCTTAAGCTTTATATCCTGGCGTTTTAAAACAGGCTGGACAACAGTTTGTAGGTTGTTCATACACTTCCAGTTTGAGGCTGAAAACCTGCTGAGGGTATCAGCTGGGAAGTTGTAGGCTGCATGACAGAGTCTTTCGGAGCCCTGCACTTGCAGGAGCACAGTCCTCTGTGCAGCAGCAGTACGTTGTTCTGGAAGCAGTGCTCCTGTTGAACTCTTTAATGCTCTTCCAGAAAGAAAAGCACATTTGCTGAGTATCAATCCTCCACAGTGCTACTGTTATAAATCAGAGCAATGCTGACTGAGTGAACTGGCATGCCTCTACAGTTTGTCTTTTATCTCCATTCCCTGCGTTTTAACCGCGATCACAGTACTCAGTCTTATTTGCTTCCCAGTCTGTACAAGGCTCCCAAATTGTGCTGTCAATTGCAGACCGCTTTGCAGTCCTGCACACCAGCCTGTCCCTTTACCCTGGAGAGGAATTGGAGAGGGAACCACCTCTCTCCAGTTGCCTAGGAGAGATCCCAAAGCTACTGCTCTCCTTCTGCCCCAGTGGGACTGGGGGATGACATGGATGCTCATGGGGCCCAGGAAGGCAGCACCTGCTGCTCCAGAGCCTGCTGCCTCTGCCACTGTGCACAAGCAAAATTCACAATGTTAGCGTGAGTTATCGTGACTGTTAGTAGCACTAATACCTGAAATCCCTCAGGAGGCGGTCTGGAAAAGAAACGACATGTAGACTTTATATTTGTGAGCTGTCCTGCCAGGAACAGTTCCTTGCTTTCCTGCCCAGCATGCCAGCACTGTACCCACAGAGAAAAACCCAATGAGGACAGCAAGTGTAATGTGTACATAGAAATTAAGCACTGAGTGTACAAGGACGCTTCCTGCCCCTTACTGTTTATCCATTTCTGTTTACTCTGTCTCAGAATGCTAGATATTGTTATGAGACGTTGTTCAAATGCTGCTTGAAACCTGTTTCATAAATAATGGAATATTTAGGAGTTGATCATTGAAGGGGCAAAAGTGATGAAGTAATTAATCAGAAACTGTAGGACTGGATTTAAGACAGACCGAAGGGTACCAAATTAAAGGAAAGAAGACTTTGAAGAGCAGCTGTGAGTGCTGATTCCTCCAGTTACACGAACAGTATCGGAGGTAATTTATTCATCAAAATAATCTTGTATCTCAAGCCTTGTCTTTCTCAAGATTAACAGTAGAGTAACATTCGCTGCTGATATCCAAAGTGCTAGAAGCCTGCATTTGCAAGAACACAGAAGCCTAGCAACACGTTGTATAAAGTCACTCTGTTCAGGATTGCTTAAGACAGTATTTTCTCTGCTCACTCACGTAACACATGTTTCTAAACATCCGTTTGCATTTCTTTTGTTTCTGTGACAGTCACTGCCTTTTGATATTGTCCTTAGCAAGGGAATAATCAGGTTTTAGCTACAGGCTTCAGTGTTGCTTCGTTACTATGACAGTATCCCCTGTATTATGGGCTTACAGAGTACCAACTATAGTTTTGAAAACAGATCATCCCTATTCATATATTTTATTTTAATAAGATGTTAGAAACACGAGTATTTTACCTGAAAGCTTTTCTTTGAATATGTAAGACCTCTCTTCGCTGTGTTGAAGTATGTTTAGGAACTAATGTATTTCTCCAAACTAGAGTTCAGCTTGCAATAGTTTCTAATCCTGTACTTATGCATGTAGTTATGAATACAAACACTTCCTTTGTAATCACAAGGAGAAGGACATGCTTAGCTTATAAAGTAGTTTATAAACATAAGGGAGATCAACTTTTTACAAGGGTAGATAGTGATAGGACAAGGGGGAATGGTTTTAAACTAAAGGAAGGGAGATTTACATTCGATGTCAGGGGGAAGTTTTTTACTGAGAGAGGAATGGTGCCCCATCCCTGGATGTGTTTAAGGCCAGATTGGATGGGGCCCTGGGCAATCTGATCTAGTGCTTGATCTAGAGGCTGGCAACCCTGCCTGTGGCAGGGGATTGGAACCTGACAATCCTTGAGGTCCCTTCCAAACCAAGCCATTCTGTGAATTTATGCTGGCTCAAGGACCTTGCTACGTAGTCCCAAATTCTAGGGATACTCTCATATTCAGTAATAACAGTGATCCTTTTTTTCTCCTACTTAAGAGTGCGTATCAACAGAGAAAGTCTTGCAGTGTAGGTTTTCAAAGGAAAACTTTTTTTTTAGTTATAAGCATTATCTATCTAAAGGTAGAGAAACATTTTAACCATCCATTCAGTAAATCTTGATTTAGCTTTTAATGAAGCTTTTTGTTTTACAAGAAAAAAAGAATCAAAGTATGAAATCTATTGGTTGAACTACTGACTCCATGGCAAAATTCTCACTGGCTTCAGTATAGATCAGGATTTCACTAGGCACACTTACGTATGTAGAGTGAGCTCGTTCTGGCTAGCATAGACATGTAGGAGCTCATAAAAGAACAACACAGAATCAGCCATGCAGAAATATCAGAAATCGGTTGGACTGTCACACCACTTTCTTAGCTTTCCAATCACATTCTCTCACTGCTCTTCCTGCTGAATAAAAAAACCATAGAGAATAGCCTAGAGAACACCTCTCACTATCCATGTAGCTTTTGGGAGGTTTGCTTATAAAAATAATACATATAATCAAATATCTTTTTTTCCCTTCAATCCTTGCTCAAGCATGACCGAAGTCAAGGGTGCAGAATAAACTGTTTCCTCAGTTATTCTTTAGAACGTTGAAGAGAACTTTTTATACACTTTATAGTCATTGTTTCTATCAGTGCTTTAATACCAAACACTCTGAAACATCCAACACACACCTGGGCTATTTTTGGTTTCACATCCTGTCTTGCACTTCATGGAGATGGCTTTCATTAATACTGAAATCAAACCAATGCTGTTTTCAGTCAGTAGCTTTTGGCCACTCTATTCCTTTTCTCCCCTTTGTATGCCATTGTAAACTGCCCGACAAATGCTGTGTCGTGCTTCCCCACTGCTATCATTGCCATGCAGCATCTTTAAAAGATTCAAAAGAGACAGAAAGGCTGAACAGCAACAGGTAGGTAATAAAGCATTTGTGCAGTCTCTGGTTGAACTTGCTTGCAGTAACAAGCAGTAAGCCTGAGTTCTTTTTTCAGAGTGCAGGTGGAGAGGTCATGAACGAAAATAAATTTCTGAACACGGACTCCAGCACAGGATCAGTGGAAACAGCCGTCAAGCCATTACCATTTAAAGATCCAAACTTCATTGTAAGTATATTAACAGTTTGAAATTCTAAACTCTTCAAATAAAACCCTGCCTAGGTTTCTGTTTAACCATATTGCTAATGTAAATATTAAGAAAGTCAGCTTAACAGCCAAATAAAAGATGGGCAGTTCTTTAGTAACTCACCTCCAGTCCACGCCACACTGTGGTCTGAAGTGCACATTATATTAAAACATGAAAGTGGCACTCTTTTAGAGGGAGAACTACTGTATTAAATTCTGGAACAGAACTTGCTAGATCAAGGTAGGTGCAGAAGTCTTATGGTGCAGTATCTCACAAACTAGCGGTGCAGAAGTCTTATGGTGCAGTATCTCACAAACTAGCAGAACTAGAAGGCGCTATTTATGTACATGTACATGTAGAAATCCCACCTCCCTAGTTCCTAACCAGGGGAAGCTGCAAAATAATTGAACTAAAAATCAGCCACATAGTCATTAGCTACTGGCATTTTGCTCCTCTCCTAGTCCCTGAAACTATGACAGACCTGTGGTGTCTGCGCTTGCATTTAATTGCTAGATTTAGAAGCAAACGCTGTGTGCTCCCCAGAAGCCTCGCCTTCCAGTGTTGAGAAGTCGTGTGAACCCTGAGAGCTGACGAAATACAGCCTGCTAAAATAATGTGAGATTTAAACTGGAGGAGAAGTTGAAGGAAGCCTAGAGCTAGTCATGCTATCACTGCTGGGTTTGTTTTTAATATCTTGCTCTGCCAGGGCCAACTCATTGGCACACTGTACAAATGCTTTCTAGGCAAGCAAACTTCTCAGACTGCTGATCTTAAGCCAGTACTTCGAAAGTAGGATTTTATCCCAGATTTAATTTTGTATGAATAAGAGGCAATATCCCTCAGCATAAAACCTGAGTAATCAGGCTTCACGCTGCTCACTAAGCAAGGGTTTGGCAGGGGGTGTAAAATTCATCTCTGACTTGCAAGTTGCTGTGTGCCTGCTTTATAGACTTCTGTCACAAGAAGAGCAGTCAAAGAAACAACTGCATACTTGGCTCATGCTAATTCTTCAGTGAGCACCAGCATCTCTGGGAAACTAGGTGTAGTGGAAAAGCTCCATTTGTGCCCAGAGGCACTCCACGCAGCTTCCCTATAGGATTTAAATTGCCTCAAGGCCTGCTGAGCCTTCATTTCTTAGAGGGACATCCCCCATTTCCAAAGAGGCAATACCGAACTTTACATGCTTGAAACTAATGAACGTACGGGGCCTTTAACAACTGCTGGAGCAATGACAGGCTGTTACAATAAAAATGGTATTATCCTGAATACAGTCAATAATTTGAGAAGTATTGAGGTTTAACTAGCATTTTGTCTGCATGAACTGGTAATGACAATTTGGATGACTTTCTTCCAGCCCAGTTTACCTTAAATGGAAGAAAATGGGTGAAATAGCATGCATCTCTTAATGTGCTTGCTTTTTATTGGCCTCACCCATACTCCTAAACAGGTGTTACATAGAAACCTGACAGAGATTACTCTGTAAACATTGATCTTCTGGTTAACTGTTCAGAGGACAATGCCTCCTTTTTTTTTTTTTCATTATGGAAAAGACAGACTCAAACCACTAGCAAAACTTGGTGTCTGACTGAGGCCTGCTGAGGCTGGATGGACGCTTCCTCTCAGCTTCACTGGGCTTCAGAGCAGCCCCTCAGGGCCAGCTTTGGATAAACCAGGTTACTGAAAAATAATGGTTACGCAATGATTTGGAGGGAAATTTCAGGTAATGAACTTGAATTAGGAATGTGCTGCTGTATCTGTTCCCACCTCATATTGCAGCAGTCTCTATTTTCAGTGCTTGCTACTAAAGGTGTTACTCCCAGAGCAAATGTTTGCATGTACTTTCTATAGTGGATGTGCATTGCCAAAAACAGATACATTAGCAGCTCGTGAGCATTTTTTTCTGAATATATCTTACGTCTGTGGAAAACAGCTTTTTCACTGAATCCTTTCTGCTATCATTCTCAGCAATTCAGCAGCCTAATTTATAAACTAATCACAGCAGAAGCGCGTTAGCAGAAAGAACTTTGCTGAGTTTTGATGAGACTGAGGTGGCAGGTAGTAATTATTAACTGCGATAACTACAACTCCCCAATTCTGAGAACAGTTTCTGTTCTGAAGTAAAGCTGTAAATCTGTGTCCTTTGATCATTTAGAAGAAGTACAGTATATTGTGCATCTCCTGTCTCTGGAGGGGCATAAATAAATTACCTCGTATCCCGTTTAATAAGTGAAACCAGCACTATAGCACCGGCAGCACGCCTTCTGTGAGCATAGCTTTCAAAATGCAAAATTGTCTCGGCAGCCAGTATTCCATTTATTACTCCTTTTCTATCCCTCTATCATTTGAAAGAAAAATAAAACTTCCAGAAAGCTTCTCATAGCATTCATTACATTTTGCAAGCTCAGTTATGTTTTCTGCAGTCACGGATTACTTAAACGAGCTAGAGCTGCACCTGTACTATGCCATAAAGAAGAGAGAGACAATTTAGCCGTATAATCGCTATTTCAGACACAACTTCATAGTATGAGTTCTAGTATGATGGGAATTGCATACAGAATCCTGTAATCTCGGGCTAAACCTTACCACACTGATTTTCTCTTTCCACGTAAAAAGCAGATTTTCATTTCCTTCAGTTAATCCTAAACATATAGTAGCTTTGACACGGTCCAAAAAGTCTTTGTTTTTCTTGCAACTAAGATTAAAGGGTACAGTATATTAGTCTGCTGATGAAATAAGTGAGGATAACAAATGGTTCGTGACGAGATGTATCTAAAAGACTATGAAGTAGAAGTATCATGCTCTGAAATGGTATTCTTTATTTTTTTCTCTGAACATCGTATTTTTAATTCTAGCACTCCAGCATTGGTGGAGCAGCAGCTGGCAAGAAGAACAGAACTTGGAAGAACCTAAAACAAATTCTTGCTTCTGAAAGGGCATTGCCATGGCAACTAAATGATCCTAGCTGTAAGCTGCTTAGATGCTTTGCATGTATTTATAAATAATAAAATCCACACAAATAACTTTTTTAAAATGAACCTAAACTATTTCATCAGTGAATGCAGTATCCTGCTTGAATGGGGTCCATTTCAGACTAGCCCGATCACACCAGCACCAAGGGAAAAGTAAGGGGACAGAAATGGAGTGTTGTGAAAAAGTCTGGATACATCTGGGGAGAAAGTTCTATGAGGGGAGTGCATTTATCAGAGCCAACCTAGAAACAACTTCTTCCCGTTGGGTTTTTGTCACCGCTTCACTGCTGAGGAGCTGCCCGCTGGTCTCCTGAAGGTATATCTGCACAGTGGTAGCTGCCGCTTCCTTAGCTCTGTCAGAACTATTTTCTAGTGAGATGCTGCTAGCCACGTACCCGTGGTAGCTGAGTCCTCAGCCCAAGCTTTCTATCCAGCTCCTTATCCAGATTCTTGGGAGACGTAAGTCCTACATCCCCTACTTAGTTCAGCACAGTTCAGACTGCGCTATTAGCGCTCCAGATTACAGCTAGCTTGCGCAAAACCAAAGGAGCAGAATTAAAGCACTGCTTTTAATCTCAATATACTTCCAGTCAAGTTGTAAAGTAGGATAATGTTGAACTTAGTTGGAGGTAGAATTTGTTCCTCAGATTTCATTTAAGCAACTGGAGGCATCTCAGAATTGGGCAGGTGCATATACGTTTTGTCAGACTCCGTGCTTTAACTAAAAAAAAACTTGCCATTTTTTTTAAGTGTTTTACATGCAGCTGTTACAGAAGAGCCTAGGCTACTGTGTGTGCCTGCCTCCTGTAACCCGCAAACTGCTGATTTCTATTAGTTTTTATTTGCAACAGTAAATTTAAAGGCTTTTTTAAGAGGGTGGCAAAAGAGATTCACTTGCATATTTAAGAACAGCTGTCTGCAGCGTTAGTATCTTTTGAATTATGGGACTATGATTTGATATGGACGGAGCGTTTCAATTTATCATAGCAGCTGAATGAGATGCAAAGGAGTTCAAGAAGGAGTAGAGAAATGAGCCAGGTACAAGCTAGTTTTGTAAACGTTGAAAATCAGCGATTTAACTACTTAGCCATGCCAGTCATATCTTAAACAGTCATATCTCATAAGTGAATGAGACTTGGTATCTAAAGGGCATCAAAGAACAGCAATTTCCATCAGTTAATTTAAACATTCAGACAATTTTCTAGGTCATTGACTGGGCTTAAAGTGGTACATGCTTAAAGATTTAGCTGATTTAAAAGATTACGTTGCTTTTCTGGATTATAGCATTTCAAAGCTACAATCTTGAGCAATGTTTCATGGTCTTAACATACAGCATGTGTGCTGTAATGGCTATCTGCTATTCTCTGCAACTAACTGACTGCAAGGGAATTCATTAAGACTTGGAGGAAATCAGCACATTTTAAATAGCTGTACTGCATTTTTCCTTCTGCAGAAAAAAGGAAAAATGGGACAGAATGGAGTTCTGTTTACTGAATTCTTGGTTTAGTGAGGTGAGCAGAATCAGGCTGTTTCTTACAGCGGTAGCAGACTGAATGTTTTCAGAGGTGATTCTGCTTCATAGTTCTTTGCCTTACTGCTGCTTTAATAGAGACCTCAGATTAAACCCAATGTTTTAAATATTTGTCACCTCTTTACATTTTGGGTTTTCTTTTTAAAATTTATGTAGTATACTGAACTTATCCTTTTGTTTCTTCCTAGATTTTAATATCGACGCTCCTCCATCCTTTAAGCCTGCAAAGAAATATTCAGACATCTCAGGACTTCCAGTAAGTATTTTCTTTTTTCTCTTCAAAATTGGCATTTCACTTTCCACAACTAAATAAACTGGTACATGCCTTTGCAAGAAATGTACATGCTGAGGCTGTTGTTCAGTCTTCTGCTTAATAATTGTCCTGTGATTTAGGGCCAAACCCCAAATACTATCCCTACATCTCTAAGTCCTCAGGATCCTAACAGATGCCAGGACAGCTTAAATACCTTGTCCTGCCAGCTGGCTCCTATCACACCACTTCCCAGCTGTGGAGTCTGCACTGGTCCCCATTACTCTCAACTCTGCTTTGTTACAGTGAAAGCTGGTGGTTCATAGTCTCCATGACTTTAACTTTGCCAAGCTTTAAGCACACAGTCTGAAACTTTCCATGCTCAGTGTTTCCCTGAGGCTGGATTTTTTCACTGTATCTTTTTGGGAAAGTTTTAGAAAGATGGTTAAGCAACTTCCAAGAACAAGATTATGCAAAACTATATTGGTTTTCCCAGGTTAAAAAAAAAAATGTTACCATTACTCACTAACTTTCTTTCAAACATATCAGCCTGAGACGTGGGCACGGATTTTCAAGCATTTTGAATACCCCCATGCTGCAGCACTGGAGCTTGGAGTTTGGCAGATGTGTATAGCCTGTGTGTCACAGATAGGCTCCTTCACAAGGTTTTGTTAATTTAAAAAAAAAACACAAAACAAAAAAAAGAAACCAAAAATCCCCCATATTTGACTTCAGTTATGGCTTGCACATGCTCCAAAAAGCCAAGGGAGTTACAATTTGGCACCTAAATTCTCCAAAGATTCTGTTGGTACAAAACATGAGTCAAGTCACTGAATTCTGCCCAACAAACGTTTCGTATCTGCTGCTGACACTGTTCCTGTGTGCAATTTAATTAAAACAGGTGTTAATAGCACCGTAACTTTTCACTTTGCGAATGCTCAGGTTCAGACCTCTTCAGTGATTGATTATGCAGAAGCCTATGCATTTACTACGACTGAAATGAATAGGAAAGTTGCATTTTGGACTATAGGAAGTGTTAAGTAGTGGTTATACTAAATAGCTACAACAAGGAGAACTCTGTCACTTCAAATAGCCTTAGATTTTCTGGGTCCCTTCCCTCAGTTGAATCCATAGGGCACTATCCCACCTCACAGAGATGATGTTACCTCATAGGGATGCCTGTATGTTGATGCAGGTTAACATGAAAAGCTCCTCAGAAAATTAATAATACTGTCTTCAGAGTGAGACTTGAGCAATGTGCCTCAGCTAGGAATATTCACCGTATAGCATCAGTGCAGATAAAACAAAGGATTAAACACATTCTCACTAAGTGAGCACCTTGCATTCTGTGTACCAATAAGTTGAAAGTCCCTGTTGGGAAAACAGATGATAAGCACTAATTAAGAACTGCCTGAGAATGGATACAGAGCGCAGGGGAGCAAAGAACACCTGTAGAGCCAGTGGTAATCCTGCACATCCTAATGTTTGAGTTTTTGATTTGACGACATCTATTGCCTTTGACTTTTTCAAGTAACACATTTAGAAAAGGCTCCTAGGAGGTGGCGTGTTCTCAGCTGTGCCTCCAAGCTTGATTTGGAAGTGAAAGGAGTTGCTTGGATTGAGGCTGGTAACCCAGTGTTCAAGAGGGAATGGGAAAGGAAGATCTCCCTCTCTTTCCTCTGCTCTCCCTTTAGAGTTGCTTTCCAAGTGGTGTTCACAACAGGTGCTGTTAAAGCTGCAGCAGCACCTCTGCTGGCCTTAAATGGGGCAGAAGGCATAAAGGATTAAGTCTGTCTGCCCCATCTCCAAGGAACCAACCAGTTCTTTCCAGCACCAGCTTTTGATGTGTTGCAAAACCAGTCAGTCATTGCAACTACAGCGAAATGATGGTGCAGATGTAAGCGAAGACTGTCCCTACCAGCTAAGGGGCAGGCTGGCCACTGGAAGCAGACTTCTACTCCCCAGCTTTTCTTTACTAGCTCTTCCTTTCCATAAGTGATTTATACACTACTCTATATCAGCTGTTCCAGCTTAGTATAAATAATCTCCATTCACTAAGATTCCATTAGTGCTGCTTTTCTTTCTTTTTTTTTCCTGGTCTTGCCACTTTTTAAAAAAAAATTTCCACCCTCGAATCGCACTGTGGCTCATTTCCTATTTTATGCGGCCTGTGAGGTTACTCCAGACTCTGATAAAAATACCATGTTTAAAAAAAGTCTTTTGTATTGAGAAAGATAACTGAGACAGTGTGTCCTCTAAATTGCTGAGCCAGAAACGTTGCCTAAGAAGCACTAAATTTATTTTAAAGATTCCTACTAGGAAGATATGTGGAGAAACAGAATATCTTAGAAATCTAGTAAAAGAAAAATGTCCCTGTATTTTCTATTTAAAATCTGAAAGCCTTTGTGTAAGAATGTATTTTGTATGGGAATGCTGGATTCCCCGTGGAGAAAAAAAAAAGTAAAATAAATTCCTTAGCATTACTCATTTAGGGAAGAATTAAATGGTCTAGCAGGTACAAAAAAAAAAAAAAAAGAGAAGTGCATTAAAACACTCTCATCAGTATATCTGCAGTTATATTAACTGCCACAATTAAATTCTATTGATTCTCTTCTCTTTCTCAGTGTAACACAAATGGAATTAAATTTACCATTGGTCTAAGCAGAGCAGCCAATTTATCTTTGTAAAGCAGCCTAGAACTCAAAAGCTATTATCTACTATATTGACATTGCAAAATAAAACTTCTATTTCCAAAGTTGCAAGATCAGTATTTAGATATATTAACGTGCAAAACAAAGTAATTTAATGTGAAGCAGATTTTCAAAAACTTCAAATATTTGAATGTCTCTTCCTTTCTACTATAGAACCAGATCGAGATAATATATTGTATTTGAAGAGCATGTATTAGGGTCTTTGACTTACATTTGAAGTACAGCGGAGTTCTTTCTTTGCAAAATCACCTTACTTCACTTTTCTAATATCTTGTAGTTCTTGCTGAATCACTAGCTTAGGTTACTGACACTTGTTAGTTGCCATACCACACACACCATATGTTAACATGCGCAAGCAGTACAGCCCAATATGAAGTATAAGAACAGTGAAGAACTGCCATAATTGTAACATTGGTTGATGTGAAACACGATTTGCAGATATTGTTTGGCCAGTTTATTACAGGGACTTGCACATTTGAGAAGCAGTCTGCTTGCTTAGCCTTTCTTTAGATACCTAAGGCCAAATTTAAAATGTGAAATAAAAGTAAATTAAGACCTGGTATAGCCATAAAGTTACCACCAGGGATAAATTTACTCCTAGTGTCTTAACTTTGCCATTTGTCTGAAAATGAATTGATGGCTTGCCTGCTAGCTGCCTACATTTAATTAACCTTGTAGCATTTCTTTGTAAAGAGACATGCTACAAATAACACCTCATTTTCTGCCAAGCCTTATCAGGCCAGACGATTACGTGGATTGTTCCATGCTCAACGTATCTTTTCCAACCTAAAACTGGTGGAAGGCTCTGTGCTTTAACACTATGACGCTTTGTGTCTTCCTGGCCTTTTCTACTTTAGTAGCAGCATCTCAATAGATTTAGCTGCCTGTGCCTTACCCTCAACTCCCGTTGAGGAAAGGTGCACAGGACACTTTCAGGGCCTTGGCAGGCACCCTGGAACACGATGGTAATGTGTTGCCGCTGTCTTGAAGGCTGAAGGTGGAGAGGAGGCTACCCTGAAGCCTGCCATCCTCCAGCCCGGCCTCCCGTGCTGCTCTGAGCTCGTAGGAGCTCAGGGTTTCTGCAGCGACAGGGGAGGGGAGAGGATGGAATGAGATTGGCACCGCTCCCAGGCGCCCGAGACCCAAATGCAGCAGAGGATGTGAGCCTAGCACAGGGCTATCTGGCCAGGCTCTAGCCTGAAAGCAGACATCTGCAGCAAAGCTAAGTGTGGAGTTCAAATTTCTTATCAGTTCAGTCACAGCACCATAAGCTGAGACTCCCTTGCTTTAGCAACCACTTTAAAGTAAATTAAAAGCTAAATTGTATGGAGGAAGAGAAAAATCAGTCCAAAGCTATCCAAGCACCCATAATTCAGCCTCTTCGATGGGTAATTTGTTGGCAGCAGCCTGACTGTTTGGAGAGCTGCCTTGGGAGAGACTGCACAAGGCGCAGAGTTGCTAGGGTGAGTTTAGAGAGTTGGGGAATTTCTTTTGCAGTGTTTTGGATGAGACTATTCTAGCCCTCTATGATGTTTAATGCATTTCTAACATGATTTCGTAGGGGTTTGTTAACTCCTCGTAAGTTTTGACATGAGTAGGAAAAAGCGTACAAACTTTTGGTCACATGCTAGAATAGCAGTGCTGTTAGTAAAAAATGAAAATGGTTTCTGGTCTCATAATTACGTGCTTTGTTTGTATTCTGTTTTGAGATTTTATTTGAATGGTATCTTCTCCATTGTTTCTTTTTCAGGCAAATTACACAGATCCCCAGAGCAAGCTGAGATTTAGTACTATTGAAGAATTTGCCTATATTCGGATGCTCCCTTCAGATGTGGTTACAGGATACCTGGCTCTAAGGAAAGCAACAAGCATTGTTTCCTGAAAAGACCAAGTACTGTTGTGTGTCACTCCTGAATGGTGCTAGGTTTAAGAATTGTGGGAGAGACTGCTTGCAGGATTGAGGTTCCTTCAAACTCTCCACTGATATTTACATCTGGAAGTTGTTGATGACACATGGATTTGAATGAACATGTGGATTTAATTCTGACAAATACTTATACTTGTTATTTTGCCAATTTGTAAGCAATTTGGTTTTGGTGGCCAAGATAACTTAAGGCCTTAAGGACATGGATCGGCACCATAATGTCCAAGTTATATTAATTTCTTTAGAGACAGGATTTCATTCCCACTCTATATATTTTATGTACTGCTCTGGCTCAGAAGAATAAACAGCCAGTTAAAGAAAGGAAAACGTTCCAAGACGTCCCAGCTTCCAGACCTGCCTTGCAGATGTGCTTTCCACTTGACTATGAAGAAGCTTATCCCACCTGTAAAAATCAAGTTAAAATACCAGGTAAATGCTGCTGTTGTGATGAATGCTTACGGTACTGAGTACCGTGAACAGCTTCTCACAAATATTTGCACTGAAGAACAGTCAGCGTACGTAAAGGTGGACTCAAACTCATTTTAAATTATCTTAATGAGTATGTATAATGGACTCAAGCCACATCACCAGGCAACTCTTCATTGTGACACTTTGCATTTTTTGAGTGCTTCCTTCCACAACTCAACTGTTCTTCTGCCTCTGCTAGTTGGTTCATTATTATTACTAATTAGTATAAAAAAAAGTACTTATTTCCCAGACTTTTTAGGAAAGGATGCTGTAAGAGCAGGAATTCCTCTGACCAGTGGCATTTTGGCACTCAGATGGTCTTCAGCAAGGAAGGACCTCCTAGATGAGGGCACTGACCTTTGCACTCTGAAGTACCAGGAGAGTATGTGAGAGCAACTGAAGGTTGTCTCCCTTTAGAGAAAGGAGAACGAAGGAGAGCTCAGACTCTTGCTGGGGGTTGACAAGTACTTGCTGACATCAGAATCAATCGTGATTTTCTGAAACTAAGCTTAGTGGGGGGAAGTGGGCTGTGAGAGCAGTCCTCACCTCATCCAAGCTCCATCATGACCTTGTGCAGGTCCCCTCTTTGAGGGCACAAGGAGCACACAGTGGGGACTAGTTAATGTCTAAACTGCATCTTGAATGCACATTTCTATAGCAATGGTAATTATTGGAACAGACGTTTTCTCACTGAAAGAATAAATCACACGAGTTTAATCTCAACTCTAAAACAGGAAAAATCGCTTAACAATGGGATGCATTGTTCAATGAATGTGTGTGGGACTCAACTCCTTTTTTTTTGTGATCTAATATTTACAAAAACAAAGTAATTTGAAAAGTCTTTGACATGCTTACAATAGATCCATCAAAGATCTGGATATCAGATAATGCTACAACTGTATCACAGAACAAAAAATAATAGGACAGGATATCTCTCTTCATGCCAGTAGGCATCCAAGCCACATTCTCTTTGCTGAGTTTTGGAATGGCTATTTTAACAGAAGATAAGTTTGTAAGATAAGCTTAACATTGATATGAAAAGCAAATGTAGAACTGCTCTAAGATCACTTTTACTTTAAGTAAACAGACACTACCTTAGACAATGAGATTTCACCAGCTTGCTCTCTCCCAGAAAGTATCTTCAGCATTCTTTGGGAATGACTGTTTAGGAGCACAGGCTCCCTCCCTATCAGAAGTGTTCCAGGCACTCCTGCACTGTATGCAGAAGTGTTACTTTTCTCAGCTAATTTCTACTTAACAGTTTTTATACATTCTGTTTTCAAAACCTAAGTGCCTTCATGAATCAGCACTAGAAAAGTACATATGGCTTAGGTTTGGCAAAAACATTAATGACTTCTCAGTGCTTTCTAGCCATGCCATGGCTACTGGATTCCCTTCTCATACCTTGTTTTTTCCTTTGTTTGCTACAGGCCCTTTTTTCTTGGTATGCAGTACTCCATTTACTAGGCTGTGCAGTATTCAATGAAAGTCAGCCACTGAAATCACGCAATTTTACACTGATCAACAGCAGTTTACTACGTGCAACAGTTAAAACGTTATTTGTTTTGGCAGGAAACTGAAAACAGAAAAGATCCAGTAGCCAATGTGTTGATCAGTCCAACTAAGCTCTTTTTGGGAACAATTTTTGGGCTGCCTCTCTCATTAGTGGCTTCTGTGAGAGAACTGAGCAACAGCAGCGTCGCAGTATAGAGCAGAAAACATGGATAAGTGAAAAGCTACTCTGTGCTGCAGAGTATTTTTAAAGTATGTATTATTGTCAGCCTCAGGAGAACTGAAGATGGAGAAGTGCATTTATATTTAAAAGTAATTCCAGAAAATAAATAAAAGAAGCTGAATTTAAATTGCAGAGCAGATTAAAGAAAGGCATTTAAAAAGACAAGCAGTGACAAATACCATTTCAGACTTTGGGAAAATATGTTTTGATGAATAGTGCTGTCACATATGTGAAGTGAAAAAGCCAGCAATCACAGCAATGACCAATCTGTTGATGTACAGATGTTACTGCCTACAACGTATCACCTGGGTATGCTACATCCCACAGACATAGATGGCTCAGCCTCAAGCTGGTTGGGGCAGTGATGCTGGTGGCAACATTTCCAGAGGAAAGGCGTGTGCTGTGGACAGCTGAGAGCAACAGAGCTCTCCCAGCAGCTGTGGCTGCTGCCTCCACCCTTCTCATCCCCTTCCAGATGGGAGAGCAGGATTGCCTTGGCTCCTTCCTTGCTGCTTCCCCACTAGCTTGTACATCAGTTCTGTGCTCCTTGAAAGCTCCCTGCCTCTGCCTTTTCCTCTGCCTTGGCCCCACATCCTAGAGATCAGCAAAGTGTAATTTAGAGAGGCCCTGCTCATTTTGGAGCCCTGTGTTTCACTGTCCTATATTCCCCTGTTTTCTCCTTGGCCAGCATTTTGGATCCCGGAGGAATTGCTATATATGGTCTTCCACAGAGGAGAAGAGTAGCAGGCATGTGCAGGGAAATGTGCCTTCATCTCCTTTGACAGAGGGCAGTAAGTGTCAAAGCCCTTACAGCACAAGCAGACTAAAGTAAGTGCAAAGGAGAGGACTCTGCACTGGTGAGGCTGTACCTCGAGTGCTGTGTTCAGTTTTGGGCCCCTCACTACAAGAAAGACGTTGAAGCCGTGGAGTGTGTCCAGAGAAGGGCAATGAAGCTGTGAGGGGTCTGGAGCACAAGTCATATGCAGAGGGGCTGAGGGAACTGGGATTGTTCAGTCTGAAGAAGAGGAGGCTCTGGGGAGACCACATTGCTCTCTACAACTGTCTGAAAGGAGGTTGTGCCGAGGGGCAGTTTTACCGTCTTCTCCAAGGTAGCAGTGATAGGATGAGAGGTAATGGCCTTCAGTTGTGCCAGGGGAGGTTCAGGCTGGATATTAGGAAAAATTTCTTCTCCAAAAGAGCAGTGAGGCATTGGAACAAGCTGCCCAGGGAGGTGGTGGAGTCACTGTCCCTGGAGGTGTTCAAGAACCGTGTGGATGTGGCACTGAGGGGCATGGTCAGTGGGCATGTTAGGGGTGGGTTGGTGGTTGGACTAGGTGATCTCAGTGGTCCTTTCCAACTTTAATGATTCCATGACTTCTTAGTAGTGAAGAATACCAAAGTAAGAATGAACTAGCATAAGGTTAAAAAAGCTTTAGTAAATCCCTTCTATTAAGAAAAAGGCTCAAACTCCCTCCATAATTACAATTTTTTTTCCTGAAGATGTAAGCTCATAAATTAATCCAGCAATAATTTATTACTAGAAAACTTAAAATTGCCTCTAACGTACGTGGCTTACATACCCAGACAAAATAGCACATAGCTTTTTCATTCTGAAGCACTTCAGGGAAGACTTTCACAGACGATGTTAGGTTCCAGGAAAAAAAAAAACAACTGACAGCTGACTTTGTGCTCTGTTAACCAAGAACAGTCGAGCGGTATTCTGCGTTACTACTGAACAGTTCAGTTGCCCTAGGATGATGATACAGCTATTATTGGAATTCGCAGAAATCCATTATTTTCCTCATTTTAGTGTGCGTGTCGCAATTACAAACCACTTTTTTCTCTGCTGGGTGGGTGGGCTTTAACAGCGTAATACATCTTCATGTAATAAAACACTGAAGTCCGTTTGGTATCTCTAAGTGTTGCTTGCCTTGGTTTTCTATTATCTGAGAAGCTGTACTGAATGCAGTCTTTTCAGTTGATTACACTATTGTAAATCACAGCCTACAGACAGCAATAACAATAATCTCTCGGGAGACCTAATAATAATAGCTAACTGTTTAAACTACTGCTAAGTATGGCTTGTATAGCTGCATATGGTTTAAGACCTCTGAGGTCACACATGTTAAGTACAGAACAGCATTTTCTCTGACACTATAACCTAAAATCAATAATCGGTACATAAAACCTGTAGTAACAGCAGACTAGATAATAAGTTGCTTTGGGCACTGGATGTGTTTACTGTTTGCAAACACATTCTCTGGGCATTATCTCCTGCCAGCTGCTTGTGAGTGCTCTGCCTGTCACTTGGCTGCGGTATACTCAGCATAGCACCACAGCCAGCTGCACCACGTTCATGGGCTATCTGAAGTCTTCTCCAATGTCCTGAATCTCACATGCAAAAATTACTCTTATCTCAAGTGAAGAAATTGTTTACAAGCTGCTACCCATGCGTAGCACGTGTGAACGGTGTCCCTTTTCTCTGCAACTTTTGGCTCCAAAGCAGAGTTTGCGTAAAAGCAGAAAAGTACTCTGAATTAATGTTTCAACATAGATCACACACAAAAGTTCTTAACAAAATTTTGGAACTCTTCAAGACTGTTTCCTGGCTTTTAATGGGAACAATGAGAAACAGGGAATGTCTGAATTTTGCCTATGATCCCATCGATATTCTAAGGGACATCAGCTTTCCTGCACTCTTGATTCACTTCTCCCAGGAGGCAGAGATGGCTCTAGGAGGTCATCACGCACACACGCTGCCTGCGTACTCCATGTCATCTCACTATGTGCATTGAGAAGGCAGAGGGGACAGAATTAAGGATCTTTTAATATACTGCTCTGTTGTCCCAAATCCTCTCGCATCTTCCAGCCTAGCTAACCCAGTTGCTGGTAACCCCCACATGCTCACAAAAGAGAGGGAAGGAGGGGCCCCATCCACAAAGAAGAGTTTGTCTCTGGTCTGAAACCCACTCAAACAATTAGACTGGTTAATTGTGTGATGCCTTCAGGCCACTGCTGCTTACAGAGAGTCAAGGAGAGCTGTACAGCGTGCACTTCCCCTGCCCTGTGACTACAGCTGCATCCCTCACCAGGTGGCTAAGCCAACAAAGAACACAGAGTACCCCAAGCTGGAAGGGACCCACAAGGATCAAGTCCAACTCCTGGTTCCACATAGGACCACCCAAAAATCAAACAATCAAACCGTATGTTTGAGAGCGCTATCCAGATGATTCTTGAACTCCAGCAGCTCAGTGCCATGACCACTGCCCAGAGGAGCCTGTTCCAGTGTCCAACCACCCTCTGGTGAAGAACCTTTTCCTAACCCAGTGGGACTCAATACATGCAGGCAGTCTCATGATGGGAGTCTGCCTTCCAGCTTCAGGCAAAAATGCTCTCAGCTGAAAAAAAGCTGTCAGTCTCGAGGAGCATCTCTGAACAGCACTTCTTTCCTGGGGGACAACAGAGGCAGCGTGGGGTCTGATAATAGCATTAATAAAGAGGAAATGTCAGCAATTTCACGAAATGCTGGACTTAGAGTAACGTTAAGTGGACATGAATTGGGATTGTAAAACAAACTGCTCTGGCAATATAAGGCTATGTCAAAGAGAAAAATGTATAAAATATATAAAGTTTATAAAATACTATAAAATAAATTTATAAAATACTCTGTGGGTGATTGTTAATTCTGTGAAACACAAATAGGGCATTACAGTGGCTTTATATTTGGAATAGAGAACATAAGTAGACCATAACTCACTACTTCACTTGTGCCCTTCTGGAAGGTATGTCATAGTGGGAGATGTAGAGCCAGTGGCTGCCATCATTCTCATGTGCACAAATGAAGCAGAGAGCGGCTCATAGGCACGAGCCTTGTTCTCCTGTCAAACAGCCTTCTGTTATTGAAGCCAGTGGCAAAGCACAAGCAGCCAAATATTTGTTATCCTCCATCTCTTGTACCAGGCTGTACAAAACACCAGTGCTAAGAAACAAATACAAGCAATTTCCTCCCCTTCCCATGTGCTTTGTAAACTGAGAGTTACTTATTACTACCCTTTCAGTGACATAAGAAATGTTCCATGGAAGTATGCTGGTTTGGCCCCATGCTTTCATAACCCTTGGGAAATGGCACGTCAAACGCTGCTGGTTTCGGGGAAATCTCATCTGCAAACAGTTTATTTCAGCAGCTGTCTCCACATTCTTCTAATTTAAATTAGGATGAATTGAAAGCCAAATTTTCCATGGGCCCTGATGTGTCCTTCTGAAGTACCACGTTGAGACAGAGGATGCAAAAACCATCTTTCCTGTCTATTTCCTGGATGCAACGCCAGTGGGACATGCAGAACTCTCTGAAGCCCTGAGGCAGTGACCCCCACAAGGACTGTTTATAGCTCCTAGAAAAAATAAGCCACATGGATGATTTCTGGAAAAAGCAATGGAACCCTGCTCTTTCACTCTTCATGTACATACTCTATTCACTGCACTTAGCAGTTTCTCAGCTAATCCTCTTATGAATTATGACAACAGAATGAGTGGGGACTGCACACAACTCTGGTGGTTTGGATGCTCACTGGAGAATGGAAATGTCCTTTAATCTGTTAGGTAGAAGAAGAGAATGAGTCCATATCAGAGAGTCCAGGGAAATATCCTCTCCTCTGGGCTACTGGATAAGGAGAGCAGAAACTGCAGCAGCAGCATCCCTGTCCTGACCGTATTGCAAACGAAAGCAATAGCCCACAACTGCCTTTTTGCAGAATGATCTGGAACAACAGTGCAAACACAAGTGCTGCATCTGCTGCTGGAAAAGAGACTGTGGGCAACTGGCTGACACTGAGCTGCTTGGCTCTGTCAAGGCTGTCGTCTCTGGGCACACTCAAAGGCAGGGCTTCAGATGTCAGGGCAGTCATCCAGGATTCAGCCATCAGCCGTGTGAGGTTACAGAGCACTGCAGGTTTGGACACAACTGACTAAGCTCAGCCCGCATCCCTTTTGAGGAACTGCTCCTCCCTGAAGACTTAGGAACATGCTTTACCAACTTGGTGGATTTTTACTCAACACCCTGGCCAACTCAAGCAGCACATGCTTCTTGTTAATGAAAGGTTCCCAGTACTGCTACGAGTGCTGGATCAGAAAGGATGAAAGAATGAGTAGTAGAGGAGGGGAAAAAAACAAATCAAGGGCAAGCAGGGCCCTGATCCTTATCTTAGATCCTTTCTGCCATCAGGCCATTAATCTACTATCTCCATGACCTATTTATCAATACACTCCCAGCTTTTCCAAATTTACATCACAAACTCAAGCCAATACATTTGACGAGAGAGGAATGGAGGCAGGAAAGTCAAGGCACAGATGGAATTGAACTTGGCAAGGGATGTGAAGAACAACGAGAAGGAATTCTTTAGATACACTGGGCAGAAGAGACGAGTAAAGAAGAGTGTGTCTGACCAATCTGGTGGACTTCTATGATGGAGTGATGGCATCTGTGGACAAAGGAAGAGCAATTGATGTCTTCTACTTGGACTTGTGCAAGGCCTTTGACATGGTCCTGCATCACAAATGGAGAGATACGGATTTGAAGGCAGACTATTAGGTTGGATGGTTGTAGCCAGAAGGTTATTGTCAATGGCTCTATGTCCATGTGGAGGCTGGTCATGAGTGGTGTTCCCCACGGGTCTGTTTCTGGACCGGTGCTTTGCAACATCTTTATCAATGACATAGACACTGGAATTGAGTGTACCCTCAGCAAATTTGCTGATGACACCAAGCTGAGTGGTGCAGTTGACACAATAGAAAAGAGGGATGCTACACAGAGGTACTTGGACATGCTCAAAAAGTGGGCACGTGAGAATCTGAAGAGGTTTAACAAGGCCAAGCACAAGGTGTTGCACTTGGGTGGAGGCAATCCCAGACACAAGTACAGACTGGGGGAAGAACTCACTGAGAGTAGTCCTGCAACAGAAGAACAACAGTATCCTGGGCTGCATCAGAAGAGGAGTAGCCAGCAGGGAGAGGGAGGTCATTTTCCCCTCCACTCCACTCTCGTGAGGTCCTATCTGGAATACTGTGCAAGTCTGGAGTTCCCAGCACAAGAAAGACATGGAGCTGCTGGAAAGTGTCCAGAAGAGGGTCATGAAGATCGTCAGAGTGCTGAAGCACCTCTCCTTTGAAGAACAGTTGAGGGAGTTGAGCTTGTTCAGCCAGGAGAAGGCACCAGGGAGACCTCACTGCACCCTTCCACTACTTGAAGGGATCTTACAAGCAGGAGGAGGACAGCTTTTTTACACGGTTTGATAGTGATAGGACAAAGGGGAATGGCTTTAAACTCAAAGAGAGGAAATTCACGTTAGACATTAGGAAGAAATTTTTTACTCAGAGGGTGGTGAGGCACTGGCTGAGGTTGTGGATGCCCCATCCGTGGAGATGTTCAAGGCCAGCTTGGATGGGATCCTGGGTACTCTGATCTAGTGGGTGGCAACTCCACTCGTGGGCATGGTGGGGTGGAACTACATGATCTTTAAGGTCTCCTCCAACCTAAGCCACTCAGTGATTCTATGATGATTCTATGATTGGACAAGGTTAAAAATCCTGTCCTATGCCATACATTTCTAAGCATTTCTCAAAAAAAAAAAAAAAAAAAACACTAAAAACACCCAAATCCAGAAGTACAAGTATCCTTAAATTCCTCCTTTTCATTCCTGTAATGGCAGTGGGTGGCAAGGTTTGGGGAGGGGAGGACTGCAAGGGTGGCCTGTGTACGGTGAAGTTGGCACTGTAGGATGCATAAGAATAACAGATGTAGTTTACCAGCCTCTTAAAAATGAATATTTGAAATAACAGCTCATTCTGGGGGTAATACAGAATGGGAGGCTTGATTTTGTCTTAAGAAACACACATAAGTTTGACCAAGAATACGAGCCACTAAGAGATAATCCTCATGGCATAATCAGTAATACCATCTTCCCTGGAAGGGGATGTGATTCCCTCTGCCTCCCACTCAAAAAAAAAAAAAACAACAACCAGCCAACAACAACGGAAACCTCAGACCAGCACAGACCTGGGGTATTTAGCTTAAAAATGAGGACCGAAAAATCAATGAACACCAAGTTATTCAAAGGAAACTTTCACTTGGAGATCTACAGAATGTACTTACTGAAAACAGAAAAGAAGCACCAGAAGAAGAAAAATCCAAATGGATTTCAAGCAAGAAGAAAATTCCAAGCCAGAAGGAAAAACTGAAACCACAACAGGAAAGCTGAGGGCATGCACTGCCAAGAAAACAGCCTGCAAATGGTAATTGAAACCCCAAGGCAAGCCAAACCAGAAGCATCTCCTACAACAATCCCTCTGTCAAAAGGACCATTGAAGCAAAGCCTAAAAGGGAATGAGTTCACCAGAAAATGAAAAATAACTTGGCTAATATACAAAGTGTTTTCCATCAGCGAGCACACTTAGTTTCTCAAACTGTATGGCTACCCAAGGCTGTGCAGTCGCCACCTGAAAAACTTCAAAGAACTTAAGCAAATGAAGAAATGACACATCCACATACAGGCAGACATTCCAGATTTTGCTCTGACCAGCACTCTGGCACTTCCTCTGTTCCTACCACCACTTCTTTCAGCCAGCTTGTCTAGATAGGGATATTTGCCCTGTGCTGTAACTCCGTGTACAAACCCTTAATGTAAACACGTGCATTGCAAATGTTTTGTTAGGAGCTTGAGGTTCATGAGTACTATTTGAGTTTGTTTGCTTTTTGCTATTTATGAGTTTGTTTGCAGATGACACCAAGCTGAGCGGTGCAGTCAATACATTGGAAGGAAGGGAAGCCATCCAGAGGGACCTGGACAGGCTGGAGAAGTGGGCCAACTATGTTCTGGGCTGCATTAAAAGAGGAGTGACCAGCAGGGAGAGGGAGGTGATTGTCCCCCTCTACTCAGCTCTTGTGAGGCCCCAGCTGGAGTAATGTGTCCAGGCCTGGGGCCCCCAGCACAAGAAAGACGTGGAGCTCTTGGAAAGGGTTCAGAGGAGGGTGACTAAGATGATCAGAGGGAACTGGGCTCGTTTAGTTTGGAGAAGAGAAGGCTCTGGGGAGACCTCACTGTGGCCTTCCAATACTTGAAGGAAGCGTATAAACAGGAGGGGGAACGATTGTTCACGAGGGTGGATAGCGATAGGACAAGGGGGAATGGTTTTAAACTGAGACAGGGGAGATGTAGGTTGGATATTAGGAGGAAGTTTTTCACACAGAGGGTGGTGATGCACTGGAACAGGTTGCCCAGAGAGGTTGTGGATGCCTCGTCCCTGGAGGTGTTCAAGGCCAGGCTGGATGTGGCTCTGGGCAGCCTGGTCTAGTGGTTGGCGACCCCGCACTCAGCAGGGGGGATGAAACTCGATCTTTGAGGTCTTTTTCAACCCAGCACCATTCTATGATTCTATGATTCTATGATACTATGATACTATGGGCTTTTCTCTGGCCACCTATTAAGTGGCTTCCATTTAATTTGGCTGACACAAATTCTCATCTAGATGAGCCCATGTACAGGGCGACACAGAAGGCAAATATCGTCCTTGGGCTCTTGGAAGAACCAAGACCATGAGCAGTGCTGGGGATGGTCACCACCACAAGACTACTTGGTTTTACTTGGACATTCTTTTCTTTTTCTTGGCCCAGACTTTACATACACATATACAAGACACCTCCCACACATACACACAGTCTGTTATAAAAATAGCACAACTGGGGAAAGGATTGTATGAGCACACACAAGGGGATGCACCTTTTAAGTAGTTTATGGTAGTTAAGCAAAAATTAAGGGGTAAACTTTGTTTTCATTTGCTAAAATATAAAGTTGCTGATGAGCCACTAAGAGCTATTCAATAGATTGTCTATTACAGGAAATTTTGCCAGGATGCTAAAGTGGTTTATGGCCATCTCGGGTATCTGGGGAAGAGGAAAATGGCTCTGGTGTTTTTGAAGTTTCAAGAGGTTTTGAGAAATCCAGACATCTGCATTTTAATCTTTGGAAAATCCTGAGGTCAGCAAGACTATCGTCCGCAGGACTTAACCACAAGTTGGACCCACCTTTTCGCAAGTCTAAAAGTCTTATGATTGCCATAAAAAACTCTTTCTCTTGTATGTACTTGTAATGATGGGGTTTGCTCTGCTAGACATTTGTTTTCAAATGACAGGGTAAGAACATGATAATTCATGCTTTCTTCATAACCGAGTTACTAGATGCACCTCAATGGTGAATTTAAATAACTGCAGCTTTCCACCTGCTTCTTTGTCTGCAATGCATCTATGGCAGCTGCTCATGTCAGCCCAATTGCAACCACAAAACAAGCAGTTCAAGCAGCACTGAGCAGTTGCTGAGCACAAACCCAGAAGGAGGAAACTTAGGATGTGATACCCAACAGCCTCAGCACCTCCTGGCCATCCGTGTATGTACCAGCAGGGTTTGCTGATAGGTACACCTTTTAAAAGTTCCACTTTTCTCTCTCATTCCTGTTACTTCCATATTTCAAAGTCAGTAAAGAGGCAAGAGCAGGCCTCAATCTTCATAATATTGAGATTGAGTTGAGTAAGACATTGAAGCAACTACCTCTGTAAGCAGGGATCTCCAAGTAACAACGACTTCCCTCTTGATAAAAAATGAATCATGTCAAATGTTCAGATTTACACACCCTTTCATATGTACTAATCTGCACCGCCTTAACTGCCTTACACATTTCTAGTGTTTTCTTTGGCTTCTCACATCCTCTGTTAATCAAGCCTTATTTTTCCATGACACAGGCAGCTATCTTGAACTTTTCTAGAAGCCGATATGACACAACAACCTTTGGAAAATGCAATAAAGCATGGGTGCACACCCAACGGGATATCAACGGTAATTAGAGCCATTGCTCATTAAAAAGTGAAAATAGTTGAACTGTGCTGTGCAGTGAAATGGTGAGTGCTATGGCAGCAATCCTACACTACTCCATAAATAAGAGGGGGGAAAAAAACATTAAAGCCATCTATGGCACTTATTTTCAACAAGGGCCCTCAAATCCAGGTATTTAGAACAAAGAACACAGTGTATTTGATTATTTTTTTCTTTTTTTTTTTTTTTCAACTTTCTGCTTCTAGACTGGACAAATTAACATCATTGTTTTCTTACTACAAACCTCTGGAGACATCACAGTTCAACAGTGTTTTTCTGAACACTCAAGTTAAAAAAGAAATCAGCCAGCTACTGAGCTTTAGAGGAAAGGGGAAGGCAGAGGCATCTCCATTCATACATGCAAGTGAACACGGTGTCAGCAGAAGTATCTCAAAATCTTTTCCCGCCATCCCAGAGCCAGTGTAGCTCATTAACACTTGCCACAGAGATGATCTTCAATGAAAAGACTCGTCAGCTTCTCCAGTGAGCCTCACCACCTCACTAACCCTATCCCTACCTACACGCTGCATTAGGCAGAAGCCAGGAGAGCAGCCTCACCACTGAGTACAGCCCCAGCCCTGTGCTGAGTGACTGAGGCTGCTCAAAACTGCAGGGATGTGAACTTCACAACACAGGAAACGCATGTGCTGCCAAAAGGAGAACTGCAAAAAGAGGAAAGAAATATGACTTTTGTCCAATCCGCAGCATATTTCTGTAAAAATTAGCCATTCTATATTGACCATTGTATCTTCATCTCTATTTTCTTAGTGTTTAGGCTTCAGTGGAGCAAAGTTTAGTTGGTGTTTGGGAAAGGAATGAGAAGTTTGGGAAATCAGTAGTTGCTTGATGGCAGGGAAGAGCTAAGAAAACTTTCTGAATCGTGCAGCTGAGGAGCTCTGGGGCCACACCAGCAGTGCAATGCATCTGTCCAGGCTTCCTAGGACATGCAGATGCTTGGCTCTGACGGGCTGATTTCCTGGAAAGGTTCCCTTCTCCCTCCTGCTGTCACCTGCAAGAAAGAGCCATGCGCTGTCATGAGATCACAGCAGCAATGCCTACAGCTGGGCTGGCCATGGCCTGTGCTCTCTCTCAGCAGTGTTATCCAATTTCCGCTCCAAGCAGTGACGCACAGTGACATTCCTCCGCAAGCAGGGACTCCAGGAAGTGGCTGTTTGGCTTGGACGGAGGCACAGTGACACAGACACAGGTGGCTCTGTCCATTTGGCACACGGTTGGGCCCACTGCCAGCAGTCCTCCTGCCCTCCCCAACAGTGACCCCGGGCACCAAGAAGCAGGTGAGAACAGCCCCCTCACTGCAATTCAGGAGTAAACTTATTTGAGTTCATGGCCTAAGTACCTGTGCAACTCGCTGGGTTTTCTTGATAAACCAGCACAGGCTCCAACAACAGGAAGAGGTGAGATCTCACTTCTGCAGCACATTTGGGGAAAATTATGACCCCTACTGGGAAGCCACATGGCGGCGGACACATTATTTCCTCCGTATTCTCAGCCAAGGTCCCACGTCCAGCTGACCCCGCTGCAGGAGGGAACTCTCCTCTGCCATGGAAGCTGCCTCCAAAGCTGAAAGATTTATTCACTGAAGCGACAGTAACCTCAGGGTCCATACAGTTTTGATTTAAAACTCTTCTTCAGCTTGTTTTTTTTTCTTCCTCTCTTTTTAATGTCTTCCCCCCCCCCCCCATCTTTTCAGTGTGTTCACTGCCATCTTTTACCTTTTACCCAGTGGTACTTTGCTCCACTGGGAGAAAACATCAACATATCAAATGAATTTATATAACAGACAAAGAAAAACAAAGATTCCCACTCTTCACATTAGAGGCTCCTTCATTTTCTTGCTGGTCTGCACATGTTTCATTGCAATTAATCATTTTATTCTGAATAAAATCAGATGGAAGCCTATCTCCACCAGGTGAAGGCAAACAGCCCACAGGCTGCCTTGATCAGTATGCTGAAGCTGCTTCTAACAGACTGCACCATGAGAGGACCACTTGGTTAGGATGCAGAAAGAGATTCTCCAGATGATGATGGTGAATGCTGCATGAGAAGGTGTATCTCAGAAGAAAAGTACAACTCTTCTTAATGAGGAAGAGGAAGACAAGCTCACAGAACTCTGCTTCAGTGGATACTTCCCTCCTGCTGCTGCTGTCTGTGGAACTGAGGCCTCCTTTGGCCACCATGAGCAGTGAGTCAGGACTTGGAGCTCCTACCACTCTCAGCCCCTCTCTCCTTTTCATCACTGGTCTGGCAAAGGAAATGCTTCCCACACGATCTTTGTGCCAAACCCTGCTGGAACTGCAGTTGTGTCATGGTGCTCTCATCCCAAATAGCTCAGCTATGCTGGCTTCTGCATTTAGGAGCTGCTGAAAATTTCTGCTGCCCCAATAGAGTACATTTCTTGGTAGGCATAGCAAGTCTGTGATTGTCAGCAAGACCAGAGCATGAGGAACTGAAAGCCCAATATTGCACAAAAAAAAAAAAATCTCTGCTAAAGATTTTATCCACAACTCTATTCTGGAGTTAAAACAAGTTTACTGCCAGCTACAGTAACTGAAGTGCTTGGTAAAACTAATTTATTGTACTTCATGCTTCTCCTGACCACAAGTGGGTAACGTTTGTTACAGGCTTTTCTTATAACCACGCAGTGAAGAGGTTCAATAAGAACAATTTTTGCCTATGGGTTGCTGAGCGCTACACCAATACCTCAAAGTAATTTTTGTTCAGGAATCAAATACACTGTGTGATTGGTCACCCATGTTAAACAATATGGTTTCTATTCCCCAACCAGATTCCAACAAAGGCCAAGGCTATCTGTAAAAAAAAAAAAAAAAAAAAAAAAAAAGCATTGAAAAGGGATATAGTGAGGTAGACAAATTTTAAAAATTCAGCAACCACCACTCCTCTTGCAAAAGGAAGTACCTTATGTAAGGCTGTACACGTGCAGTTTGGCCTTCAGTGCACCTATTTTTTCTCCACTTGCAGATAGACCTATCTAGATGGTGCTTCACTCAGCACATCTACTCAGAGCCCTGCCCTGTGCACACATGCTTTGAGTTTTTGTTGCAGAAGGTGTTGACTGGTCTCAATTTGGCTTAATTTACTGCTTTCAAATCTAAATGCCAACCTGAAGGTTCCCAGAGATGCTTGCTTTTGTATGGCACGTCTCTCATTATTTCACCTATTTACTAGCTCTATGAATGGGCCATCCCTGCTTTACATCATGCTGAGGCCAGCTAAGTGGAGCACCCCAGGTGTGCAGAGGGTACAGGACTGCCCAGAAGGTTGTGAGTCTCCTTGGCTCCTGTAATTTTGCACCTCATTGAGCTAACAGTCCACCTTTGTCATCCACTCAGTCACTAGGAAGAATGATGATAAGGCAGAAGCAATGTGTGCTTGTAGCCAAAGGATCGCTCCTTTGCATTTTGAGAACCACGATCCCTTGTTTTCCTATGCCCTAAAACTCAAGCTTACACATTTTAAAAAGCATTTTAAGATGCACGCACCAGATAGCAGGGATAATTGCAATCGGAATGTCATAATGAGCTGAGTGTCAGCACTGCCAGATGTGACCATCCCAAAAACCTTAGCAAAACTCTTCTATCTGTGGATTGAGACACCTCTGTATTTTATTCGGTAATCCAAGCTCTGCAACTTTCCATGCTAGAGGCAGTGTAGGATATTTAAACTCCACTTTTTAGGTTATTAGGTTATGTTATGTTCAAGTCCACCAATCAACTTTTCAAGTTAAGGTCTGCATTCTGCATTTTTGACTGGTGAATATATTGTTTCTTAGCCTTGATGTAACATAAATACTTGGCTTTCATACAGATATAATACCAGTTCCAAAATATTTGAGCAGTTACGCATCCTGGACATGGACAGCTAGCACTGCAGTACATTGTAAAGACTTCAGTAACTTCACAAAACAGGTAAGAACCACAGAATGGTTTGGGCTGGAAGGGACCCTTTATGATCATGTAGCTCCAACCCCCCTGCTGTAGGCAGGGACACCTCCCTCTAGACCAGGTTGCTCACAGCCCCATCCAGCCTGGCCTTGAATGCTTCCAGGGTGAGGGCATTCACAGCCTCACTGGGCAACCTGTTCCAGTGTCTCACCACCCTCGCAGTAAAGAATTTCTTCCTGATACCTAGTCTAAAACTACCCTCTTCCAGTTTAAAGCCATCTCCCCTCATCCTGTCACTACATGCCCTTATAAAAAGTCCCTCCCCAGATTTCCTGTAGGCCCCTTCAGGTACTGGAAGGCCTCTATAAAGTCCCCCCAGAGCCTTCTCTTCTTCAGGCTGAAGAGCCCCAGCTCTCTCAGCCTGTCCTCGTAGGGGAGGTGCTCCCACCCTCTGATCATCTTCATAGCTCTCCTCTGGACCTGCTCCAGCACTTCAGTATGTTGGAGGCCTCAGAACTGGACGCAGTACTCCAGGTGGGGTCCCACAAGAGCAGAGTAGAGGGGCAGAATCACCTCCCTCGACCTGCTGGTCACATTTCTCTTGATACAACCCAGGGTATGGTTGGCCTTCTGGGCTGCAAGCACACTTTGTTGGCTCACGTTCAGTCTTTCATCAACCAACATTCCCAAATCCTTCTCCTCAGGGCTGCTCTCATGCCATTCTCCTCCCAAACTGTATTTGTGCTTGGGATTGCCCCAACCCAGGTGCAGGACCTTGCACTTGGCCTTGTTAATAAGGAGTAGTTTATTCTAATACAATATAGAAATGCGGTACTGTTGTTGCTGGTCTTTCAATGGCAGTTGGCTCTGACTGCTTACTATCCACAGCAAGAATGTGTCAAGCTCAGGGAATCTGGATAAGGTTTAGAAGTCTACATTTCATTTATTTAAGCTCACATGAGCATGATTAGAAAATGTACATTGGTCTCTTTTAGCCAACACTAACTTTAGGTTTTCAATAGTGAAAGTGTATTTACACTTTAACATGTATTTTTTCTGAAAATGTGCATGCTGCTGCAGATCAATAAGAGCGATACACACAACCTCTAAGAAAGCACAGCAAAAAAACATGAGGAAATATGAAGTGCTGAGAGTCGAGTAATGAAAATTAGAGCCTTGCCAAACCCCTGCTTATGTAACCAGCTGTTTGACAGCATTGCGCATGTATAAAAGACTGAATAACAAAAAATGAATACTGACTCCTCTGATACTTATACAGGTAATCTCAGGAGGCTGAGACAACTTAAATACTGTGTTACACAAATGCAAGCAGAAGCTGAACGTGGCTCTCAACTCCAACACAACCTCTACAGTAGTCAACGTGATTTCTCAGATAAATCATATGTCATCATTAAAGACTGCATCTTGAAAAATAACATTTTAAATGAGGATTCAGTTAAGCAAGCAAACAAAATCTATTCTGCATACCAGGCAACAGATGACATAAGTGAAACTCTTTTAAAAATTATGAAAAAACCTAGAAAAATTCCATATAATGTGCAGCAAATTCAATGATAATTCAAAGTGTAACATCTGCAGAAACTATCAGCAAAATACATTTACTTGGCACCAAAACAGAAAATATTTTGGCGTATTTCAGCAAACGATAACATAAATATCTGCCAAAGAATAAAACAAGTTACATGGAGACATTACTATGTCTAATGGGGGAATGTGTTTAACACTTCATACTGGTATTTGAACTCAATCACATATATTCCTGTTAAGATGATATTTTATAACCTATTTATAGAAACTCATCCTGTCTGCCACATCTTGCTTCAATTAAAATTTGATCTTGAAACAACGCAGAAGGATGAAATTGGGGGGGACCCCATGGAACAGGGTACCAACAATCTATTGAAGTGTAGGCTGCACTTTCACTAGCCTGAAAAGCTGGAAAGTCTCCTTCTACAGCAGGAGTAGGACAGCTGGCATGGGAGAAGCTGGCAAGGACTGTTCATCTGTATGAAGCTCCCAAGTTTTTGTCTTTTTTCAAACAGTTCCAAATCTACTTGCCCTGCTACTCCCACTTCTTCTGTCTTTTCATGTGATTTTTTTTGTTTGTTTAAGAGTGAAAGACCATCGCCCAGCTTGGAACAAGCTTTCCCATTTCACATCTATTGAATCAATGGTGTTTGTGTATTTCTATTTCAAACATGTTTCTGAGATGCAGATACATTCTGAGCATTGCTGAACTCAAATCCTGGCTTGCTGGTGATTTTCTAACCAAATTCCACAATCTCTCCCATGTGCTGCAACACCAGCCTTCCCAGGATTTACTGTTACTTCTCCTTTCCACAGGACTCCTGCCTGCAATATCACCTCTGGCTCCCTCCTGAGACACCCAGACCCTCCCTGAGTACAACTGAGATCTGTTTCACATTTCCAACTGGCTAAAAGTGATTTGTGTGGACACGAATACAGTAAGAAATAAAATTGCAGGAGGAAAGAACTATAGAAAGGTTGAAGGGCTAAAGAGATGTTCTGTACCTCTGCATCCTCAACTGAGGCTGAAATAAGCTGGTACAAAACCCACTGGAGAAATGGTAGAGAAAAGTTGCACCACACCTTATGTAAAATAAAAACACCAAAACCACGGCTGCCAGTGCCTTCACCCAGCACTTGTGGTGAGAAGCAAGATGACTCAGGAGCATTGTCTTGTATTCTCAGGCTGACAGAATACAAGCTCGATCTTGAAACCACAGTAAAAGCTGCACGTTTTCACAGCTGATGACAACAGGCATTCAGAATTGGCCAAACATACAAAACAAAACTCATACCTGACCTGAAGAACAGTGAGACACTTGGCCATCTCCACTCTCACTCCTGGGACTCCTTGCTGCCCCACTGTTCCACAGCTCTCCTCTCGACTCTGTCTCCTTGGCTTGTCTTAGCCCTACAGAGTAGGCTCCAGCCATCCTCCCTGCTCCTGTATCACCTGAACAGATCCCCTCCCTGCCCCAGCCATCCTCTGCACCCATCTGCATGCTGACCCAAGTCCTCATGACATCTCCTTTCTGCCTCTTGCGTTACCTTGGCATGCCATATTCTCACTTCACACACACACTCACATTCCCTTCCTCCATTCTTTTGTCTATGAAGTTGGTCAATTTTAATGTGTTTATGTTAATTGCCTTTCACTAACAGCCTTTCTGAAAAACAAAAGGCTTCCCAGAGTGTTGGTTTCCTTGGAAATGGTCAACTAAAAGCTGAAATAATAATAATAATAGGAACATTTCCACATAAGTATATAAGGCTTTTTATTCAGCATCTAGAGAAAAGGTTGCAGGTTCTGTTTGGTTGTTTGAGTTTGTTTGGTTTGGGTGGTTTTTTTTTTGTTGTTGTTTTGTTTTTTGCCTTTCCATGCCAGCTTTCTCCTCTGTTCTCCCAATCCCTCACCTCCCCAGAGCCACCAGGAAAGAGGCATGAAGCAGAGTCTCACTGCAGCCCACTTCAAAACACAGAGAGCCAGCGACCACAGTTACTGACAGCACCCTCAGTTTGTACAAGTGAGGAGCTGCATGGCAAGGCTGCCTGCCTTGGCACATATTCCTCTATTGTTAAAAAGAACAGGAAACGATGGCCATTTCTAAACTGGAAAAATTTGCAAGTAAGCTTCAGCTAACCACAAGAAGCTAAAACACACAGCAAGAATCACAAGGCTCATGACAAAAGTGGAAAAGCTGACACCTTTGATTCACAGACTGTTAAAGGTTACGATACTGCCATAAAATGCTATGGAAATGAAACCACAGTTTTAAACACTAAGCAGGTAGCTGTTTCAGCATAGAAAATCAGGGTTCATCTCTTTCACATATTTGTATGTGAGGTGATGGTGAAATTGGGCTGGTCTCAAGAAGGCAGTGGCACTCTGTACATCCTCTAAGTTGCCTGGAGCCAAGCCATTTGGAGGACAAGTCTGGTTCCCCTAACTTTCATCCCTATGATCTGGAGCTTTCTGGTGACGCTCACTCCCAAGGATGTATGGAAGGGGATATAGGACAGTATTTGAACAACAGCACATCCTCAGCCAACAGCAATTCTACAGCCAGTCTGAGTGAGTGAAGGGTTCACAACCACAAAGACACTATCCTACCTTCGTGTCTTCTGCTCTAGTAGCCACCAACTTGAAGAGTTGCTGCTGTTTCTTCTCAGTTTGTCCTTTTTCGTCTTTCATCATCCTGTTCCATTGTTCTTAAAAACAAACAAACATTTAAAAGGTGCTATATAAAGGAAGACATACGTTACACACTCATCTGCAGCATCTCACTGTAGGATGTTTCTCACAGCATGCACATAATGTTTGTTAACTACCAAAATATCACAAAGTACGCCAGTATGTTGAGTTGGCAGAAAGAGGGGAAAAGCAAATCAAAACCTAGCTTCCAACAATGACTGGCAAGCTCTGGGACTTGGCAGGAAAAACCACTGCTGCACCATCTTATGCGAGTACAGAGATTTCCCCTGTGGCAGCACTGGCACAGATGCACGCAGGAATGCCTGCACACAGGGCTGCCAGCAAGGAAGGGAGAAAAGGAAGGAGCCCTTCTTCATGGTCCCACCAATGAACCACAGTGCATGTAGGCTAGAGGAAGATAAAGCAGAGAACCAGGGCAGGATTTGGAACTTCACAAATATTTACCTTTTAAGGAGGCTAAAGGGCTTCTAAAGATCTCCCAGCACACTTCCACAAAGAGAAGCACTGGGAAAGAAAAAAGTGCTCAAGTACCTGCAAATAAGTAAGAAAGCAAACCACCCCTCTCCTCCCCACCCCAGCAGCCCTTATAAAGGTGCCCAGAGAGGCTGTAGGTGCTCATTTCCTCTGGCTTTAAAGAAACAGACACAGCAAGGCTGCTGGAGCTGGCACAGTAGCCTGAAAGCATTCAGTGATAGTCACTGTGTGGGCTAACACCTTTATAAGATTTGTGGTGCTGCCCATCTAGGTTCCACCTGCAAGGGGTAATGACAAGAGTGCTGGGAGCCAGAGGAAAAACACAGTTCCTGAAATGTGGACCCATACAGACAGTATTTGGAGAGTGACCCAGTTATGAGAAAGGAGTTTCCATTTCCTTAGATGCACAGTATTAAGATGTGGCTTAGTTAAAAAGATGAAAAGCTTGCCACAAATCTGCAGTGCTTGTTCAATAGCCACTGCCTGTATGTGCACATGGGGCTGAGCCACTACAAGGGATGAGAAGACAGAGAAGGATCACAGTATTTACCAACAGCAGACATTTGAAGCTGTGTTATGTCACTTTAAGCCCTGTTCTTTTCTAATATGTGAAGCTTTGTATCCAAAAGCTACCTCCAAAATCTTAGATCCTCTGATCTTGGTAGACTCTGCTTATTCCAGCAGAAGCTGGGCACTAATAAACAGAGACGCCACAGAGCCTGACACTGGTGTTGCACCCACCAGAGCATTCACACAGACACTGTCATTCACCAGGGTTCATATTCCCAAAGGTATTTAATTTCACTCTGCAGCCACAGGGGCTGTCCTCCACTAGTGGCTTTCTCCTTTCAGCTCACAGCAAATCAGGGGGTAGTGCCAACACATCTTAATTTTATGCCTCTGAATCCCATGCAGAGTAAAGGTAGATTGCCCAGGAATGCAACAGATAAGAGAGAAGAGCCAGCTGAAAAGGCAAATACCTGTGAGCCTGAGCTTATGAGCCTACAGCTGCTGGGCAGTAAACATTCATTCATTCAGAGATGGAAAAATGAACAGGAAAATTGACACGCTGCCCCTCTGTGCTGCACAAACCCAGATGAAAATAATTAAAATGCATCTCACTGCTTGTCATGTGCCGCCTGAACAAAGTGTAAGTGCACTGCGCTCCTCCAGTACTCCGGAGTCACGGAGCAGGGATAGACTTCTGTCAGCCACTGAAATAGGGGAAGTAGTCACTTCAGCTTTGCAGACTTGCATGGAGCACTGGGAGACAACCACCAGCCCCGTGTAAGCACTGCTGGAGAGCGCTGACTGCCTCTCGGCTAAGGCAGCATCAAGAGAGCACAGAGGGACAGACGGCTCCCACAGATGATTCTGCACATTGGCAATGGATGTTTACTGCGAAGTAGGAGAAACATGGCAAGCGGTGATCGTGCCTAAAGATGTGTAGAGATCAACTGCAGAAAGGGAATTCAGTGTAACCATCTTCACCACAGTTGGATTTTGCTCTAAATCTCCCCCACTTGCTAGGAGAAGCTATAACCATCTCCGGCGATTTCAGCTGGGGCTGTCCAGATGCTGTCAGCAAACGGTTTGAAGCTCCTGCAGTCGAGGGATAAGCAGCTTTCATGCAGAAAAAGCTCTCACATCAACATTTTTTAAAACTAGATTCAGACATCAAGCAAGGAAGTCTTTAGAAGCTGCCGTTGACGCAGACATCGTATAAAGGATGACTGCTTTCCCCTCAAACTGCGGGAAGGTAAAGAAGGGCACTCTCCCTGCCAGCGTGCTGAAAGCAGCTACAGGCTACACCTGTCACTTCATGCTCAGCTTAAAAAGAAGCTGAATATAAATGCAAAAGTACAAAATGTATTGGATGACAAAAAAAAAGAAAAGTCAGTAATACTTTCCACTAATTACCACTAACTGTAACAAGTAATGAAAGCACAGCTCCATGAGACTGCCCTGCTGCATGGCCTTCGTGGCAGCACCTTCTCTGCTTTCATGTTTCCTCTCTTCCTGCTTGCTCCTTGCACTGCTCTGCACAGCTGTGACCCCACCTGGCAATGTGGAGCCTGCCCCAGAGCCTGGGGGAATGCAGCAAGGGGTTGTGGTAATCCTTCGTGCAGTGTCTTTTCTTGGTGACAACTCTAGACATCAGCACAACAGCAGTTTATTAATCATTTGCTACAGATCTCCAAGGCAGCAATCACACAGCGTTGCAAGCAGTATGCACTGATGCAGCTGCCTTATGGTTCCTAATCTAGGTATCCAGTTTCTATTGATCTGGGGGAAAAAAAACAACAACAACAAAACACAAATGTTTTTCAAGTACAGATGTGAATCACGTTCCACCTGTGTGCTGCATTTGGTGCCTAATTTAGTGCACTTTCACTTGGTAACACCAATATTCACACATTGCAAATAAGAGAACTGAGGCAGGAAGTCTGGGAACTTTTTTCATCTCATGGATTTAGAAAAAAAAAAACTTAAACAGCACATCAGTTACTGTATTGAACAATAGGGTAATAAACTCCAGTATTGCATATGCTATATAGTAAAAGTTAACAATCCCTTATTCTTCAGATTAAGTGCCTTGTCTCACAAAGCACACCCCGAAGGACTCCACAGCAATAATTTTATCATCTATCTAGGTACTTATATGGGTCCCATCACTGCTGTATCTGGTTTTATCGTAGCTGTGAAATACAGAGCCATAGAATCTAATATAGAATCAGAACCATGAAACAATGTTTGCCCAACTGCTTTATAACCCAACAAAGACAATGAAACAAGAATCCCAATAAGCCCCAAGCCCTTTTTATTATGGTGAATCACTCACCTTCTAAATTATCAATAACAAATTGCTATTGTTAATATTAAATTTGACCATCACCTGGAAGAAAGCCACCACTTTTCGAGAGAATGCAATGTGAGCTAGAAAAGGAGAGCGTAAATCCCATTTCTTTTTTTATGAAACCTCAAAGCAGAAAATACTTGTTCTATTGACAACAACCAATTGGTATCAGTGACTCCTAACTCCGCTTCTGTATGGAAACAGGAAGAAAGAAAAGAAAAGCACGCCCAAGAAAGCAAGTGCATACATAGCTTAGCTACTACAACCTGCCCGTCAGAACAAAATGGTGTTCCCTCCCAAGGGAAGACACGGTTCATTTTGCTCCCATAGTCAGTGGTATCCCTGCAAAGTAAATGCAGATACACCACTGCGCTCCCTGCAGAGACACAGACAATGGCACAAAACAGCGTACTGTGAAAGAATCAAGGCTGAGAACATAAAGATATCGTGTACCTTCTTAATTTGTGAACACACCTTACAGTAAATGCTCGGGTATTTCCATCTCAGAGAGAAGCAGAAGCAGGGGTTTTACCTCTGAGGAAAAGAACAGGCAGATGAAGAGGCTCAGTCGCACTGGTATTTGGCAGGACATGCTTTGGGAATAGGGCTGTGTGGGCAGGAGAGCGTGCAGTAGGGAAAAGAAATTGGGCAGAATATGTACATGATATAAAATCAGAGGGAATACTCCACTTGCCTCGAGGACAACAGCTGCTATCCATATGGAGATGAAGTAAGGTTTTCCCCCAGGGAAGGTCTCACGGGGATCTGTACCACAGGAAGGCTGTAGGCTGGCAGCAGTTTTACCACTGGGTTAATGGAAGCAGAGTTCCCCTTCCAGATCTTACTCAGCTACAGATGAGTCTCACAGCCAACATTACTTTGTCAGGGATCTGCCTCAGCTTTCATGAGAATCTCAGACACGTTCTTAATCTGCAACACAAGAAGTCTAAACAGCAACACCAGAGAAGAGCCACCCACCAAAAAAAAATGTGGTCTCAGCCCTGAGGTGCTGAGGAAACAGTTTCATTGCTGACCAGAAACACAAACACATGTTTGAGCAAGCAAACATGGGGAGAGTCAGTACAGGATGTAAAGTCAATGCTCTATTTCCGATATCAAAGCTCTCATATATTATAGAATCATTAAGGTTGGAAAAGACCAAGAGGATCACCTAGTCCAATTACCAGACCATCCCCACCATGCCCACTAACCATGTCCCTCAGTGCCACATCCACACGTTTCTTGAACACCTCCAGGTATGGTGACTCCACCACCTCCCTGGCAGCCTGTTCCAACGCATTACCATTCTTGCTGAGAAAGAATTTCCTAATATCCAATCTGTGTTGCACAGGAAAACTTGTTTACACAAGATGAAAGCACACAGCTACCTCAGCCTCTTGCTCTTAGCAATCTCTGTCACTATACTCCACCCACAACTGTCCTCATTCATAATACACAGCAGCTCCTGCACCCGCTCATCCCACATTTTGGTTTTATCCAGCAGGGACACACATACATGAGTATCTTGGCATGGTGCCACTGAGGCTCCAGCACTGGACCCCAAGAATCCCACCTGCACCCAACTCTGCCCTGGCCCTAGCTCTTCCCTAAACTGCAAAATTATTTTTCTGAAACTTATGAAGCACAACACGCACTAATAACATGAGAACTGTAGGAATTATGGCACATGAAGTAAGTGTGAACTATGTATTGGTCTACAGGCTACACAATCAAATGAGCTTGATAACAGCACATTTATGTATTCCAATTTATTTTGAAAACTACATAATATTTTTTTTTCTCTTTATGGACCAGGCCTTGATGGTATTGAAATCAATGAAAGTTTGCCATTAAAGCAAATGAGACACCAACATGACAAGACTGTTATGAGCTCCAGCAACCAGCCTGCACACGAAATCCTGCCTGCACACTTGATCAAAATAGTCGGAACCTTCTTGGTTTATCCATGGAAATGTCAAAGAGCAAGAGGAAAAGGGGGTGCTTCTTCACAGAAAAGATGGCTCCCTGAACCTGCTGTTTCAAAGCTGTTGAAGTGCCACAGAAAATAACACCTGCTGCGTTGTCTGTTCTCTGCTTCTGAGGCAGGGGCAGAGGGAAGAAAAAGGGCTGCGGGATGCTCTGCAGAAAGCAGTTTTTCTGTGCCTGGTGCTTCCTGACACACAGGGCCTCAAGCCACCCGCAGCAGTAGGCGATACCGCAGCTGACAGATCTGCTGAAGGGTGGCACCAGGCAAGGAGGCCTGGCAGGGGCAAGAGCAGCAGCAGTGCCCAGGAGCACCCAGAACAGAGCAGGAGAGCTGGGACCAGGCCAGAAGAGGCTCAGGGCCATTGCAGCTCTCTCAGGCACACTGAGCAGGAAAAGTCCTTCTGTAAATTCAGGCCTCAGCAAATGACAAAGAGCAAGCCGGACTGACTGAAGTGCCTGCTGCTTCCAGGGCACAGATCAGAGCAAAAGTCCCAAGTCTCTTGTGCAATCTGATCCTGGCTCCCTGGAGAATATAGGGAGGAAAAAAGATGAATATATTCTGGCTGAGCCTTTCTGTATTTTTACCACAGACACCTTCTGTTCTGGCCTGTGCTGCTGCTTTCACAGCTGGAAAGGGACTGTTTCTTGCCTTAAATAAAAAGAAAAAAATGTCTGGACCCTTTTCAGTGTGCTTTGGGGAACTCAGGAAGCCACATGAAACTAAAGCGCTCACTATCACACCTCTCCATGTCTCCCTGGGTATCAATGTGAATTAAGTTACATTGGCCACACTTGCAGATTTTGCTGATCATAACTCTTCAAAGGTAAACCCACAGAAAACCTCTGACTTTGGCAGCAATTAGTGGAGGCATCTTGATCATGAAACCACATCATCACAGGGCTGGCCCTAGGCGATCAGCATTTGAGTGCCTGAATCAGGCTCTGAACTTTGAAGTCACCCTCCAAAGACACTTTCTCCTTTCTACAGCCTACCTCAAAGACTGGACAAGAAGACCAAAGAGGAAGCTGAAACTTGCTGCAACAGGTTCAGAAGAACTACTTTCATAACACAAGATAGCAGGCTCAGACCCCATACAAGGAATCATCACATCAAGCAGGGAACAGACGGTGAGTGACCCATTCTCTGTAAAACACTCCTCAATTATATGAAACTTCCCATGATATTCTTCCACCAGAGCAGCTAATTCCTCTAGGGACCTGAGTGGCCAGCACACTCCTTCAAACCAGCTTGCCCTCACCAACTATTCTGATAGGTTGTCCCCTTACCCTACCTCCCTTCAGAACGTACTTGTAGTGGACAAAGAGTTACCTTTTTTCTTTGAATGGAGGCCTCACCAAATGGCAATCATAAGGCCCTGATATCATAAGGCACCTCAACCCAAGAATCAGCGTGGGTGAGAACATGCACGGATACCTTTGCAAAGCTTAAAAACTGCACAAAGGGACTCTGGAAAAAAAGGTATGGCTTATTCTTTCGGGAAGACAAGAAGAGGATGGATGTGGCCCTAGCTGCAATCTTCCCGTACGAGAGTGGAACTTCAAGCACAGGTTTCCTTCCACACATAAATGTGTAAATAGGGGTGGTCTCATTTTAGCTGTTAACATTTGACTTACATTAAGTCAGGACTGGAAGACCTTACATTTTTCCCTTCTTTTTGCTCCCTCATTTTTAAGAGAGAAGTGGTTAATATCCTGAGTCCAACCCTGATCTTGCACAAGTGCAACTTAGATTTTATTGATGTGGATTTCTATTTATACTGGAAGAAGAAAAAACAGAATCAGTTTCTACCCACAGCAGCACTACAAAAAAATAGAAGAAAAGGGACTGTGAGTGCTGTAAGACTAAGCTGTCATAGCAGCATAATTATATTTGAGTCTACTTTATACGAAAGCAGACTGCCAGAACCTCGTCTTGGAAGGAAAATCACTGTCATGAGAAAAAGGGAAGGCTGCACTGCTCTGTCTAAATTGTATTAGGCAGCAAATGGCATTTGGTTCTGCATCTCCTTGCAAATGAACCTCCTTGTATGAAACCAAGCAGGCCATTTTCATTTGTTATGAACTCAGAAAGAGATAACATGAAACACTTCTTTGTAGAGTTTGAGGAAAGTATATCAAATTGCAAACTACAGCGCATAATGATCTATTAATTATAGATGTGAACAGTGTTTTCCAGAGGTTACATTTTCACTGGATTAAAATTTAAACTATGATAAATTGGTTAGGCTGCCTTCCTGTTGAATAAGTAATTTCAGTAATCGTGTAAATTTAGCTTTATCAGCTCTCAGTATACAATCCCTTGTAGATGCACCAATTGTATAAAAAAATGCAGAATATCTAGAAAAAGTCAAATAAAAACAAAATGCACCTTGTTTATTCCCTGATATGCAAACAGGCTGGCTGCTCAGCAAAGCTTTTCATGGCATTCCTCAAAGCAACATTCCTTGTGAATGCAAACTCTGGCAATTCTGTACATTGCTTTCCTCGACGGAAAACTATTCTGGGAAGAAATACCTTCCCACTGACACAGGGCAATATTCACATTGTATTTGCAATGTTTAATAGCAGGTAGGAGTCTAACTTTCTTCTCCACGCCTAGAATGGAAATCTTAAAACCATCTGTCAGATGCTGCTAGGGTGGAGGCAGCAGGCGGCTCTTCCCTTTTTGTCTGAGAACTCTGCAGTTCTGAGGACATCAGTGAATAACCCTGAGTCAGGAGGATGAAACAATATGTAAGTGCTGCTGTCAAGGCAATTTCTTTCAACAACTTTAGGTAAGTTAAGTTGACTAACATGCAAATTGTTTTTGTAAAGAAACAATTAGAAATGCAAAAAAAAAAAATTAGATGAAAGTTTGACTATTTTCCCACACTGAAGACTACGCAGGATCACTAACTAGGCAGTTTCAGTAACAACCTGGAGTAGATATAGAGTATGGCAAAACTACTCACACAACTTTTTATGTTGTAGGTCACAGAACTAAAACACAAGGTGAGCAGGAAAGCAGAGAGACTATACTTGGTAGCAGAGTATAGAAACACTCACGACTGTCATTGAGAGTAAAATAAAAGTCCTCCGTAAACTGACCTTAAACATTTATTTATCTGACACTGTCATTTCTTTCTCAGAATGTAAGGGCTTTTTGCTTGGTTGATTGGTTTGTGTAGTGTCTATGCTTATGCTTGTGAAGAAAATCTTTAAAGTGAGAAGAGGTGTAATTGATGTGGTGTCTGAAAATAGCACCTATCATATGCTGAAAGAATATTCAAGGATCACAAGCAGCTTCATTCATTTCCATAAGATATTTGCTCTGAAGCTGCACTGTGACCATCTGAGTGTCAACATCATCAAGTGTTTTGCAGTCAGTCAAAGCACACACTCCAGAAAGGAGGAGGTAAATTTACAGTCAATACTGTCTGTGCCATATTTTATTTTCATGGGATGACCAAACCCCAGATAGAAATGAAAAAAACCAAACCAACAAAAACCACCACAACAACCCACCAGCTATTGACTATCTCTTGAATTGTACAGGTCTGGGAAAATACTGTCTCATACAGATTTCCTGTGAGATCCTGATATGCCTTCAATTCCCTGCAGATAGACATTCACATTACAATGTGTCTTAAAAGGCTTATCCTTTGTCTATCCATGTAATTGTGTAATCCTTAGCATTGTTTACCCTCGAGTTAAACTTTCTCTTTTTTTGAGGAGTGACATTCAAAAAAATTTCTAAAGGTCAAGTTGAGCTCAGTTGTTTCTGTTTTTCTTTATAAAATGTAGAGCTGGACTTTTCTGATTGTTAGGTCAGATGTGGCCTCAACTGCAAATTGTGCCGGGTGGAGCAGGGTAATAATGGGATGACGGCACTGGCAGTCAGCACAGCTGCCAAAAGAAGGCGGGACTGAGTTTGCAGTTTGCTCCTTTAGTAAAAATGCTACAAGCACAAGTTCCCACAAGGGCTGATGGAAACCGTGGGAGCAACTTTTGGGCAACCACAATAAGAGGAGATCCTATGTCCAGCACTGTGATATTTCCCCTCCAGAACAAAGCTCTCACCTGTATCAAAGGCTGCTCCTTTTCTTTTTTAAAGTATATAACATCTTTTTCCGACCACAGCCACTGTGAAGGCCTTGCTCCGAGCGTGTAGCTATTACTGGGTCTCCCACAGAGGCCTGCTTCCCTCAGAGCTGCTGCTGGAGAGTCCCCTCTCGTCCCAGAATGAGGCAGAGCTGTTGCAATGTCCTACTTTCTGCCGCAGCCTAGATCTGCCTCTAGCTCCAAGGACACAGCTTGACCTGCATTTCTTCAGGTTCACTTTGTCCTTTTCTCTCATGACCTCACTCTTGCGCCTGCGCTGTGCTCTGCCAGTATCGGCATTTTTGTAGCAGCTCCACACATCAGATTAGGAAACTGGTTTAGCTGGGAGAAAAACATGTTACATTTTCCTGGTTACTTTTCAGCTGGATCCGTTTCCCAGCTTGGTTCACTGGATGGCCACAGAAATACACTAGCTTTAGCAAGGGGCTACTCCAAGGTAGGGACAAGCAGCTGGGAGCAGGTGCTGCAGACATACTAGCTCCTTGAACCAGGTCTCAAGATGTCCATCTATGCAGCAGAGACAGAGCTGTGTGTGTGTGTGGCATTGAGGGATGTGGTTAGTGGTATAGTGGTGATGAGTTAATGGTTGAACTAGATGATCTTAGTGGTCTTTTCCAACCTTAATGATTCTAGAGCAGGGCAGGAAGGGGAAGAGGGCCTGGCCAGCAGCCTGGGCTTGGATTGACCAACTTCAGTTACAAAAAAAGGGACCTTCCACTTGCTTTTATTTACTCCAGTTTCCAGAAAAATCACATAAAAAGTTTGGGTAGCTGGACACTCTCCAAGGAACATGAAATTCTTAATTGTAATTTGCTATTGCTTTATCAGCCCTGATAAAGACCCTAAGGCTTGTCTACCGTTTCCATTTACATCACCCACTGTAACAGAAGAGGCTACATCTAAGGGCTGGAGCACTTCACCTTTGAAGAAAAGTTGAGGGAGTTGAGCTTGTTGAGCTTGGAGAAGAGAAGGCTCCAGGGAAACCTCATTGCAGCCTTCCACTACTTGAAGGGAGCTTACAAGCAGGAGGAGGACAGCTTTTTTACACGGTCTGATAGTGACAGAACAAGAGGGAATGGCTTTAAAATCAAAGAGAGGAGATTTGGGGTAGATGTTAGGCAGAAATTCTTTACTCAGAGGGTGGTGAGGCACTGGCACAGGCTGCCCAGAGAAGCTGTGGATATCCCATCCCCGGAGGTGTTTAAGGCCGGGCTGGATGGGATCTTGGGCAGCCTGATCTGGTGGGTGTCAGCCTTGCCCATGGCATGGGGTTGGCACTAGATGACATTTAAGGTACCCTCCAACCTAAGCCATTACATGATGCTATGATTCTTACAAAAGTGCTAAATGTTATTATTCACGCTGATGAACACAGAAGACCAGTTATGGCTGTATGGCAGTTGCTGGCTTAAAGGCAGTTGCTGGCTTAAAGGATTCAGGGCCTAGACAGAGTGTGAGAGATGAAATCAGGAAAATTATTTTGGATATTGGATCACAGAGAACAGCAACAGCAATTGAAGTCATAACTGAAAGATGGCCAACAAATGTTTTGTCCAAAGCGGTCGTTTCCCACATTTTGGCTAGCTATAACAACAGAGGTTTGACAGGCTGATCACGAGCAGGGAAATGCTACCCAGTGCAGTACTAGCTAAAGCACTGTGCTGGGACTCACTATTGCCTCGGGCTGAGCACAGCACATGAGCCAAGGGAAGGCAGTGGCAGAGAGCAACCATAGCAGCTTCTGACATACGAACCATTAGCAGGTCTCAAGCAGGGAGAAATGAATGGAGAAATAACTGTTCATAGAATTGCTCAGGTTGGAAAGATCATCAAGTCCAACCACAACCTAACCATACTACCCTAACAACCCACCACTAAATCACGTCCCTGAGCACCACATCCAAACAGTTTTTAAACACATTCAGAGATGGTGACTCAACCACCTCCCTGGGGAGCCTGTTCCAGTGCCTAACAATGCTTTCTGTAAAGAAGTTTTCCTGATATCCAACCTAAACCTCCCCTGGCGCAACTTGAGGCCATTTCCCCTTGTCCTGTCAACTGTTCTCACAGGAATTTCTTAGAGCACCAGCTTATGCATATCAGTGAATGAAACAAAGCAGACTGAGGATGAGTGTTTAATAGCCTGTGCAAGAGCGGCCATTTGTTGGTGTGCCTAAGTACTCGGGTGAGGTATCTGTCGCACAAAAAGATGTGCCCTGTCCCTCAGCAGGCAAAACCACAGGAGAAGGAGGATGATGCTGAGTGCTGTGAGCTGTTCAGGTGGGGTGTATAGTTACTTCCAGCTAACTCCTGCCTGCCCTGCTGATGAGTTCATATGCCATTTTCCCTGTGCTGTCAAAGCCTTTGTCACAGTAATAGCCCATTTCCTCTTTTTGTTAATATCTCTGTCAGGAGAATGAAGCAGCAGAATTGAAAGTGCCACCGTGTATGATAGCAGGGCTCTGGTGAGGCTGTGCTGGCAGCGTGCTGCGTTTTGATTAATTGGATGTTCCTCTAAATTTTTATGAAATTATTTTTCCTTTAAAGTCCAGGCTGATCTAGGAAGAAGGGATGGCAATGACTGAGGAGAGCTGTGTGCTGGTTCGGGACCAGGCAGCGCTACTCAGGTGCTGGTGCTTCCTCTGGCTGGGAGTGGCTGGGAGAAACTGCTCCTGTTTTTGCAAGCCACTTCCAAATCCTACTCAGCTCACCCCAGAGGAGCCTGTCAATACATGTAAGTTATGTCCTGACACACATCAGAGGTATTTTGGAACGAAACTCTGAAGTCTTGAAGTTGTAACAAACCTTTAGAAACCTGGCAGGCAAACTTAGTGTACCAGCCTGCAGATACCTACTCACTGTAACAGGATGAGGGATTTATCAACTTTCTTTTTATTGCCTAACTCAATTTAAGAAAAGCCCCCTTGCAAAGCAGAATTCATAGCCTACAACAGACATTACAGATTGTTGCACTGGGAAGTCTGACTACTGCTAACTTGCATTAAACTCTCTGTGAGCTGGTTTTGATTTCCTTTTGTGTTTTGTTGTTGTTGTTGCTGCTGCTTTTTGATGGACAAGAAATATTGTCATGGGATGGAAAAGCAAGATACCATTCACATGACGCACTGCATTATGAGGACTTTTACTAGAATATTGAGACATAGTGCTTAATGACAGAACATGCCTGGAAACTCAACCTTTTCTCACTTCAGTAACACTGGGCATTTAGCAGAATCTTTACAGTAAGTCTTGAATACCACTGCTTCTTACTGAAGATCAAGCGGACAAAAACAGAAGCAGGAAATATATCGAACAAGACTGCAGTGGAAAAATAACACAAACAGCACATGGCATCTGGGAGGGACATCATCTGTGGGCATTTCAGAAATGAAAGATGACAAAACATAGGAAGCAAAGACGTGAAAATATTAAATACAGCTGAGGTATATCAGAAGGGAAGAAAGGAGGAAGAATTACAAGCACGGGGCTCTTTTTGCTTTTTTAAACATCAGATGATGGTGTTGGATAGCAGGAAAGAAAACCAAATAAATATGGAAAAGAGGTGGGAAAACAGTGAAGGATGTTTTGCAAGAGGACACAGCCTTGCCAGGGAATGTGGACAGGATAATGTGCGTATACAGAATATGACAGTTAACCGTAAAACGTCCACCACTTATGGCCAAAAGCAGCAAACTGTGGTGGCCGTCCTAGAGCACTCGAGTGAGCACTGCGGGTCACAGCAGGAAATGCCACACTGTGTTTTGTTAGGCTGCCATGATGTTTTGCAAACATGGGGGGATTTGTAGATACGGTGAGGCAAGGTAAGTTGCTTCATTTGTTTGTACTCAAAATAAATAGCTGTGGTTTATTTCTTTTTTTTAATAAATATGACCGAGTCAGTAGAGAGTATGAAACACAGTCCTCAGTTCATTATGAGTTAGCAAGAAGTGGAGAGAGGTAAAATCCAGTGTAAGAAATGTACACAAGAACTTCCCAAATCCCACTCAGTCTACAGAAAGCGCTTTCAAGAGACCATGCTGGCATCGCTCGGAGAAGACTGGCTGGCTTCAGAGTCCAGCACAAATAGGCAGGTGTTTATTAAAGAAACAGCTGCCCGTGCGCCAGGCCAGTACAGCACACACCCAAGAAAGAAAGACCGTGTTACATGATGCCAGAGGAGTTCACTGGTAGGAAATCTCTGGCAGAGCATTGTCTGGCTGAGAGAAAACAGAGCACAATTAGGGACTGTGAAGTGCTGTCAGCTGCCCACTCCGCGGTCTTAAACATTTTGTAGATTTAAGAGCATAATTCTCATGTTATTTCTTCTGGTATCATCACAGATTTACCTAATCTCAAAGAGTTACTCTGTCTGACCTCCAAGTGGCAGGGCTGCGATAATCTCAGGATATAAGCAAAGCGAAGCTCATAGGGAGAGATAATATCTTTTATTAGTCTAACCGGCAGGGCTAAAGAAAACTGCCAAATGTGGACAGAGCCTACATTCACTAGAAGCAGATACAGTGATTTTAAGCTTTGTATGCTGCAGGAATGCTGAAGCTGCAGTTTATATGGGTCACAGGCAAGCAAGCCAGCTCAAGCATCACACCCAGCTTAGCTAACTCCTCGCGGAGCTTTTGCAGCCAAGGTCTGAATTGGTAGGTTGCTGCAAATGCTAAACTGGGTAGGATAAGGCTAACACATCCCTACCTGCATGCTGTACTTTCTGGGAACTGAGACTGGGGAGCTTTTGTCACAGAACAACAGCCTCAGGCAGCGATGTGTCCTGTAGCCCAGCGACACTTGTGATGTAGGAGCTCTGCTTGGCCCAGATCCCCACGCTCCAGTCCCACTTATCAGCAGGACTGAGTCAGGAGTGGGGAAACAGGTTTGCTTTAGCAGAGCTGTTTCTCTGAATTCACATAGCTGCTTCATTTCTATTTGCGCCACCTTCAAAAGCTCCGCAAATGCACTCAGCTCGTTTCAAAACGCCTGGTGTTTGGTAACGATAGGAGGCTGGAAGTTCAGGTTGCAGTGATATCTGTTCCCAGAGGGCGAGGGTGGTGGAGGGCCTCTAACATTTACCTCTTAAGATAAAACCATTATGAAATGAGAACTTGCTAGAAGAAGAAAAAGTTACATAAACTTTTAATAACAGAAGCCTTTGAAAAACTCCAGGCCTAGTTATTGAGCCAAGACTAAGAGAAATCTGCAGCATTGTTGGTTTGTTTTCTTTTATGTATTTTGACTTTGAGGCAGTGATAATGTGAATTCTAGGTGTTATGGTCTCTTTATAGTTTCATTATCAGAAGTCCACAGACCTTAATCCTTTCAGCATCCTTTGGTGCAAATACGTGTACGAACTTATATATTTATACATACAAAGTAAAACATATTTCAAGAATAAACACATGGTATTATACAAGGGAATGAGTCCTGAGAGACTTATGACACTGAAGGCTGTTCTCTGTCCTTTGAAGTACTAGCTGTGAGGCACAAATTGCCACTAACTGCCTCTTTTCTTTATCTTTAAATTAGAAAGCATAGGCCTTAAAGGTACAACTGCCTCTAACTGCCTCAGGTGCTCCTAGGAAAATGACTTCTTGCAGCACAAAAATTATGTAGATGAAATCACATCTCTCTTATATTAACTTGATGACAGACTCAGGCCAGGATGTTCTTAGTAAGATGGCATAAAAAGGGATAAAGAATTTCCCACAAAGGAATTTTAAGCAGTGTTCTTAGGTTTGGAAGGAGGAAATGAAAGTCCTCTGTGCGACTGAGCTTTAACTATAATGTTCGGTGGTAGCAAACTTTAGAAGCCTGAATCTGCATTCAAGCTCCATTACACCAGTAAATGACTAAATTGCCCTCAGATTATAGGAGCAACCTGCAACTTACATTAGCGAAGTGTCACCAACAGCTGCAATAGATTAGAAGATGAACGAGGGCACATCATGTTCAGAACGATGCGCTCATTTTCATTTCTTTTTCTGAAATCTTTGCTTTACAAAGGTCAGAGCAGGGAGCAGGTATGTTGGTTATGATGCTGCCATTCTGCATATGAAACTGCAAGTGCCCTCCAGAGTACAAGATTATGAAAGAGTGGTTTTAACTCAGTAAAGCTTTCTCACAGCTGATGAAGCTCTGTAGGTGTTTGGCTACTGATTACTTTTTCCCACAACAGAAACAGGGTCAGCTGCAGTCACTCATAGAGATTTATAGCTTTAAGTTTGTGAAATCCTGGCCTTTGGGAGATACCTGGATGAGCAAACTGTTGAATCTTTAAAAGGTCAGAAATAGAATTTAAAAGACATATATATTTGTATGGATGGATACAAATATATATGACTATATATGCACATATGTACATTTACTTTTTTTTTTTTAAGTCTGTCACCTTGGAGACACTCAAAAGCTGTCCAGACGTGGTCCGGGGCACCCTGCTCTGGGTGTCTCTGCTTGAGCAGGGGTTAGACCAGATAGACACAGAGGTCCCTTTCATTCTGTGATATCTCCAGAGTGGAAGATGCTGATGATTCCTTTTTTCTAATCGATTAACTATTATCTTGTTGTTGGTACTGTATGGCTGTGATACATTAATGAAACTTAGCACTGCAATAATAGTTTGGAGCCTTCCTCTTCCCTTTTAATGTTCTTGTTAATAACCCTTTTTTAGGGTTAAATAATGTGAACTGTTCACTGGAAGATGGCTATCTTTAATTCAAAGCCCAAAGAGCTCAGAAAGTAAAATGTATGCTTCTGGTATTTAAAACAAGAGCATGACCTCAACTCCCTCACCATTCCACTACCCAGCAATGTAGATAGGTGCTTGTATCGACACCTCATCCTTCAAGGAGTGACACGTTACCATTTGTGCTGCTTTGCACACACAAACACAAGTCTTTTGCCTGGGCTCTTAAAACAACAAACCTTTCCTACCTTTTAAGAAGATTGAAGGAATAGAGCTCTGTGATTATCACTGAGGGTCACCGAGGTCACAAGCGAGGTCAGTTCATCCTTGGAAACTTTTTCAGAGTAACACTCTAATGAGTTTGCATCCCAAGGGCTAAGAAAAGCTGCTATGGACCCATCTTTCTTCTCTTGTCCTGTTCTTTTCCTTTCTTGGCCTTTTAATGAACAGTCAGATGTTCCTTGACTCTCACCCTGTAGTCTTAGCAGCAACGTTCAAAAGTGCCTTGTGTGTAGTTTCCAAGCTTGTAGCCAAGCTTATTCATTTAAACAAGATTCATTAGCTCTTGGTCATTTGGATGAATTCCTGTGTCCTCACAACAGAGGTCTAGTAACATTCCTATCATCGTTTGAAGCTTCTCTAAATAAAATGTTCAGTTTGTTTATTTATAGGGGTGTGTCTGTTTAAAATCTGTAAGCATGCCTAAACTCTCACGTTTTAACGTGCAACATGACTTTACTGATGTACGCACATGGAACAAAGTCATCTCCAGTCAGGAGGAAGTTGTTCACAGTACAGTTCTGTCCCCATCTTTTTCTTGGGTTTAGTTATTAATGGGATTCAGCAAAGAAATAGCTTTACTAGTTTGCAGATAGCAGCACACATACATGCTTCTTCCATCCACTGTGCTTCTCAGCCTATGCTGAGAGTCAATTCCATTGCATTCAACTCTTCAGTTACAAAGGAGGAACATACAGAAATAAAGGAAAAACCCTTAAAGCAAGTCTTAAAGTGGCTGTTAACTGGCAAAGCCTGCTTCAGAGTAACTAAAAAATAATAATATTAAATAATATACTGTATACCATGCTTAAAAAGGAATCTAGTTTTTGTGGTCACCTTACCAGAGCAGACATAGAGGCTTTATGATCAGACACATCTGTTTTCATCTGCCATGGTGGCATCACAGCCATTGCTCTAAGCAGTCACTGCAAACCATATATTTTGCAAAAAATTAACTGCAAAATTGGTATCTTTGCAAGCAGATCTGAAATTGCCATTTATAAGATGTCTGGAAATGGTTAAGAAAATATCAGGAATTCCCTCCCTTTTTACCCTTATCTCTTACCACATCTTCGCAATGGGATTCTGTATCTGACAGAAAATTGAAGACACAGTTAATCTTCCCAGCCTCTGCACTCTTCAAAATGAAGTTTGTCCTGGAAGAACCCGTCACAAACACTCAGGCTTTCAAGTTGTCTAGATGTCCTCCTGGCATTTGCTCTAACAAAAGCAGAATTTTTACCTTCCAAAAGTGTGGCTAGAAACAGTGGTCACACTAATCTGTTAGGCATATAAAAGTGAAAGAAAGAACTTTAACAAGGTGTCAAATCTGGAGAGGCTGCAGAGGAGGTTTGTTTATGGAGCCCAGCACTGAAGTGCTGGAGGACCCTGAAGTAGGCTGTGTGAGGCCCAGGCAGGCAGACTGTGACCTACCATACCGTGTTTGAGCACTGTGCTACAGGATGTGGGCAAATATCACTTTATTCCCTCTGTATTGTTATGTTGCTTGTCGTTCCAGCTGTGCACGGATCCAGCACCGTGCCCTTCTCCTGTTAGCAAAGCGCAGCAGCTAACGCCTAGCTTCTGCACTCATTTTATCCGATGAAGATGCTTTGCTGTGCAGAAGCCATCAGCACAGACTAATGCAAGACAGATTATGTGGAGCAAAGCGACTGAGCCAAGTTCTTGAGAGACCAACACCCACTATTTTTTTCAGTTTTAAATTTCAGGCAACACCACACTATGGAAAAGCATCTGCTTGACACAACAAAGAGCTGAGCCTTTCTCACCGACGCCCGTGCTGCTCTCTGCCTGCTGCCCATGCAGGTGGCACACAGGCTGCCAGGCCGCGGCCTCTCCTCACAGCCCGTCACCTCCCCCATGCTCTGGCAAAAGGAGTAAGAGAGCCATGAAAATGGCTCGGCCCTCTGAAACTTGAGGTGCTTTGGCACCCATAAGCATTACCTTCCTCTCTTCTCTCAAAACAAACCAAAGGAAGCCAGGGTGATTAGGAATAAATTAGAAAATGAGCAGGAACTCTCACTCAGACAACCACTGGATCCTGTCCAGCAGCAATTGCAATAGGGTATAATAGGGTAAAAGAGTGAGTAAAAATGCGTCCAAAAATCCTAACTTGCTGAAGCTTGGTTTAGGTAGGGTTATAAAGTTATGTGGTACATGAAACAAGAAGCTGGCTCCAAAGACACCCACTTGAAGCCATTGGCGGAGCTGATGCACACTAGCTGCTCTGCTGAGCCATGGTCGTGAAGTGTCAATTCCTGCTCTTGAGTTTCACTCCTTCCTTCCCCAAGGCCATTTGCTAGCTCAGTATAATACCCTTCTGGGATACCAGTGACTGCAAAAGCTCAGCATGGCTTTGTTGGCTGACAGGGCTGAAAATGAAAAGGTTTCTTTTCAGATCCAGCACAGTATGCACCTGACTCCAAAGCAGTCTGACAAGCATTTATATTCTTTTCGTTGGCAAAAGAAATGTCCTAACAGTGGCTTTGAAGGCCGTTAAGTGTACAACTGGCATCACCATGTTTTAAATGCTGTGGGATTAGCTGTTACTATGATCACTGACAGCAAAATACACAAAGTATCCCATTTCACCTCTCAAAAGCACATTTTGGAGAACAGATGGAAGCAGGGAGGTCAGGAATGGTGGAGAGAAGACAGCAACAGGGACAATGGCCTGAGAGGTCTGCCCGGGAAGTATGTCCCTCTTAAAACAAAGCGACAGTAAGTGGAGACCCTCTCAGTACCCATGAAGCCTGCCCTATTAGCAAACATGCCCCTGCTGTGTGACCCAAGGGGAGGCTTAAAATTGCTAAGCAAGCCCATTTTCCAGTGCATGCAGGGCCAGAAAGGTCAATTTGCTTGACCAATCACCTCCAAAAAGGAGACAAAATGTCAAAGGTAAAAATAGCATGAACTCCTACTGCTTCCAATTGTAAAGCAAACAGTTTTTCCCTCACCCCCTTTCGGGAAAACAATTGACTCCTCAGCCTTCCCATTCAGGAAGGTGTTTACTCACACACACTCCTTTCTCCCGTCTCCCTCACAACAGAAAGTGGAAAAATAGGTTATGAGGACATCTCTTTCCAAGAGGCTTGAACAGTACAGGAAGAAGCACTTAATTGTTGGCCGGTTGAAAACATGGCTGTTGGTGACTTGGCCTCTGTGTCAGTGTAGGGGGAGTATGAGGGTGACCCTTTTCTTCAGTAACACATTTACGTTTGCCATTTCTTTAAAGGTAAGGAATTACAGTCTTAACTGAAATAGGTCTAATTAATATTGGGCCACATCAGCAGGGTTTTGGTGTTGTAAAAGTGTGACCTATGTTGTTTTTATGTCATATAAACTAACTAGATGTAGTTGTTTCTTTCCAGTAACTTTTCTATATATATAATATATACATACACATCTTATCATTTGTATCAGCTCACTTGGTACAATTTAAGCCAAAATTAGACCTCACAAAACCAAGCATAAGCACTGAGGTGCTCTTGGTGTTAGGAGAAAATGGAAATATTTTTCTGCCTTTAACAGGTATATTTTCTAAGCATGACTTTGTTGGCTCAAAACACCTTAAAAAGAAGGCCTGCTCAGTAGTGTGCATTCATGCTGGGAAAAGCATGCCACTGACCATATTTAAGTCCAATCTTAAAAGTTAAATACTTAAGACCCTAAAAGAGCAGCACAGAAGTTTAGCTGATTCCAGGCGCATTAACAGTTGCAAAATTCTTTGGGACTTTACCAGGGAAAGAATGGGTTGTGAATAATTTACTTGTTATTCCTCATTCACAAGTGATGGGGATTAACCTGGCTATTTCAAATAGATTTTAGATTATTTTAGAGTGCTGAATATCCTGTTTGAAGGCAGCTGTTATATGTCAACAAGTCAATGTTTGCTCAGTAGGTCATTCAGAAGTGAGAGGAAATTCTGACCATATACTCAGGGTTCAAGCACTGGATATTTTATAAATGTTGACTGTAATATACGGAATAAACTGAAAGCACTTTTCTTCCTCACAGTTTTCTCTCCCCCCAACTCCTCTTTCCTTTACACTTTTACCAATCTGGCACCGGTGTGGGTGCTCCTCTCTGGAAACATAAGAATACCTCTATTGGCCTTTTCCAGCCAGTGCTGCTGAACTTCCAACTCGGAAGTGATCCTACATGAAATTAAATATTGCTGTCACTAAATAAACCTCACAACCTTACATTTACAGCTACACTAATGACCAGGTGCAGCTGACAGCAGAGGCAGCTGACCTTGCTTATGGATTCAAGCTAACAGCTGGGCCCATGGTATGGAGCTGAGATGGATTTCCAATATTTTCTAGCAAAGTAAATGTATAGAACACAGCATGTCTATGAGAGTCCTTCTTAGAGGTCGAAATATGACAACATTTTTCTTCAGGATTTTCACATATCTGGTGTTTGTAATTCCCCTTAGATTTCATGTTAGGAACGAACATATCTGATCTTTCTTTCAAAGAGATGCTCAATGTCGAATTATCTACTTGAGCAGCAACAACTGGAACAAGTTTCCGCACTGCAGTCTGACCAGGAAAATTTTGCTGACACTAGTACCACTGATTATCTAAGCCATCTCTTCCTCATTTGCTAAAAAGAAAAAAAAAAGAAAGAAAAAAAAAGAACAGATTCTATAAGGGTCTAAGTGCCACTTCCAAACATCTCTTAAATACCACCAGGGATGGACTCTACCAACTTCCCTGGACAGCCCACTTCAATGCTTGATCACCTTCTCCATCAGGAAGTTCTTCCTGATATCTAACCTAAACCTCCCCTGGTGCAACATGAGACTGTTTACTTGTGTCCTATCACCTGTCACCTGAGAAAAGCGACTAGCACTCTCCTTGGTGCAATTTCCTTTCAGGTAGTTATAGAGAGTGATGTGGTCTCTCCTCAGCTGCCTCCAGACTGAAGAGTCACAGTTCCCTCAGCCTCTCCTTGTAACTCTTGTTTTCTAGTGCCTTCACCAGCTTCATTGCCTTTCTCTGAATGTGTTCCAGCAGCTCAGTATCCTTCTCGCAGTGAGTGGCCCCAAACAGAACGGAGTACTCTCATTCGGTTGGGTGCATCCCTTTCCTTTCATGAACGCTAGCATATAAACAACACCCACGAGCACAGGCAGAAGGTAAGTTTTTACCATGCATGGAGCCATTGGGAGCGGAGAATGGGCTAGACGCAACACATGTTGAAGCGCCTGCATTCTTGTTATGCACAGGGCAGCCTGATGAAGGAGCTGACCCTGGAGCCAAGCCAGCTACCACTCCTCTGCCTGCCCATGCCTGTCCACAGAGAGCTTAATCTAGGGTAGAAGCAATAGATACTCAGAATGTGTCTGTGATCTGGGGGGTAAAGTGTGGCACTGAGTTTGTCTGCCCTTGTCTTGCACAGATGGCAGCACACATGGTGACATTTTGAACTACACACAGTGACAGCTATCAGGAAAAACTGTCCCTTGTCCAAGGTGTGCCATATAAGCAGTCACAAAACAGTGGAACAGGCAAGACTTCCTGGCCCCACTTTCTACTGCAGGCCACTGTCCCCAAGCTATGAACTCTGAGAGGACTTAAAGATGACTGGGGAGCAAAGGAAAGACCATTTCAACAACATCAAGTTGTCTGAAGAAGACTTTGTGCATTCAAAACCCTTGTTTGTTTTCCAACTGTATACACTGCTTCAAAATTAACACAGAAACATAACTGATAGCTAGATACAAATACACATGTGCACATAAACACATATAGTTAGCCTGTCCTTATAAATCTTTTCTGTGTGCACAACAGGAATACAACAGCTCAAAATGAATCAGTTACTTTTCATAAGCTTCTAAATGTACTGTAAACCATGTTTTAACGAGGTACTAGATGTACTGGGATTATTTGGATAATGACACAACACTTTCAAAGGACTTTTAGTTGTTGAGTTCAATTAGACTCTGCTAAAGACTACTAAAAAGAGTAAACTAAACATACTCTGTAGCCATACACAAATGAGAATCAGAAGGGCTTGTTTCAGACATTGCCATGACAGAAATAAAATCCGTATTTGGATCATTTTCTCATATGCACTGAAAGGCAAAAATTAAACACACCCACCCCCCCTCGAAACAAACAAACAAACAAAAAAGGCAAAACAAAGACAACTGTTTTGCAGCAGCCCACTCCTTCACACTTGTGATTAGAACAAGCTCCTTCCATGGGACAGATGGTAACTTTGCAAACAGATGTGGTGACAAACAGTGCCAATGTCAAAGAAGACATATTTCATACCAAGGAGGGAAAGACAAACACGCACACACCCTCCTCTCCCTGCTCCCTTCCCTGGCAAATGCCCAGGTCAGCCATGTAAGTGAGCAGCAAAAGCATTCCTGGTCTTCAGAGATCTCTGGAAGGAATCCAAAGCTACACTTTTCTCTCTTGGCTCTCTCCATTTTCTTGGTAAAAACCTGGTTATGTCTTAACTACCTGACTGGTTTCTTGGAATTCTGCTTGTCCTTTCTCATTTCTTGCTTCTTCTCTCCCTGCTGACTGATTGAGATCCAGAAGGAAATAGAATGAGAACGTCCCACTGACTCCCAGATGACAGTCAAAATCTTAGAGAAGAATAAAAATGTACTACTTGTGGCATTCTCATTAATGGCAGATGAGTTCATCTTCACTATGGCTGTGCATCATTCAAAAGCACCCTGGGCAGCAATAAACTCATCAAAAACAATTTACCATCTCATCAATATTCAGCACTCTAAAAAAGTCTTCTCAGAGGGCTTCACAGAGCTCCTTCCCAAGCTCTAGAGAACCACACCCAGAAAACGAGCTACACTGTTAGCTATATCCAGTGCTCGGAAGCAAATTTCGTAACAAAGCAAAGATCTCAGACCATGTGCTGTGCATAGATTGCTCTTCCCAGGCTGAGGATCGGCAATGCAGAGTCACGGCTTGCATTGCCACTGGTCACGTCAGGTCCTGCAGCTGCTGATGCTCACAGTGATTACACCAAGTGAAGAGGAGTAATCCATTACCCTTATCGCAACACTTTTGATCCTGACAGACAGAAGCACTCTAAGCACAGTACATGATTTATTTGCAGCGCTTCCTAATTTAGCCACTGAGATAAGTTTGTTACTGAGACTGAATATCAAGGATATCTTATAGTGATTAGGTCAGCCTAGAGAAAGCTATTTTAATTTCAAGATTGTAAAGATTTTTGAGAAAAAAAAAAAAAAAAAACAGTGGCAATTAAGTCTGCTCACTGCTTTGCTATTCTTCCTAGACGTCAAGTGAACAGTGCTAATATATGATTCTATCAGGGACTCTCATTTCCTAGTACCACTGTGTTCCTACCTGTCCAGACTAAACATTTAAGAGTCGTTCATGTTTAATCACCTAATTTGCAACTAATGGCTTGCAGGTTTGCCAGGGACATTTTTTCCTCCAGTTTTCATAGGGAAACGGCACTTTTTGAGAGAGAGAGGAGACTGCACATACACATTCAGACTAAACGTGTCACTGACGCGTGGAGTATTTTCCATGAATTCCTCCTCCAAAATGCAACTCCTTCTGTGCTAAAATCCCAAAGGCAAGATCCCCACCTGACTCTTCATGTTGGTATTTACAATGCGTATTTGCAATGTACATATACATATATATACACACAGATGTTGGTGCATCTGAAAATTTTAACACAAGTCTGGGCTTTTAAAGATGACTTCAAACTAAGGCTAAATGCCAAACAATGTTTGAAGAATGACATGTCACATATTTATAAACTCCTTAAATGTTTTCAGAAATGTTATCTGGTGTCTAAAGATTTGGCTCCAGTAGGGCTTTATCAGATTTCTGTTGTTATAACTTAATACCAGAAAAATGCTAGTAATTGCTGCATGTCTATGAACCTGTGTTAAATAAGCACTACATGTGCTATTACATGAGTAGTCTATTCTACTGTGAAATGTCTTATAATTCTCCCTCAAGGAATAAAAGAAAAAAAACAGAGAGAAAAGACTTATTTTTTCAAGTCTAGTGGGTATTCCCACTAGAATTCCCAGTGAATAAATAGGCAGCTAAATTCCCAATAGCACACAGCAGTTTTATCAATGACTTCTTTTGTGCTAGTAAGAATCTTATTTTGTTTTTTACAGTTTCATTTTTAAAACAATTTCTATGCTTCTACTTTTTTATTATTTCTTAATATATAGTTTATTGTCTTCCAAAATGTTGTGACTGTGACAGTGAAGCTGACCTTCAGACCATTTCTCAAATAACTGCACATGACCTTTGGGGCACCAATGAAAACACTTAGCAGAGTTTACTTTTGAAATCATTATAATAAATCATAAAATAAGTTTAAAAAAAAATTAACACATTACATAACACAAAAAGGGCAAAGGAGGCAGCCAACACTTTTAAATTGCCAACAATTTCATCTGACTTTATATCAACATCCATTTTCCATAAAACAGTAATATCTAACGAGGAAACACATGTAGGCCCACAGGTCCACAGACAAGCACTTTCCTTCTCTGAATTACTAAAGGTCATCTGAATGCTACAGCAAAGTTGCATATTAGCTCATTAGTTCAAGTCACTCTTCTGTGTAAGAGGAAGGTAACCTCTATCCAACTAAAATTATGCTTCTCCTGTTGTATATGCAATGGAATATATTTTTCTTCATTCCGCTTCCCAGAAGTGAAGTTTATGACCCTGAATTTGATGTTTGATATTGCCCATATAATTTGTCTGCTGTAAAGCTGTTAATGGTAGCAGAATGATCTAATCCTTTAGATCCTGCAAGCAGTAAGTTTTATGACATGCTGTAGCACTGAATTCTGCAAAGTTATTTCCTTTCATTTGTTTTAAGGGTATTCACATTTCCAGTGAATTTGACCATAGCTTTTATGTTCTAGGAACCTAAAGCAAGACTTTATCATCCCTCTGTTTGCCCAGGTGAAGCAGGCTGGGAGCTAGCAATAGGACTAGAGGGAATGGCCTCAAGTTGCATGAGGGGAGGTTCAGGTTGAATATTAGGAAAAATGTCTTTTCAGAAAGAGTGGTGAGCTGCTGGAACAGGCTGCCCAAGGAGGTGGTTGAGTCACCATCCCTGGAGGTATTCAAGAAACGTTTAGATGTGATACTGAGGGACATGGTGTAGTGGGGAAATACTGGTGGTAGGTGGATGGTTGGACTATATGGGATCTTCTCCAACCTTGGTGATTCTATGATTCTATCTGTAACCACTCCTAGATCTTTGACTCTGAAGGAAAACTTCCTTGTTTAGATGTATCAACATCAGTGAACACCCTGGAGTTTTCTTCCCCTTGCAACTGAGGCTGTACGTACACAACTGAAATTATGCCTACAATTTTGTTCAGTGAACTAAGTCTTTCTAGATTTTGTGTGGATAGTGATATGTAATGGCCACATCATCAACACAGTCATAACATCAGTAATAAAGGTTATACAAGAGCAATCCCCACACAGATCTCTGTGTGTCACTGTTAGGTCATTCTCATTTTGAAAAACAGCCAGTACTTCAAACATTTTATGCTGAGCCAGTATTTAATTAGGGACAGAATTTTACCTGTCTAGCATAACATAAAGTCCCTTTTTCTTAGAGACGTCATCAAAACCTCTTAACAACCTGGGTGATATATGCCAGATCTTTTCTTTCAAATATTTTAAATGAAGTCTTCAAATAACTCCAAAGACCAACTGAGGACTTCAAGCAGAAAGTGTGTTATTGGTCAGATGATGTCTTGTTTTTATGTTTCCATTCTGATTACTCTGAAACGGTTCCTTTCTGTGTAGGATATTCAGCCTTCACCTGCAATTCCCAAGGTCACTCTTGGTTCCATTTTGGATGTGAGGGTCCCCGCTGACAGTTTTATGGCAACTAGGAAGATCTCGTATTATAAGGGACATATTGGATGTGTTTGTCAGGAGCTTTCCAGTTTTGGAGCTGAGATCCCTCACAGCTTGTGATGAACACCATCTGGTCCTGGCAGTTCACTAGAATTAAGATTCCCACATTGTTGTGTGATTTGCTCCCTTGAGATTTCTCCCCTTCTTAACAGTGTACTAAGAACTAATGTTTCCTTTGGGTGAAATCTCTTTGGGATGAGAATTTCAACAATGGACACAATTAGTGTAGTTTAACTGTTTCATGCATTAGCTTTTCTTCAGTCGTATCATTTGTCTTTAAACTTCCTTTTCCAACTGATCTCTACACCCAGAGATCCATGGAAACAAGTGCAATCCTTCTGCCGTAAACACATTAATACTTCTGGTGTGGTTACAGTTTCTTTCTCTGCCTTAATTAAGAAAAACTCCTTGTGTATAAGCTTATAAGTTTGAGAGGAATTTTACATTGGGCTTGGAGATAAGAGACTCTTTGCATCTGGATAAATACACTGATACAGCTTGTACAGATACCTAAAATATAAAATAACCAAAAAGGGCCACTGCAATAAAGCTGCTCTAACTCTCTTGCAGCATAAGCAGTGGGCCCAGGAGAACCTCATGTGGTTCAACAAAGACAAGTACCAGTTCTGTTCCCTCAGATCCCTTCTGAATCCATATTTAAGCTAAGATAAAGAGGTTCAGAAGACAGCCTCTTCTTCTAGCTCACGTACTTTCCTACTTGAGTAAAGGAGTATTTAAGAACATGCTTTACATATATCCATCAGTACAACAAAATGAAAATAAAAAGGAAGGAAAGAAGGAGGCAGATATTGGAGAAATCTAGTGATGCAAAGGAAAGAACATGTCTGAATACTGGATATGTAGAAAATTAAATATTTTTGTTCAAAAAAGAAAAATGCTGATGGCAAGGCTGGAAAGAAGGAAACTGGAGGGAGTTATTCAAAGCATAGAAACATAGAATCATTAAGGTTAGAAAAGACCACAAAGATCATCTAGTCCAACCACCAGCGCACCCCTACCATGCCCACAAATGATGTCCCTCGGTGCAACATCCACACGGTTCTTGAACACCACCAGGGACGGTGACTCTACCACCTCCCTGAGCAGTCTGTTCCAATGCCTCACCACTCTTTCAGAGAAGAAACTTCTCCTAATATCCAACGCAAACCTCCTCTGGCACAACTTGCACTTGCATTTGTTGAACCTCATGAGGTTCTCCTGGGCCCAATTCTTGAACCTGTCTAAGTCATGGATCTGATCAGCTTTTGCAATGACAGGAATCTTTTTTCCAAGTGCAGATGCTCCCATAAGTGACCTTGTTGGACTCAAGATAGGACAAAGTGAGCCCTACTGGCCTCTGTCTTTCCAGATCCCCTGAGCACTGGTCTCCTGCTTCAGGTGCCCATGGATCACTGTGTATATATGGAGACATCTCCCTCCCCTTTCACATTTTACTATTCAATTTTTCTCCACGCTCACTTCTTTTCATCCTTTTCCCTTTGGTGTAATGACTCATATGCAATACTCAAATAGATTTCCAAAGCAGCTAAGTTAAATGAACAGTTCACACCTTACAAAAGCCTGACAGAGACATTAGAGGCAAGCTGATACAATCAAAGACGCATAGCAAAAATGTAAGGGAAATACAGAAGCCTCTGTCTGAAAGTATTGTTGAATAAAGAAGGAATTCTAGAAGAAAGATGACTTGCTCTCCTCATAGCTAATAGTCTTTTCTACTCTTCAGCTTTTTCTTTCATACACCTGAATTAAATCCATTTCGAGCACACACAAAGCTTTGAACACCAATAGGATAAAACTGCAGGCAGCTCTGAACTGCAATTCACATGCGGCATTGGCACAGGCATGTCCTTCCCAGAAAGCCCTGTTAGTACTTAAAAGGCACACAGCACTAAGGATATTAAAGGGCTTCAACTAGTAGCATTTCATTCAGCCTCATGATTCCCTTTAAGCCCAAGATTAGGTGCCTCCATTAAGATCTGCATCACAGTTTAAGTCCAGACACCCAGAACACAGTTGTCAGAGATGTCAAGCACTTGCAAAGCTGGGACAGGTCATTTTAAAGCTGGTGCCCTGGGAACTAAATGACCCAGAAAATCAAGTCTGAGGTTTTTGGAGCACTGTGACAGCAGCTGCATTTCTTATTTATTTATTTATTAAAACCTAGAATGCAAAGCAAAATCAAAGGCAGGTTCCTGGAATCCGCAGCTGAGAAACATAAGTTCGAGCCCTTCCCTGCGTGCTGCACAACATGCTGTGCTACTTACCTACACTCACAGTCTGGGGCCCTAGGTGACTGTTTTGGTTACATGCCATTAAAAACAGATTGTTCCAGAGCGACCTGCCAAGGAGCAAAATGACAGCCTCTAGACACCAACGGCAAGGATCCTCATTTCAGATAAAGTCACAGGACTGCTTTTCTTTTCTACATGCAACTGCAGCTGATAGGAAGGTTCTCTCTCTCAGAGACAGCGTGCTCATTCTAGGCCGTCAAGTCATAGCTGAGATGGTGCTGGATGCTCTTTAAGCAACAGGGTTTCAATTAAAGCAGAAACAGTTTTTGGCTCTTGGAGCACCACGTCAGTAAATCTAACGACTCCAGATGTTTATGCAAAGAAATGTCATGGCAACAGCCTCTCTGACACAGCTCCTTTGTGCTGCAGCGTGCTTCAGGGGCTGTCATCATGAACTTATTGCTGCCACTCCTCTTTGCTCCAATCCCCAGAGGTATGCTGCTCAGGCTGATGTAGCCTCTCCTCAGTATTTCTGGGACTTCACAACTCCTTCAGTATCACTGCTATCCTGTCCTGAGGCTCTGGGTTGCTAAAGACCACATTTCAGGTAACAAGCCACTCAGCTGACCTCAATACCCCACTGAGCTTCCTGAGGAGCGAGTGCTTTCAGCTGGGAACTTGGGCTGCTGAAGATCTCCATCATCTCAGAAAACCCTTTACTTTCTGAGCAAATGGTATGGGCTCAGCTGCTGCTTATATGCAAGGATGCTCTTTTGCTCTGATTTATGTAGTTTCTCACATCTCTTACTAATCTTGTATTGAGAGCAGGTCACAAAGTCTAGGGCACACGCCTACACCAACTCTTATGTCAGCGTGCTCAAAGCCAAGGGGATTGGTCCCAACTATTGTATAGAGCAGAGGGTGACAGGAGCAGGGAATTGTTTGCCACATCTCTCAAGTAATATAACAGCACAGCAATGCTCAGATTTAAAATTCTTGTCTGTGTCAATTTCCACACAAAATTACATTACTGATGACAAAGGACTCTAAGAAACGTATTAAGGGCAAGCAAATATGAACTGGATCTACTTAATAGAAATGTCTAAATAATTAGTTTAAAGCATGCCATTAACTCTGGTAGTTTAGTCTCTTTTTTTTTCCTTTTTTTTTTTTTTTTCCAGAGTAGCCTATTTTAGCTATCAGAAGTTTATTTTCTGTAAATGGGTCAGTTCTGCAGTCCCATGATTTCCTGCTGTTCCTCATGCATCAGAGGACGCCACCTGACCACCCAGTGAGACCTCAGAGGTGCAGAACTCTGACTCGGACTGGAAACTGGGACTTCCAGCAAGAGTGACTGATTCACTCTTTGAGCAAACACTTCAGTGAGACTGGGGAGTCAAACTTCCAGCTGCTACAGTAATGGATGCAGTATCCGAAGGCACTGTTGATGAGGTACTGTGTTCCTTTCACAATTGCACAAGATATTCGTCTTTCAGTGTAAAATATTTGGGGGCAGATTTTAATGCTCATTTTCAGAGAAAACTGCTCTGGGTCACACTGGTATCTCACAGGGCTGGCGGCAGGGAATCAATCCACTGACTGCATCTTTCTGGTCTCAAACCAGACTTTATTAATGGGGTGACACAATGTAAGAGATCAGTGAATGAACAAGGTACACTAGATGCACAAATAGCATATTGGAGGTAGTAAATAAGGCACAGCTTAGGCCCTAATTTGGATCAGTTTGCAGAAGGATCTGCTGATATAGGAGTATAAATGACTAGCAGAAAATCAGAAAATTCTTTTGCTCCGCAGACCCAGTTTCACTGATTTATATATGTAAAAAATAATATGTATTCTTAACTTTATAACCTAGTAGCAATCATTAGCTATACCTATGCTTAAAGCCAGTAAACACAGATCCTTACATATGAAAATCTTCAAACACCCCATAACCTTTGACTAACAATTGTGTATCTTATTTCACAAAGAGGAAAAGCGAAGAAAACGAGGGTTAAGGGATGTGTCAAGTTCAGAACAACCACAGGGCAATAGCAAAAATACGCAAACCTCAGCTAAAACCAGCACAACTCCTTTGAAGGAAGGAGTAACCCTACTTGCCTGCTGTTGTACTGGGAGCTTAAAATGACCTCTACAAAGAACATATTACAAAATCAAAAATGAAACTATCATCCAGAAAAACGAAAGTCTGGAAGGCAAACGGCTAGAACTGACAACTGAGGCTTAATTCTTTAGGTTTAAATCCAGGGCATCTTCTTAGGAAATAGGCAGACAGAGTTAGTGGCTCCAAGGACACATCAGGCTGTTATGTCTTTTTACAGTTAGCTGCTAATCATAAAACGAAATCAGTTAAAATAGAGGGATACATTAACAAGTTTGGATAATAACAGAAATATGGGAATTTAAAAAATGATTTTTTTTGGGAAAGAAGTTATCTCATTTTTTTTACAGTTTGCTTGCAAACTCTATCTTCAGCTCCTTTTAACTCACTTACCCCTCTTACCCACCCAAACTCAGGGCAGACATATCAGTTCTCATCATTCTTGAGAAAAAGACAATTTTCATGTTTGCTCTCAAAGAATATCTCTTTCTAGCTCAAAATTTCATGCAAGCCCTGCTAAGTCCTCCATGCTAGAAACTTCACTGTTTTATCTTAATTACTATCTTAGCTGGAGCCACCAAGCTATTATCTTCTTTGATTTGATTGTCTCCACAAATACAAATAAAACTTCATACCAGTGATTCTCCACAACAAACTAGGCAAAATATACATCTACTTCTTACATAAAAAAGGAAAGTGTTAGCAGACAGTATTCAGAAAATATTACTTTGTTAGAAATCAGAGTGGTTGGGCAGAATGGTAATGCTACACAGGACTGTGCCTGTACCCCTGGGATTGTACACAATTTGCTGGAATATGAAACATCATTAGGGTCACTGTGTGTACAAAGCTCAGTCACTTCCTATTATTGTGAATGACAAGAATATTTTAGTAAGTGTTCTTTTAAAGTTATATATGTTTTGAGATTTATCTCAGCTTGGCTTCATGGAAACTGAAACTTGCAGAGCAAGGATAATTTATAAAAGCTTTAGCAGCTAAGTTTTGGATTAGGCAGGGATTTTGTCACCTTTTTGGGTAATATTCCTTTCCTCTTTGGACAAGAACAAAGCTTAAAGACCACTTACAAACCTGGGACTTCTTGGAGGTTTGACTCAATTTTTCACCTTATCTAATACATACTATATCTTCACTATACTAAACTTTCATGACCATTGAATAATATAGTCCTATCAGTATTGTTTCTGTCTGTGAGTTTGATACCACTTCCCCAAACCAGATGAAGCAAGCATTTTACATTGTGGTGGACATCGAAATCTAGATATTTTGTCATCTCTGGAGTCCTGCTGGCAGTTTCATCAGCTCTCACATAACTCCACTTAGCTTTTGGGGTTCACTCCATCCATCTCCAGTGGTGGAAGTTCTCCCAGACAGAAATGGACTGTTATTCATTCCTCAGTGTAGTTAAGGCTTGGCTGCTTTCTAAGGCTTTGCTTTTTTCTTCCCAATTTATTCCCAAATTTAAACTTAAAACAAATTCATGGAGCCAAAGAGAATCCCAAAACTGAACCTCAGCCCCAACAGCTGCCTAGGGCCCCATCCAACCCAGCCTCAAACACCTCCAGGGATGGGCCATCCACAGATTCTCTGGGCAGCCTATGCCAGTGTATCACTGCCCTCTGAGTGAAAAATTTCCCCCTAACATCTAAAATAGAATTTAATCAGCTGGTGTCCCTGTGTCATGAGCAGGCATCTTCTTGGGTAACTGTACAGGATTAGGGGGACATGTGAGAACTTCCCACTTTATTTCCTGGTGGTTTTTGAGGTAAAAGTAGTTAGGCAAATCTGTGGAAGAAAAAGCTTTCTTAATCTGAAGACATGCAAAATTGCAAAACTGGTATGAGATATTACAAATGCAGAACGGTGAGTCAGCCCGCTTTGACCAAATGTCAGTGACTGCAAGGGGTCCTTCATTTTTCCAGGAGCCCAGGAAATGGCCCTCTGAGATACCTGTGTGGTTATTCTTGTACACACTGTGCATTTTTCAGACCACCTGAAATTTTAGAAATGCAGCAGTTCTGTTTTCCCACCTACTGATAGTATTATTCTTTCTTGACAGTCAGAGAAGGAATTTATGTTTTTATTTGATAGAGGCTGAAATCACTTTCACTATTACACTGTCACTGAAGTCAATTGGAATTATTACAGAATGATAAATTAGATATAAAATAATTTCTTTCTTGGATAGTATTTGCTTCAAATACTCTTGCCAGGTCCAGGGAATCAAAAAATTCAAAGGGAGATTTGCCAACATAGATTTTATCTTTTTGATAATTTGCTCACTGGAGCATTTCTCCCTTCAGTATTGCTGACTATCATCTGGTTTTCAGAGAAGCAAGGTTTGCAAAGACAGGTAATATCTTACTAGACAGTGATATAGTTGAAAATAGGAGATGAGATTTCAGGGGTACAATCCTGATACCTATCAAAACCTAAATTTCACAACGCTGCTTCTGCAATTTGAGGGACAATCTCTCCTGCCACAGACAAGCAGAGATGTGGGGTACATGCAGAGGATCACTTCAGGAGTCAGCACAAGTTGTAATGAGAGAGTTGCATTCCTCTCTAGTGTATGCCAGCACCTGAACAAACTTTCCTTCTGATGGAGGAAAAGAGCTGCTGTGCTACAAAAAGTTTTGAGTCTACAAAAAAGAAAAACTTCCTTCAAGTAGCTCGGCACCAACCTACAAACCAGCACCAGCAGGGCTCCATCATCCTTCAGCCTTGAGAAGAAAAGGCTCTGGGGAGACCTTATTACTGCCCTTATATACATACAGTGGGCTTAAAAGAAAGACAGAAAAAGACTTTACCAGGGCCAGTAGCAACCTGAGAAGGGGAAACAGTTTTAAATGGAAAGAGTGTAGCTTTAGCCTGGAAATAAGAAAGAAATACGTCAATACGAAGGCAGTGAGGTACTGGAACAGGTTGCCCAGAGACATTATGGATGCCCCATCCCTGGAAACACTCAAAGGTGGTTGGATGGAACTTTGATCTGACATAGTGAAAGATGTCTCTGCTTATGGCAAGGAAATTGGACTAGATAATCTTTACACATCCCTTCCAACCCAAATCACACTATGATTCTATGAAAGTCAAATTTTTGTGTCCCACCAACACACATGGTAAAGAAATCCATGAAATACATTTTCCATGGGCAAGCCGTCTTTGTTGATTTGCATGGTGGCCTTTCTCTCTAGCCCAACACACTGTAAACTTCCTACTTTCATATTCTGGGCCCTGTTATCATCAACTCAACTGCAACGCTGCTGGTTCTCCCAGTCATTAGTGTGAGGTTCTTTAATGAGCAAGTAAACAATTTTGTTGCATTAACAACATTTTTATAGCATATGCAGCTTGTAAAAGCTCTCCTGTAGAGGGAAACAGCATTCTATCAACTAAATGATTCCAACAAAGGAAAAAAAAAACAGGCTCAGTGGGCTTATTAGAAGGATTTACAGTACATTATCTAAAGATCGCTAATTGTGAACTGACCTTGAGACATGAATCAAAACTTCAAGCCATAATTTTCAATAATGGTATTAAACACGTTAGACTTTTCAACAAAGCTTAGTCTCCAAAGCAAGGCAGGAGGTGAGATTTCTCTACCAAATATAACTCTGGGTATTTGATTATGGGTGAGCATGAACAACTGAGCTTCTGACCTTTGCTATAAACGTACTCATCTGTAGCTTTGATTAGTTCAGATTTGTCTGGATTGCAAAGTGAAGGTCCACTCATGTTCTCATTTCAACTAATGGGAGAAAATGCAGGCTTGCTTCCACTGTGTTAAGATAAACTTTGAATTTTGCAGAAAGGAAGAGAAAGAAATGCAATTTCAATGCACAAAGGCATTTTTTATGTATTTGAAAATCTTGATCAATGCTCTTTTTCATAGCATGAAGAAAAACAGCAGAGATAATCTGTTTTGGTCCACTGCAAGAGCTATGCTTCTTCCTGTACCAAGTGAATTCTAAGTTAGTCAAGCCTTTTCTCATCAGGCATCTGCATACTTCCTTGCTACGACTGACAGAAAACGTCACAACTCCTTGATTCTGCCCCCAGCTTTGGCATGCTATATGCATCCAAAATAATGACTGAGTGCTATTCTTACACCATCCTAATGCTTAGACCTTGAAAAGATGTGGGGAATAAAACTCATAGGTTAAAGCTCCATAATTAAAAATACCTGAATAATGAATAGGTTCAGTGTTTGTGGCAGATAGGGAAATGGCAACTCCAAAATCCAGTCTACATGCCTTTCTGCACAGATCTTTCAAAGATGTTTTAGTTTTTAATCAGAAAGATTGAGGCATATCACTCAAAACTTCTGTTCATGGCAGAAATCTGATTCACTTAACTTAATTTACTACTCATGATGACCACGACTCAACTAAAACGCTAACAGAACATTCTCCTACATTGGTGATTTGGAATGAATTTCCTTTTTCTTGTTCCCACAGGGTCAGATATATGATTTCAAGAAAAAAAATGCCCTAGTGTCATTAAAGTTCATATTTAGACTCAGCTAAGTCTCTTTTCAGACAACAGGATTTCTTTTTCTTCCTTTTCTAAGCCATTCCTTCCCTTTAGCTACAACAGCTATTTATTTGTGAGTTACTTTAAATCTCTTTCATTTTATAAGGCACTTTCCTTTTGACAGCACTGGCGAAAATGTAGCTTTGCCTTCTAAATATAGTAGAAGGGAAAGAAAAAAAAAACAGATTGTTTGCTGGTCTCTCTGCTTCTATTCTTCTGTTCCAAACTATTCTCCATAAGTTCCTGTCTATCGCCTTTTGTAAATAACATCTGCTTTTCAAACTCCCTATCTGCTAATTAGTCTGAATCATTTGTAAGCATACAGTATGTATTTAGAAGTGTACAAGTTGAATGCTAATGGCCAGTAATGTAAACTTCCCACTCACTCAGCATTTATATCTATTTCCTCATTAGAAGAATGTAAAAAAAAAAAAAAACAACAAAACAAACAACAAAAATAACACATCAACCACCGAACAACTAAAAAGCCTCTTTAAAATTATGCATTTGGGTTATTTGGGTTGATTATGCCAAGTAATTTCAATCCCGAGAAAGACTTTTCAGGTGATATTAATTTATTAATTGTCCCCATCTCTCTTCTAACTTATCAACTAATTTGGGGAAGATGCCCTCTCTGCTACAGACATCTTCAACCCATATTCTTTCTTTCTCCAGAGAACGCATCAGCTCCAAGCTATAGAGTATTTTCTACACAGTTGCTTTCTGTTCACAGTGAGTATTTAGATATTTCATACAAAATAAAACACAGCAGACCAGCTCCATCAATAGAGATCAAAGGAAGGGATTCTTGAAGTATTTCCTATTTATTAAGGATTAAATTAAGGGTTTTGCTCTTTATTTATTAAGGGTTTGCTCTTGCAAGATGGGAGATGCATCTAAATTTAATTTGCCTGTGACAAAACCAAAAATTTCCACCTGTGCAAGGTAAGCTTCCTCTCCAGGGCTTCAGTGATAAACCTTAAGTTCTGATGAATCCAAACTTGATGGTCTTTCTGTCAGCAAGATCCTTAGCTGAATTAAAGCACCTGAATGACAACACAGAAAAATTAACACACTGTTTTGTTAAAGCCTAGCTCAGTAAAGTTCTTAGGAGCCAACTGGGAACAGAACTATGAGCCAGAGCCATGTCAGAGAGAATTTTACACAGATTGATTCTTGGACATATGTTTTTAAAATGTGTTTTATGAGTGATCTGGAGAAGTACTTGAGTGTTATCTGTGGGAAAAAAATATATGTAACTGGCTGTACACCACTTGTTAACAGCCATCAAATCATTGCCAGAACACCCAGTCACTGGATTCTCATCCCTCTGAAATTTGCAGTGAGACAATCCATATTTTAGACAAAATCTTGAAAATTGGAACCAACATGAGCACCCATCCTGGTTCTGGTCTCTCAGGTGCACTGGTGTCACTTCTAGATCTCCTGGAAAAAAGACTCTCATTCAGAATTGCACCCTTGGGGCTTTCTGCTTAATTTCTTGAGAGGGATGTTATAAGCCATGGTGCCAGACATGTACAGAAGCAGGTAAAAGGCAAAGGCAGAACAAATCATTTGAAAGCAACATCTGCCAGGTTTCTATTTGAGGTTCTTCTTTCGCCTGGAAAGGAAGAGTCCTGAGTGTTTGGAAAATAAAGGTCAATAAGGTTGCCAAGTTTGGGGAGATGGGGTATTCTCATTCCTCTGGCAACTGAAAATGGATGAAATCCCCCCATTCCAAAAGTTATATTATAGTAATATATAAAGTAATATAAAGTATAGTATATATAGGTTATAGTAAGTTCCTGCCTTACTATAACCAGCCAGGCTCCGACACATAATTTCACTACTAGACATCTTTGTCAACCTTTAGCTTTTATTAGTTTAGAGGATTTCCTGAACCAAATGTCGTTTGTTTACTTTTTAAACCTAAAAAAAGTTTAAAGTGGAATACTCTTCTAAGTATCTACCATGTTAACTTGAAACCCATGGAAACTCTATCTGTTTACAGCAACATTCACCAAGTTCTCCAGGTCTGCTGCAGATCAGTTCTTCAAGATAGAAGATAATTTGAAGAAAGAACCACATCCAAGCCTTTGCTGGCAGGGAAAAAAAAAAAAACAGAGCAACATAGAGATAGATAAAAAGGCAGCAGTGTATCCAAAATAGGAGATGGCATACTGTTGAAGACATCTACAGAGATTGTAAGTTTTCAGGACAGCTTTTCACAATTCCCAGTTAAGAAGTCAGAGGACATAAAAATTGGGGGAACTGGCAAATAAAGAAGAAGTTAAAACAGAGAGGTCTTGGGTTCGATTAGTTCATATCAAATGAAGATCATGTCTTGCAACAGAGAATGTACAGCAGACCTAAGCAATATGAAAAAGGACCTGAAAATAGACTTAGTATGGGTTCTGAGGGTGCTGCTGATCTTGAGAGCTAAAGGTATCCTTCAACATACAAAGAGAACTCCAGAAAAGCAGCTGAAAAGTCACACTGTGTGCTGCTGTACCAGCTTTTGAAATATCACACCTGGTTCTGGCCTCAACAGTTCAAAATGGTTACTGAAAAACTGGAGGGTATTCAAAGACAGACAGGCCAACAGATGGTAAGAGCACTGGAAAGCACAGCTGGAAGCAAGACTGCCCAGATGCATGAGCTACCCCGAAAGAACATGAAGTGGAGACCTAACCACAGCTCAGACTGCATTTAGGGGAAGAACAAAATTTTGGGATGGCATTGTAAACCTATTAGAAGTTTCTAATAGGCAGGCGTGTTGCACGCATTTAAGAGGGTATAAGCATACGCAGAAAAGAGTAATGAACCATCAGAAAAGCCTGATAAAAGTTGAGGCAGTTTTCGACCAATAGGAAAAATAGGAATGAAATACGTGCAATATAAATCATGCTACATAGTCCCAGTGGTTCCTTTTGACTTTGTTTTATAGGATTCTAGGAATGCAATGAAAACATCTGGAAGATGCCTTTTTCCCCCTTTTCTGACCTTTTAAACACATGCATACAAATATATTTAGTACACAGGCTTTTACAATGATTTTTTAAGAAAAGAGTTGAAATCTGCCTTAATCTGAAGCCAGCAGTTCAGCTCTGTGGGCACTGCACTACTATTTCACTGCAAGCACAGGACTTGTCTCAACTGCTTAATCCTGCCTAAAATTGGTAAAGTATCACAGATTTCCTACTGGGGCATACTTAATAGTGGTGTGAGTCCAGTGCTGATGTAAAAAGGAGCAAGGGTGATCTGCTAGCATCACCTTTCTCAGTCAGTATATCTTGTGTTCAGATCATCTCCCTACTCACAGGAAAGTTCTAGCTGAGTAACTTACCAATTTTGCCCAAACTGTGCCATTTCTGACTCCATTTGTCATGTTTATGGAAACATGTTTACTACTTAATGTTCATTCAAAGCTTGGAAAATAGAAAGTGCTCTCTAACTGCTAAGTGCTGTCATTTACGCGGTCCCTAAAACCTGCAAGGCAGGAAATACACCCTCAGTCTACGGGCTGGCACCACAGCTGGCACAAGCACAGAGCAGGCAGCTCAGAATGGCTGCCTTCCTCTGCACTGTGCTGAGGGGTGGCTCAACAGGTGCAGCCTCTGCGGCTAGCTAACACAGCCAAAGGCAGGTTGTATCCCTTATCTACTGCTTTTTGCCCAAAAACTGCAATGTAGGCAGTACTTTAATGCAAGCTGTGCTACACAGAGCTTCAGAGGACCCACAACTCTGCTGGGTCCCCACAGGCTCTGGCCGTGCTGAGGCTCACTTCGGGCATCTGAGTGCTCTTCTGGCCACGTGTAGCAAAGGTTTATGGTGCCACATACATGAATCAAGGGGACCCATTCCTTTTTAGTTGATGAAAGAGCAAAGGATTTCTGCGCGCTGTGGTGTATTAAGTAATAGTAATGGATTCTGATTATTTGAAAGACCTCTAACAAATTTCTGTATTGGCAATGCTTGAGTTCTGAGGTTGGTCAAGAGATCAACTCCCGCTCCCTCACTGTTGCTCAGCCTTTCAGTACCAATTTCCACGAGGCAGGCAATATTCCAGGAATCAAAAACTTAAAGGGAAGAAATCTAAAATAGCTGTTTTCATTACCACCTCCTCCTTCCCTCACTAGCTGACAAGAGATACTGAAATGCAGAAGACTAATGGAGAGGAAAAAAGTTTTGCTGTCTAAAGGATTATTTCCTGGCTCTGATATAATCTTCTGCATCTATTTAAATTGCTCTCCTCCTTAGCCTCTCTCTCTGTTTCAGCTGCCCATTCATTTTGAATTTCCTTCTGAACAATTTTCCTCTTCTGCTGCTGACAAAAGACTTCCAACTTATACTCACGTGTTTGATATTTTCTGATATTTCCTGTGCCTAAAACCAACTTTTCCTCTAGTTTTCTGAAAAAATCTCATCTGTTGTCAGCTGCCAAGCTTAGATTAAAAGACAAGCTGTACACTGAACCTATTTGTGTGCACTTTTTATTACAGAAGAATGCATCAACCCAGGGATGACAAGTGAAGCAGTTTCAACTGGCACGTTTTCGTTCTACATTACTGAAGCACTTACATCCTGCTTCTAAGTATATATTACTCCATACAAGCTACGTCTATAATAAACACTTACAGTATAAGCACCCAGACTATAATTTTTAAACTGTGGTTGAAATCTTCAGTCACTGATACAGTTTTGGCAACACTCTGACTTTCATTTTTCATAACACTAACCCTGTTTGACTTAAATGCTTTTAATTTTAAAAAAATCATGAGTTCAGTAGTTACATCTCAGGCATCTCCTGCACCACCAAAATTGAAGTGTGACATCTCATTAAGATGCAGGAAATCTGTCTGAGATGCACAATGTAATAATGGGACTTAAAAACTATTCAGCTAATAGAAATAGATGGGTGGAGAGTAAGATGAGGCTCAGACTCCACCATCTCTAATTGAACCTCTGGCTGCAGGGAAGGTCTGATACCTGCTGTCACAACAGGTTCCTTAAAGGACAACTCAGGAATGTGAAAAGAATTAATAGGTACGCTTTCTAAACTGAGGCTGCTATTCCCTGGTTTCTGAGTCTGCACTGGCCTCATAAGACCCAGACTATCGAGCCCTATCTATGGTTTCCAGCAGATCTATTGGCTATAGTGGTGTGCAATATTGCAAAGAGCTCTTAAGGTGAGCTCAGGCTGGGCCAAAGGCCCCCATGTTGTAAGCAATCTCAAGGGACATGGCCTTGCTGGGCACAAAGCACAGGTGCACGTCAGTCAGCAATTCCATATCCTCTTCCACATCCCAGCTGCTGCATTAGTATCTCCATCTTCATGAGTCAACTAAGCCTCACCTCCTACATCTTTGTTTCCTAGAATAAATGCACTGAAAACACATGACCCAATACAGCAAGCCAGTTAAGCCCTTGTCAATCTTAGGCATCTCCATTAAGTTTCTGCACCAGATCCCATATAGACATTGCAGAAGAGCGAATACAGATGCTCAAAATAATCACAGCCTTGCACAGAAGTCACTGTACCATGACAAAAGCACTTCTCAGGCTCAGGGAGCAAGGGGGGACAGAACAGTTTAGAAACTCTTGATATACACAGTGGGGGACTGACTAATGCATTTTTTTTGTTTGGTTGTTTGGTTTATTTATAAACTTTTTATGTTTTCTTTTATGAACAGTTTTATTACAAAGCATAAATTTAGGCTAGTTTACAAGTGGTATTACTTGCTGTCTTAAATATTCAGTTCTTTCTATTTTCCAAAGCTTTATCTTTTCAGGATATAAAGGAGTAACTTTATCTCCCTTCTGACCATGTATGAATATTGGGTCTTTCATTTAGATAGTACAGAACTTGACTACAAAGAAAGAATTTAGAGCACACAACCTCTGAAGAGGCTTACTAAGCCAGAGTTAAGAACAAGAAAAATCTGCTTCTACTCGGTTCTTCTTAATGGGATGCCTGGTGAGTCAGCATATTTGGAAGTCCTTCTAGGCTACAGCATTTTGTCTCCTTTCATGTTTTCATCCTACTTTGATTCAATTTTCTTTAGATATGAGCACTGTAAACTTGAAAGTCAACCTGAGATCAAGCTCTGATGACAGCAGTATGTACTTTATGAAAGAATAATGAAGCCATGTGTTACTACATTGGGAGATGTAAGCTGAAGGCTTTGATGGTCATGTTCCTGCTCCTTCCGCCACCTTGAAGGCTAAAGAAAGGGCAAGACCTGGCAGAACACAAGTCACAGCTAAAAACTAAGATCTGATAAAAGCACAATGGGGAAAGCAGAATAAAAATCTATTGCCAATACTAAAAAGTTCAGTAAGGAGTTGTAACACATGGACCCAGAAATACTATTTTTTCAGATGACAAAACCCAATAAACTCCAGTAGGAGGGAAGATTCTTAAAAGGAACTGAGCAGTCACTTCTTGTCCTGCTAGTATTAAAGGAAATAAGATCCATTCATTTGGAAGCAACTACTACTGTAAAAGAGTTTATTTTATTTTATATTTTTGAAAACCCAAGTCACGCTAATCAATTCCAGATACGATACAGAGAAAAAATTATGTAAAATTCTTTCCATATGCTCTCTCTGTAAACAGCAATATTTTTGAAACAACTTCTGTATAAAGAATTCCAGAGAGTGAGCAGAATACTATGAAGTCAGTTTCTATACAGAACTTCTCAGAATTATTTAAAACATATGGAATAACTGGTCTTTTGGTTAAACAAGATTCTTGAATCTGAGATGGAGTTTTATACCTGAAATGGTTCTTGGTAGATTTTCAAACAGTTTTACTTAAGTTTGCTTCACCATCTTTTACTCTGAGTTACAGACCCTTACAGCACTCTTTTTCTTCAAGACTAACCACAGCTGGAGCAGACAACGTAAAACTCCCAACTCAGAAATGTCTCAAGAAGAGGAGAGTTAACTTCCAAACAAAGTTTTAATGGACTAGACGGTACGTTTATAGTTTGGCTGTTATATAAAGTACTGTAAGAAACTGAACATCAATCATACAAATTTATTCAGACCACATTTGTAGCTGACATTAACCTTCAATTGATATAAATAAGCACATCTGATATGAGCACTGTTTATAAGAGTGCTTAATACCCAGTCACGCATACTATATCTAAAATTCACCCTGATTAGACTTCCAGAAATTTGCAGGTACATTCTGCAGTCAAAGGAAAATATCCATAGGTCAGGTATTCAATGACCTTAAGACACAGGGCTCAGTTGCAAAACATTTTGAGGTTTGAGTGCTTCCTGCTACAGGAATTAAATTATTATGTCAGTTCATAAATAACCAAGGGAGTCAGTAGGTTTATGCAATATTTATCTAATTTAAATTCACCAGAAGGTACAATTTGTTTCAAGTCTGCCTATTTTGCGGTGCTTAAGGCCAGCAGCAAACAGGTCTGCCTCCCTTGCTCTTGTGCCCAGTTTATAAGAGCACTGTGCCAAGCAGAAACTCTCAAAGTTCTGTGGACCAGACAGACACAGATCCCCTGAGCTGACTGGCTGGCTCTGCCCTTCATCTCTGGATGCTCTCTGTGAAGCAAAACATCACAGACTCCTTTGTACTGCTATTTCAGGTAGGCCATTCTGTAATTGCCATCAGGGAAATGTTGTAATCTCAAGTGGGAGAGGATATAAATAATCTTGAATGGGTTGTGAAATATCCAGGAGATGATTTGTCTATTAAAACATGAGCCGTGCTGTGAGACACACGTAAACAAATCTTGTTCAGTTGTTCATGAATTGCTAAGGATTTTTCTCACTCTTAAAGGTGATACTGTTCCTAAGAATAGACCATGTTATCGCTTTTTGTAGCAGGCTGTGAAATAAGTAATCTGTTGACATCACAGGGCAGACACTTTACTGTGCTAGGCAACCTGCCCCAATGCAGAGTCAAAAGCTTATGATCTATATACAGTCTGAGGCCTGTAAGTGACTATGTGTAAGGCTTACCACATTTCAAGAAAACTGTTTACCATCTTTCTTCTGTTTGCCTTCAGACAGTGTGTATAGGATGTAGATGTTGCTGGCTTTCCTATGCCACCACTAGGATTAGACATGACAATCTGGGCACTAGTCTGACTTCTGAGTGACCATGGGGTCCTTTGGTAGAAGGAAATTACTATGTGTTGGCACCAGGTGCCTTCAGTCAGCACAAAGAGCCTCTCAAGTGCAGCTGAGAGTCCAGCAGTGGATTGCCACAGACTGCACTAACTCAGGACCACAGAAAAATGATGAGCAGGAGACAGAGATACAAGAAAGTTCATAACAATCTCTATTATGAAAGAAAATTCAAAGTCACAGTGAATACTGAAAGACTCAAAAACAGGCTGAATCTCAAAGGGTGTGTTTTGCAGGGTTGTAAGCCTGTCCCTCGCTCCTCCATCAGACACTGGACCAACATGTGTCCCTTTGCTCCTTTCCTCTCCCGGTCAAGTGAACAAAATACTGTTTTCTGCTATCACTGTGCTAAGAAACATAGTAGACAGAAATGAAAAACAGCCTCAGTTGAAAAATTCCCTTTCTTAGTCATAGGTATTAGAAAATGCTTCACTGCAGACAGGAAAAGTGAACACCCGTTCTCCTCCCTTTCACCTCCTCCTGGGATGCTGTGTTCAGTTAATGGAAATATCAGGGGAGTGTCTTTGAATTTAAACAGCGTTTTCAGCTAGTAGAGGGAATTAAAGGAAAAAAAGGAAAAGATTTCACAGACTTTCTCTCTGTGCATTGTTTTAACTTTTGCATACAACATGTATACATTTCATAGCTCTAAGGAGATAGGTAGGTTATCTAGTACCTCAAAGCTCTATGTATCAATGCACTGTGCTCCCAGCATTCCACTTTTGTACATAAAACCCAGGTAGCAATATTCACCAGGCCAAATTCTTCCTTTCCTCACACTGGTACAACTGTTCCAATCTTAAAAGTAACTGGGAGCTGTGTTCAATTTGCTCTGCCTTCATGTCACAGAATCACAGAACTGCAGAGATTGGAAGGGACCTCTGGAGATCATCGAGTCCAACCTCACTGCTAAAGCAGTCTCCCTTGAGAAGGTCTCACAGGAAGGCGTCCAGGCAGGTTTTGAATATCTCCAGAGAAGGAAACTCCACAACCTCTCTGGGCAGCCTGTTCCAGTAAAGTTTTATGTCTTTTTTTAAGCACACATTTTATTACTAGGTCTCTTATTTCCATCTGCTCATACTGACTCACAGAAAAAGTCTCTCTTTAGGGCATTCCATAAACAACCTAACAAGATGAATGCAAATTATAGCCATTGTTCATTCTGTCACAGCCTTCTCAATGCACTGGCCCATTTGCCTCTCTACATCTCCGGTAGCAAGGCCTGTATCTGCCCTTGTTTTAACACCACGTCAAATACTACAGAGCTCTCCTTTGCAAGGAGTGTGAGGGAATGAATGGACCGTGAGTAATCAGCAATAAAGTTTCACGCTTTCACGGGAGGTAAAAGGCTCAACCAGGTAAGGTAATATTTAGGACGATTCACCCAAGGTGTAGTTTGCTTTCATTTGCTCTTCAGTTGCAACATCTGTGCATGACGTGTTACCACATGTTAAGAGAAGCAGATACTGATGCTAATGAGATGCCCTCAGCAATCCACTTCCTTCATCAGAACAACAATATTTGAGGTCCTTTATTTGTCAGAATGTTTAAGGTATAAGCAAATAGATTATTTTCACCTTTTTTTTTTTTGTATTGTACATCTGAACAGCATAAAAAAAAAAACAAGTATTGAACAGGCAACTAATTAAATTCTTCCTTGGAAAAACAATGGCAACAGCACAACCTTTTTATGAGCCACGTGCTTTTAAACTGGCTACTCCATTTTCTGATTCCTTACTCCCTCTTCTTTCTTCTACTTCTAATACAGAGTCCAAGAAATGCTGGAATGAATTATCTCCATGGCAATATTCATCAAAGCACTCCAGCTTCTATGGAAGCCAGGGATGAAATGTTACGCGGCAAATCTGAAGGAAAAGTGCACCCATTGGATTCTCACAAGCAGTCTAAGTGTTCACAGGATAAAATGAATTCAACTGGAACATTTCTTTCAGAAAGTATTTTCTCTCAGCTGATGTCTCTGAGCAGTGCTAGCATTACCTATTTTGGCAATGAACATATTTTAAAGAGCATTTTTTCACTAACAAATAGACATTCTGAGAGGTAAGCATATGTTTAAGTGTTCCACAGAGCCATGGTCTGAAAGAGGAAAGAGTCTTATGGAAAGCATGCCAGGATGAAATCCTGGCCCACAGAAGTCAGTAAGAATTTTGCTTTTGATTTTAATGAAGCCAGGATTTCACTCAAGAGAACTGCAGAAGGGTCAAACTACTCAGAGGGAAAAGAAGTATCCAGATGTCTCACAGTATTGGGCTCAAAATCAGAAAGTGCTGCAACATCATGAAACATTTTTTCACTCTCTTTACTGCAAGAAATAGAATGCTTGAATTTTAACTAAAAACAATTTTTACCAATAAAACTTACACAAAAAAATGTATTGGAGAAGAAATGCAGGTCTACTGCATTGTGAAATGTACAAATACCTTTTTTGTCTTACAGCTTAATCCTTCTGCAGAGTCAGATTCCTTTCTTCCTTTGCATTTTTTTTTCTTTCATGTTGACAACCACATTTATTTCTACTGTAAGGAAAAAGAGAACAATGAACCTCTGGACTGATAAAACAGGTGGGTTGGATTTTTTTGTTTTGTTTTTTCCTGATTTTCTCTTTTAAATGGGAAGGTAATAGATTAATTGTCACTCACAGGTATGCATGTTTGCAAGGCTAGTCAGAGATATGAATGGCCATTTTCATTCAGCTGTCTTAAAAAACAAATGGACAAATGCCTTCAGTAAAACTAAATTCCATACTCATCTCAGAAGGCAGGGGAATTTTAATCACTATGCTATTATAATTTAACTGCATTCGGCCTCTTTTTCCTCTTCCCAAACCCTTCTAGACACTGCTTTTTTGTTGTATTCAAACTGTATCCCACTGGGATGCTGACATTCTGCCATATCTTTGCTTAGCAATATTCACAAGGGGAATACAATTCCTGCCAAAGCTCTCACCAGTTGTAAAGTAAACAAAAAATGTCCTCAGAATGTTCCATCATACGCAAAACTAGACAAATCTACAGTCAAGGAAACCTCATGTATTTAATGTGGTTTGGATTTCAACTCATGGCTCCTGCCCGATAGGAATGTGTATGGAACTGGTGAGCAGCGACCACTCTTCTACTACAAAGCCTTCTGCTCGAGTAATCTAACACTGCAAACCTCAGCTCTCTGGCTTGCCATGTCTTGAGCTTCTGTCTGACAATGCAATTCGTCACTGCCAGCCTACAAGGACAGGCTGACAACAAACCATGTAGTAAGTAATAATCCCCCAAATACTTCTATGTCCTTTTAATCTGTAATTGGAAGCCTTTGAGCCTGAAACTGGTCTCAGTTACATCAGCGTAAGTCGTGATTAATGCCACCAAACACAATGTAATGCCTGGTAATTATTTTAAGGAGAATCAAATGAAATTCCAGCACAACAAATCCTAAAAGCCAGAGAATACTCAGTACAGTTATAGAATCTTAGAATGGCTGAGGTTGGAAGGGACCTTAAAGCTCACTCAGTTCCAATTCCTCTGCTGTGGGCAGGGCTGCCCCCCACCAGCTCAGCTGCCCAGGGCCCCATCCAACCTGGCCTTGAGCGCCTCCAGGGATGGGGCACCCACAGCTTCTCTGGGCGGCCTGTTCTTTCCAGTGCCTCACTGCCCTCTGAGTAAAGATTTTCTTCTTAACGTCTACCCTAAATCTCTCCTTCAAGTTTAAAGCCATTCCCTTTTGTCCTATCACTGCCCATGTAAAAAGTCAGTCTCCCATAGTCATATGACTTCATTTTGCAAGCCAAAAAGCAAGTGAGCAGCAGCACTAGCTCACCCTAAGTGTTTACTCTAATCACTGGGAAATTACAGAATATTATTATTATTATTTAGAGAGTGTTGCTAGGAATCATTAACAATTACTGATTTGGAATCAGTTGAGTGTAATTACTGTGTAATCACCAGCAATAAGCAGCCTTTGCTAGGTACTGGACCTGTAATTACAGATTAATAGAAGGGTACCTATGCTATGACACAAAGCAACACACCAGAGATCTGTTCTTGAATCTGGAATGTTAAGGGGCTGAAGAGATCTCTACTGCCACACCAAAGGACATGGTTGTATAAATCAGTCACTACAGTGTCCATGAAAAACTCTTTGGAGGAATATTTATTTATTGTAATTGGAAAAGGAATTCAGTTCCTCAGCACCACAGCTGCTCTGAAAAAGGAAACGGAAACAAATTTGAAACAGGCTTCCCATTTCACTTGGTCTGTCTCAGGTGTAATACCAACCTCCACCATCGTATTATCAGAGCTTTTCTGTGGGGCCAATATGAAAAGCTGCCAGGTGCATTCCAGCACTGAGCTGCAGCAAGCAAAATGATGGCAGTACTGCCGGTTTGGGCTGGTCCCAGCTCTGAGGGGAATGGAGCAAGTCTGAAAGAAAACGCCACCCTGAAGCATCATCACCTCTGTCCTAGGAACAAGTACCTCAGAGCTGCTTCTTGTCTTGTTCCTCCTCTCTTTCCAGCAAAACAACTGGCTTGCCAGTTGGCCTTCAGGACACGTCACCCATTCAATAGAAGGGAAACCTGGAGAAGAGCTACAAGGTTTTATCCGGATATGAAGTACAGATCTCCTTCTCTGCAAAGCACAAGGATCTCTGAACCGCATGCAGTAGCAGGGGCACTTGCTGCATTCCTCAAGGCATCACTGCATGAAGCAACCCGTCATGGGAGAGAGGGAGCCAAACTCTTGTCCCTATTTCTAGCATGGCTTCAATGCACAAACCCTGAGGTTTCAGGTCCTGACTCTTCCCTTCTATAAGGTAGAATTTCAGTTACAGGGCAAAAACAATTAAAACTAACCATACACACAGTTGGCACAGCTCACCTCCCTCTGCTTCCTTCTTTCTTGATTCAAAGAGGAAAACCATGCAAGGATCCCAACCCACCCTGCTGAAGACTTACTATATTTTAAATGCAATAGAAAGTGCTTATCAAAATAGGAAAATAAATAAATAAATAAAACCACAACATTTTTCAAGCCAAGCATCGAGGATTCCTGCTCCTGTTCTGTAAGGATTCAGCGAGATCCTCTCACACCAGAAGTCAGTATGTCTACAGTTTAGAGGATAGATTGCTCTGTCCAAGTCTCTGCTTCCCCCTCAATCTTCTGTCTTTCTCATGGCATTCCCTCTCAAACTGAATTCACAGAAGTAGAAGCATCCAAAACAAAACAAAGCCCTAATTATTTCCCTAATTTTTAAACTAGGGTAGTAATTAGTTTACAGTCTGCTGCAATGAGCTCCTGTGTGGCTTGAGCAACAAATGAAGTCTCTTCAATCAGATGGCCATTGCCAGCAGTGGCTCAAGTGCCAGTTTTAAATGATTTTTTGTTCCAAACACATCTATCTCTTGCATTACTTTATCCACACAGCTTGTCTTGTGCTTTCAGGATTGAGGGAAAACAACTGTTTGCTGTACATGATTGGTACACTAAGAAGCAAGGACTAGGCTGGTTGTTTTTTGTTTTTTTTTTTTTTTAATTTCTATTTGTCCTTAGGTGCCTTATTCGTATTTAAATCAATGAAAGCCTTTAGAAACCTGGCCCCAGGTGACTCGAGTCTTGTGTACTCTGCCTGCTCTCTGCCTTCGGACACACCAGTAGCCAGTCAGTATACCAGCTGCTACATGGAGCCACAACACAGCACAGCACCAAGTCACCACTGAAACAAGAACAGTTTGTCAAACCCCATCAAACATCTGATGAAGAATGAATGCCTCAGTCATTAACGTCACCTCTGAAAGCACCTCCTTCTTCTGGATTTCCCATCCATGCAGATTAGTGCTGCTGAAGTGCGCCACACAGTAATAAATGTCTAGTATTAAATATAATCCAAAGCATAAGAGCTGACCTGAGATCTACAGAGAACATGCAGCTGTAAGAGTGGTGATTTGTGTGCCGTCCTAGTGGACAAGATCTGCCTGAGAAGAGAAGGAAGGGCAGCACTCCAGTTCTCACAATGTTGCCATCGTGATGTGAATTCCAGCACCTGTATCCTCAACTCAGTATCTAGAGAGACACTGGAGCTCTGCATGGAGATATATAAACCTGAACTGCTATTAGATTGGGAATGTAGCAAATAGATTTAGAAATTGGATAGATTTTTTTTATTTTCTTCATGCAAACCTTGGATTTGAAGTAAAAAGAAAGCGCTAGGCTTCAGCCCAATTTGAATAATTCAGCAAGGACTCTAGTGTCAGTATTTTAGTCACACTCATATGTTTTCTGTTTCACATTTCCATAACTGCAACTTACCATATTCCACATGGGAAAATTAATGCCGTGCTTTTACAAGTCTTACAACAAAATTACTTTTTCTGACCTGACTTTACTAATTTAAATCAAATGCAGAATTTCCGCTCAGTTTGACACAAGCAGAACCAAAACTAAAGCTATATTTTGCCTATCACTGAAAAATAATCAGGTGCAATTTTATAGAACTATCATCGCCTGTTCATCTACTGCACCTCATCAGTGTCTGCTTTCTGAAAATGACAAATACAACTATTCAAACTAGGGATGAAGTTACTTGAATATGTATGATGTTGAGACCAGACTTGGGACACAACTCACTGAAGGAGCTCTCAAATCTGACCTGCAGTGTAAGCTCTGCTGTTAACAGGCCAATTCTACAATTGACAATTTTCTAAAATATTCAAGTAGAGTCAGTAGCAAAATGGTGGAAAGAGTAAATCCAGAGCTATTCCACTACTCTGCTGTAATACCACAGTAATCCCCAACAGGACTGCTCAGCAGTGCAAATATACCTTTTTTCCTTCCTTTTTTTTTTTTAATACAACAGTGTAGACTAATAGAGATGCATATTAATTCCAGATACCAGCTTAATGATCACTGAGCAAGAAAACTTCTTATTCCACTTTAATATCACAGCAATCCAGCATTGGCTTTAGTACAGATATGGCAAAACAGCAGCTGAAGGTAAAAGAAACCTATAAAAGAAATGTGTTTTTATAACGGTAAGATTTTTTTGACTTCACAATACTGGTCAGTCGGTAGGAAACAATTAAGAGGTTTTCACTCTCTGCTGTGTGGTCTTTCAAAAAAAAACCCCAATACAGCAGGCAAAGATCTGTGCACAGAGATTGTATATCCATGGCACTCCTAAAGTTGCTGGGGGGAAAGACAGGAGAAAGCAGTCCCTAGGCAAAACCTTGGGAACAGAAAAACTCCTCAGTTACTGCTGTAATGCTGTTTTACTGTTAGATTTTGATGAGGGGAAGGATGAGAGGGGGGAAACCACCAACAAAACCTTTATTAGTGGCTTCAAAAAAAGGCTGAAATCTTGTATTTTATAAGTGGTGTTTTTTTTTGGTTTTTTTTTTTTTTTTCATTTAATGCCAGGGAAGTCATATTTGAACATCAAAGTGCAGCGTGCAGATCTTGAGAATCCCCATGCAGGACCAGAAGTTTCCTCCCCAGCAGACTGGGATGGACTTGGAAGCAAACAGGTAAGCACAGAGGGCTGGCAGGCAATGGGCAAAATTTAAGCAAAACAAAATGTTAATCCCCATTTTCCTCAAAGGAAAATGTTACCTTTGTCCTTACAATTATGAAAATGAAAAAATTCACCAAAATTGGTCACTAAGGCTTTACGTTTTCACAGAAGTTTGCTGACGCTGCACCCTTAACCTCAGCCTGTAATCTGTAGTTTCCACAGAAACTCTGACCACAATACATCATTTCCCGTGTCCTGACTTGCTGATTTCCTGGTTAACTGCACGAGCCAGTGGTGGGGGCCGAGAAGGGGAATTGTGGAAAAAATAGAGGAAAACAGCCATAACTGCTTAGAACAAAATGAACAACTCTTTTGTCTCCTCTGGATCTGTCAACCTGTTGAAATAAAAGCTTTTCAACAAGATTATTCCCTGCTGGCACGGGCTGGCTGCATTCAGAGCTCTGCCTTTTTGTTCGACTCCCAGCAATCACATCCTATTTCTCCACTGTCGGTGGAAGATCCCACCTTACTGACAGATCTCTGGCCTGGGAAGGTAATTATCTCTGTGAAACACATCTTTATAACAATACCAAAGAGCTGGGAGAGACTCTTGCAGAGATGGCAGAGAGCACTGTTGAGTCTTCCCTCACCAATCCCCCAGACTCGTACTGGGAAGGCCAGCATAGGCCTGCTATGTTGCATAAACCACTGCATCTTAGGCACGTTCAGTGTGCCAAAAAGTCATCTCCTTCCAGAGGTGCTCATACACAGCGGGGAAAATCTCAAAGAAAGGCAGGCCAGAGACTCTGCTGAGGGCCTCTACTCCTTCCAGAGGCTCAGACAGTCTTTGGAGAGGAAGAGCACGCTCCCACCTCGCTGCCTCTGCCCGAGGGTGATGCCTACCCAGAGCCGTGGGCGCAGCTGGAGGAACCACTCAGCAGTGCCTTGGAACAGGAGCTGGTGCCACCCCGCCAGATTAGCATCTGATATGCAGAAAAGCAGCCAGCATGGATTAGAGGCTTTTGAGGATGCTGGCAGGAGAAATGTGCTGTTCATTCGATACCTACAAACGCTCTTTATGATGCATTCATGTTTTCGTCACTATATGAAAGCTGTTTTCATCAGTGAAAGCCTACAAAGGATGTAGATTAAAATTATAAAAATGAAAAAACCCTGCTGGCTTAACATCATTTTTCACAGAACCCAATTAATCAATCATGATGAAAGGCACTGAAGTGCACTGCTGACAATGTTACAACAAAAAGTGACCGAGGGCTCAGCTCTCAGCCAGAGTGAGAAGGTCACTCACTGCTTTTCCCTAATACTGTTTCTGTTATGGTCATGCAGAGATAGTTACAGAATTGCAGGCTTTGTACTGAGGATGTATTTTGTGTCCCGCCTTCCCACCTGAGGACGTCTGACCAGGTTACTTTGCCAGAAGCCCCCTCAGAGAACTTTACTACCAAGGATGATGTATGAGCTGGAGACAACGGCTTTACTGTCCAATGCCCACACTGAGTTCACTGCATGGGCAGGTAGGAAAAATACCATTAGCAGACCGAGTTGAGTAAGAGCTAGGATCATTGCCAGATAATAAACACGCATCCCTGCAATGCCACAATAAATAGAATAAACAGGCCTGAGTTCTTTCCGTAAAGACAAATATTAATTTCCTTCAACTGTTTATAACTGGTGCTTGTTGACCCACAGGCTATCACAGTATTTTCTGGAAATATTCCATGATTTTTTTTTTTCCACAATTCATCAGGCCAGCACCCTGTCTCAAAATTAAAAGAGTCAAATGGTCAAGGCAAATTATTGTGCACTTGGCATTTCAGCTTTTAGATTTGGCATCAGGCTAAAAACAAGATACATCCTCCACTTACAAAATTTTCTTGAGCAGGGACTGAGTTATAGTTTGTGTGTGGTTCTTTAGAAGTTCCTATCCGAACACGTGCTTCAGTTACCATCAGAAAAATCAAGATACTTTTTAATGTGAAATGAAAGATTTTCTACTTCAGATCCTATCTGCAGTTCAGTAACAGCACAAGAGCAGCTCTGTATCTCATTAGACCTGACAACTCCCTCTTTGAAACTTAAATATTAGCCCTTCTAGCCCACAGAGTAGTTTGCAACTATGCCGACCACACACTTAGGGAAAAGACACCAATGTTTCTTCCTTTGGTTCAAAAATACACATTGAAGCACATTGGAAGACCGTTCTTCTTTCCACTTCTACTCAGACCTGGATGGCAGCACAAAAATGCATCAGTAAAGTACACTCTACCAATTTCTAGCATTCACTGCATCTTCCAGGGTCTCCCACTCCTCTGACCTTTCACTTATCCTAACCAACAACAGCATGTCAGGGCACAGCTGATCCACGCAACACAACTGGCTGTTCCAAAGCCCGTTTCCAGTCCTCCTGCCTCAGGAACCGAGCAGCCAGCTCACTCAGCCATAGCACTAGAGTCAACACTGGACGAGCCATGCAGGCCTGCAAACTGCATATAGCAGAGCAACAGCCCTGCAGCTAGAATTCAAACATTTCTATCTCTGACCGTCCCTTATAAATAATTCATCGGTTCCTTACTCAATCAATGCATTGTACAGTGGTTATCCTCTAAGCTTTCTAACAGAGAGATTACTTCACCTGTATGCTGACTGCAGGTCCCAGGCATTAGAAATATCATGAGAGTGATTCACAGTTTTTCCTTTTGACACTGCTCTTAGACATTCCCAATCTACACAATTCTCCTGCTGCCTTGGGTAGACCTATAACAACCCTTCCCCAGACAGAGACATCTGACTTGTTAGTGCAGCATCTAATCGCACATGTCACACTTCAAACATATAGAGCTGCACAGCACCTCTAATTAGTCTTCTTTTCTTTAAGGTCTTCATAGCATTGCAGTAGTTTAAAACACTGTCACATAAGTACTAAAGGAAGTATGTTTGAAAATCTGCATTATGCTGCTCACCTACAGTACACTCTGGTGTTCAGGATATTGAAGAAATATCTAAATGCAGGTGAATAAATCCTCACAACCAAATCACAAAGTAAGACAGCGAAGAAAACACATGCACAGGAAAGCAAACGGGCATGCCACGGGTTATGCAGGTAGACTAAGCATATTTCTAACAGCAAGTCTATCTTCTATTTCCCCTGTATGTGGAAAAACACAGAAAAAGCTACTAAAAATGTCAGAAAATAGAAATATTGTTCAAGGGAAAATATTCAGAAAAAAATAGCCATCTTAAAATCAAACATTCCTCTGTACACTTACTCACATGCTCAGATGTTACAAGTCAGGACGAGACATGATTAAGGCTGTATCTGCATCCTCAACTCTGCTCCCGTCCTACTAATGCTCAGTTCTCCTGTTTATCAGAGTTAAATATTTCAAATATGTTATGGATAGCCTGGAAACACTTAACGGCAACAATTTTGCCCAGGATGTTAAAAAGCTAGCTCATACTCCATAGCCACCTTAAATGTACTGAAGCTATTTTGACTTCATAAATTTTCTAATGATCTATACTCTAGAGAAATCTAGGATTTTGGCTTTTAATGTCAATGGTAAGCAAGCATGAGACTGTATATCCCCTTTGTGTTTATTCTAATGCTTAATTCCTCTTCTAGGACCATGTGGAATTCATCAGCACTGTGAAGCCCTGGAGGTATGCAGAAACCATGTTATTAATGCTATTAGTGCTAATTAATTCTGCCAACAAGGCCTCTGCAACCAGTCAAGACATTGGTCTTTGCCAAAACCAACAGATTAAATAAATTTAAAGTTCTTGGACAAGCAATTCTGCAGTTATAATGAGCCAAAAGGAAGGTTAGGGGAACTCTGAGAAAATGAGGTAATTTTTGAACATTCATGCAACATAAATGCTTTGTATGCTTTGCTTCAAATTTGCTATGCATTTTCAGATGGGTTCATTTCAGTTCGTATGTATCTGCAGAGGATTAGTTAGCTATTTGATGAATAGTTGCTATAAGAGAACAGTGACAAAATTCATATCTTCATGATACAAATCATACTTTAGTTTTGAACGTATTGCAGTACATTACAGTAAAATAATACCAGTTCTCTAAAGATGCGGGTTTCTAAGAAATAATTATATGGAAGTTTGTATAGTGTTACATGTATAATGTATGTACCGTGAACACATTAGATGAGGAAACACATAATAAAATCATTCAGTTATAAGTACATTCATTGTTTTTTGTACAGCACTCACGCACCTCTGTGGAAAGAAATAACAGGAATGATTTATGTCTGCATTTCCACACCTTTGCAGTAGATTTTAACTGCACCTTGACAGCTCTTTCCCCATCCACCATGGATGGACTCTGTTATCAGGAATGGCTGACACAATTCTCGCCTTAAGGATCCTGACAAGCAGCTTTAAATATTCAGTTAAGCAATTCTTGAAATATTCAATGAATTCTTCTAGAAGAAGGCAGCTGCATTGGAAGAGACGAGCACATTGTCCCAGAACTTCTCAAAGCACCCCACAAGCTCACCTCTGAGTACAAAGAGAAACAAAAGGATGCTGTGCTGCAGCCTAAATATGACTTCTATTTAGGTTTAATCCTTCATAAGTCCAAATTTATGGTGAATTAAGTAAGTAACCAGAGAATGGATCGTCTCTCTTTCCCAGCAATTCCAAGTCAGATTTGAAGAAGAAATGGAGGCAAGATGGTGAAGCAGTGAAATCCAGAGTTTCTGTCCTACAGACATACACTAAGTTTCTCCTGTTCATTTCTGCTCACAACTGACCTAAGTTTAGTTTGCATTTATTTCACATGGTACCGCCAAATATGACTAGGTATATGACTAGGATTACCTCTAGTGATAGAATGAGATGTAATGGCCTCAAGTTGTGTCAGGGGAGGTTCAGGTTGGATATTAGAAAAAACTTCTCCAAAAGAGCGGTGAGGCATTGGCACAGGCTGCCCAGGGAGGTGGTGGAGTCACTGTCCCTGGAGGTGTTCAAGAACCGTGTGGATGTGGCATTGAGGGACCTAGTTAGTGGGCATGGTGGGGATGGGTTGGTGGTTAGACTAGACGGTCTTAGTTGTCTTTTCCAACCTTAATGGTTCCATGATTCTATAACTATTACGTTAAGATAAAACTTGGCCATAAAGGAACGGAACTATACTGAGTTACACACATCCTTGTTCATGTGCATCCCAGGCCACACATACTGTCCAAACAGTTCATCTCCATTACTTTGCCAGTCTCATGCTTCTACTTTGGTTCAAATGAAGGAATGCAATATAAATGCACCTGAAGTGAGCTGGACTGTTCTGAACACTCTGTTACAAAAAGTGTTAAATTTCATCATCAGGTTGTGAATGCGTGGCTCTTTCTGGAGACTACTTTGAGCTCCCCATAAATCTATGAGTTATACTTACAGCAATATACTAAGAGAACATTGAGGCCTCTCAATTCAAGGTCTCTAGCTGTAAAGAACTGGCTAATCTAGGAAACACCTTGGAAAATTCAGACTGTTCATGATCCAGCCAGCCACTGCTTTTATTTCTAGACTAGTTTACTACCCCCAAAAAAAGACTGGGTAAGTCTTCATCCTAAATGCTATAAATGTGAGCTATGGACAACACTGCTTTCACCCATCTGAAAATGCAACCTGGACTTAAATGTAGCTACTCTTACTTCCAATCTGCCCCACAGTAGACAGAGATACCCTTCTGCTATGAACCACTTTGTACAGTGGAGATACAATGTGGAGATACTGGCTTACCTGGCATGCTTTGTAAGGACAGGGCTGTACTCAGGCTAGGCCTCTTAGCAAGACAAATGTGCATGACATTATGGCACTATCTGATGCAGCTCTTCTGCCTAGACTTCTGCACCTGGGCTAACCCATGCAGGTCAGGCATCAGTTTTCCATATTTCACTGCTAAGAACTGACAAGTGCCCTCAGAGATCACCAATGCTTCAGTGTGATTTGGAGCAAAGGCAAGAAATGCAGACTATTTTACATGCCTGTGAAAGTCATTTAATTCATTTTCAAGCAGTCAAGGAGAAAAAGAATGAACTTATTCCAGCCAGAATCTGATCAGAACTTTGGAAGTTTATGCAATCTCAGAAATAACATCAAAGTAGGACCATAGAGAATACAGGTTCACATCATGCTCACAGCAGATCATTTTCACCCAGCTCTCTTAGTAGCTGTTGCCTACTAGCTATTGAGATTGTCACCAACAATCAACAAAAAGATACCCACTAAACACTGCAATCTATTTAAGAACATGGAATGACAGAAAATCTCTGAAATCTCTGGGTGTTCTACTATCAGACTATACACTTTCATCCACCTCATAATCATCTATAACAAAACCACTCGTACGAGGAAAATAGGGAATTACATACTTCAGCAAAGCAATTAGCCCTACCAATTCACAGTCTGGCTTGTGACATCGATCTCTGCCAGTGCTTCAGAGGGCTGAGTCTTTGGACTACATCAAATTCCTGTGCCTCTGGCTAACTCTATAATATATGCTAGAAAATGAAGCAGAAAAACCTTTCTTCTCTGCTTATGCCCTGAAGAGAAAGACTTGCCACAACCCTTATAACTCTTTGGTCTAACTAATAAAGCTTCAAGTGCTACTACTATTATTTATACAAATCTTCTTCTTTTCTTTTTTTTTGGAACCTTGTTAACTGTTTGCCTCAGTAACATCCTGTGACAGGAAATCCCAACAGTTGATTATATGCTACATTAAAGAGGACTTATTTTTAATGCATTCTGAAATTGGTAAAGGTTTTTTTTTTTTTTTAAACAGTTTGCCAGCTTTCTAGTCTTGCTCAGTTCCTCGTTCTATACCTTCCCAGACATGTATTTTCCTCTTTCCTCTCCAAGAACATTACACAGAGACCAGAGGACACTTTACTCTCATCTTTCCACATCACATTATTTCTACCAGAGTAGTTTCAATACAGAAAAACAACCAAGAGTTGCTCTCAGTGCAGACAGCAATGAGATTGGATTCTAAAAATGTGAGTTATGTAAGTGCTAAGGTACACATCAAAATAATTTAAAAACAGACAAAGCAAAGCAGCAGAGTGCCTGTGTTCTTAAGTATAGTAGAAGATGAAAGTACTCAGGCTATTTATTAAAAAGTTTCTCACTTCAGGACTTACTTTAAATGAAGTGTTATAATGCTCAGCTCTACTGCTCTGTTTCCCATCTGTATACTTAAGCAGTATATGTTGAAATGCATGAAATAAGATACTAGTTCCAAGTGTTAGTTCCTCACATAACATTCATGTACTCACTGCTGTCACACACAATTTTCAGCCAGCATTCATTTCAATAAAGTAGGATTGTTACATGATACATTCCCCCTGTGCTTTATGTGGAATCTATTTTTAAGCATATAAACTTGTCATTTCCTACACTTACTCTTTTTAACTTCTTGATGAAAAGCCAGACAAATGATTTTAATTGCATATCACCTGGCAGAATTCTCATCTGTTTCTGCTACAACAATGTGAAACAATAGCCACAATGGCAAAACATGGCTTCTGACTGAGGAAAATGCTGACTTATCAAAATCATATTTCTACCCTTGATAGGCATTTCTCTAGAAATCTAAATATTTCTAGATGATCTGTATCAGGCAAAAAAGTACAGGGGCCTTTTTGTCTGACTTGCATCAAGGACTACTGCCAAGAGCCAGAAGAAAAGGTCCCTCTGAAAAAAGAAACTCTGCTGAGTTGCCAGTTAATATTTAGAGGTCATGGATTAGTGATGAAAACACAGGATGGCAACAGGGGTCACATGTTGTAGACTGGATCAGACAGTGCTTTGCAATTTGGAAGAGCTATTTAGAAGTGCGGCCTCATTAACAGAAGAAATAAGAGCCTGGGTGATGCTGAAATCTCATAACCTGATTCTTAAAGTAGAATTCTGCTTTTTTCATAGCTAGAGTTACACTTGCAATGATACCACTAAGGTTTAGTGGTGCAATTATGCAAGTATGGCTACTCAGTCAACACATACAGCGGTCACCTCAGTAGGCAATGCACAGACCTGTGTCAGTTGTGACAGCAAGCTCTGTATTGGACCTTTCTGTCCTTACTTGACTTTGGGATACTTATTTGGAGGAGAACTTACTGATTCGATATACACAAAGGCATGATTTACTTTTCTTTTTTTCTCCTCTAATTAAAATCCAGTATATCTTGTTGCTGTTGTTTGTTGTTTCAAATCTGCTTACAGATAGAAAATCCCTTCAGAAGTGGATGGAGAGAGCCTATCTTTTACAAGATGTGTTTAACTCCTGGAGAATCAGAAGATGTTTCTATCTTGAAAGTATTGTTTCCCTGAAGAGAGGTGATGATTGAATTCCTGTTCTTGCACAAAGAACAAGGACAAGGGTTAAAACGCAGAGCACCTGCAATGCACTCTCAGATTAAATATACATAAAAAGGAAAAAAGTTAGGTGAAGACTAAAGAGAGGGCAGGAAGCTATGTAGAGGAAAAAAAGAGAACAAAGTCTTGGTCTCAGAAAGATGGATTCATGACTTAACTCATAATCCAAAAGGGCATTAGTCTTTGTCCATCAGCTTGACCAATTTACCAAAAATATACCATGTATTCTAAGAAAATGTATATACACCACAGTGCAAGTTTCTGTTTTCCATCTATAGCCTTTATTGCGGACTGCAAATATCAAGTTGCTCACACAAATATTCCTCCTAATGAATCTTATCATTAATGATTATGATATTAACCTTCAGGCACTTACAGCTTCAACTATGCTTACTATGTATAGATTATTTTCATACACCACACTAGTAATTAAGTTTTGAAACTCTTAAGTGTTCAGTATTACTACAGGACCAAACTGAGCAGTTGTACTCAGTCATGAACAGGGACTCAGTGAGATTCCAGGAGAACTGATGCAGCTGCTCATGCATATCCAATAGCCCAGGATAAAGAGAAAAGAAGGAAAATGGGAAGGGAGAAGGGAAAAAAGGTGTAGAGCATTTCTGGAGGAAGAAACACACCTTTCCTTAGGGAGAAAATATTTTTTAGAGCAGCAAAAAGGACTTAACTGGCCTGGCATTTCTGATTTAGCCTCAGTTGAGGTAATAAAAGACCCTTTTCGTTCATTCTTTATTGTCAGGAGAACAGCATTTAAAAGTATCTTCCCCTCCTTCTTTTCCATGCTTTGGGAAAGCCGAAGTTCTCAATTCCTTCTGCTGAGAAGACATTAAGAGGCTAATGGTCAAACCCATTACATGGGAGTTGAGTTTGTTTCCATGAGATGTGGCATTTGTTTAGGAACAACTGAAGTAATGGTAGGAGGGAAATGAGCATAAAAAGAGCCAAGCAGGAAGGACATAAGCTTTCAGTCTGTCAAGCCTTCACAAAGGAAAGGGAAGCTGGGAAAATCAAAGGGAATCACAGTCGGAAAACTAACTCACACATACTTTACCAGAATCAGACAGTCAAAGGGTGCATTTGAGAAAGAGTTTTCCAAATAACTTTTTTTTTTAACAACAACAAAAAAACCTATTCACTCTATTAATCAGCTGAGCCTATGAATCACTTAATCTTTCCCTCATTTCTCTTGTATTTTATCCTGTAGTGGCTTGTCTGTACAATAGCTGTAAGGTAGTAAGTTCATTTTATAGGACCACTGAATATCCACCGCACTTACAGTTCAAATGGAACAAATCCAAGTTCATCTGAAACATGTAATCCTCACATCCAATTATTCAGGATAGCTCAAAAGCATTTCTCACAAGAGTGGTTGCCAGAACACAAGGATTTTTCAGTGGAAAGTAGAGAGGCACCCTGCATATGCTAGCAGAACACAGTGATAATGGAATGCTTGCATCCACCTGCAGCATATGTGCTGTTGTTGGATGCCAGATGCCAGGCACTGTAATAGCAGGCTCCTGCATCCGAGCTACGAAAAGGCAAAGAGCAATCTCAAAAGTCAAGCCCAGATCTGTTGCAACATCCTTAAAACTACTCCCCCGCTTCAATCTTTCATTCTCCAAATGTGTGGTGACCTCCCACCTCTCTTCTCCCTTGCTGTTCATCACAGCTCGATCAAGTGGACGATCATACGTCACTGCAGAAGTGTGGCCAGGGTAGGGCCCTCCCCATCCAAGGCATGACATAGACAAACAACAGATGTTCTGCTTACCTTTCTTACTCTCTGTTTCTAGTGAGAAGAGCTGCCATGGACTTAGAGCTTAGAGGCCTTTGGAAACCATGGTGATGCTGTGCGCTCCGTTAACCAGCTTATGTGCCATGGGCCTAGAGAAGAGGAAATGAGATCCACAGCTCCAAACCAGCCAGCCTGCCAGAGAAGATGCTTGTTTTTATTAATACTTCGGGGCTACTCACTCTCCCTCTTTCTCTTTCCAGCAACTGTTGATAAGTCATCTGCACAAATCTTTGTTACTTGTTACGGCAGATAGTAAAAACAAAGATAGAGAATTGCACAGCGTATCTTTATGTGTCACTAGTGATCTATATCCAAGGCTGGGTGCAGCAGAAGAGGCAATGGGGAGATGCTTTGATTGTCCAAAACATAACAAAAATGATAGCTAAAAGTTTTCTCCATCTGTCTGCATCTAAACAGAATTACATGTGCATACAAATTCAGGACTAAAACAGCAAGACAGGAGATGAACACATTTACTGTAGATATTATGTCATCCTTCTCAGCACAACCTTGCTAATCCAGCGCCTGTGAGAAAGTCGTTCTGTGGTCACAGAGGGTTTTGGGCAATCTAACACTTGTTATCCACTTTGGCCACCACACTGTCTCTTTTGACCCATTAGAAGATACGCCTTTAGCTGTAATTGCATACAGTAATCCCTTGCTTCAGACTCAGGTCAGACATTAGACAGAATAACTACGGACCAGCATCCACTTCTCATGTCCCACATCTCACAACATATCCAAGTGTCATTGCTTTTACCTTGGCCTAATGAGTAGCATCTTCAAATTTCTTTTCTGTTGAAGCTTAAAATTAGCTTATTTAATAGCCTTCCTGTAAAGGCTACGCAGCTATGCTTATGGTCTTAAGCAGAGCACAGATTTACAGGGAAGGTTTTAAAAAGGACTTTAAGAATCCTCCAAAACATATTTAAAATAACTTCTTTCTAAAATACATGAGACATACAAAACACAATGATGACAGCATATGTTTGTTTTTTTTTTTTTTTGGACCTTATCTAGGATGATCAGGATAATTTTTATGAGGCTTTACTGCTTTTTGGTGAAGTACCTATTCCAAATGACTGTCAAGAGGGCTTCCTAAAATCTTCCCATCTGAATGGCTCCCTATAAAAAAAAACACTGCTCTGAAAAAAATGAGAACACTTAGCAGAAAGCAGTAATTACTTTTTTTTTCTTTTTTTGAAGGAAATTATAAAGATTTTATGACAGGTAAAAATGTGGATGAATTGCATTATAATGTGTGAGTTAAAATAGTAAGAGTCAAACTGAAATTCAAAGAACAGATGAAATGAAAATGACAATGGAAATGAAATAAAAAAATCCTTTTTCAGAATATTTTACCGAACATATTCTGAGAATTTCCCTTTTTGTCCTCTGTCAACTCTTTTTGTCAGTTCAAGTCTTCTTCTGATCACACCAATAATCTTCTCATACCCTACATAGACTGTAGCCATACATACTCAGTCTCAGCACAGAGGTGCACTGTTAATAGCCTCTGCATTCAGGCCTGTTCTGGGGTCACCACCTCTACAGCTACAGAAGATGGATCCGGGACGCTTGGGAGAAAGAAGGCTTAATGCTGCTCTGTCATTTTGTAGGCCATGGTAAAATTCCCATTGGATAAGCATCTTGTAGGTGTAGACCCACAGCACATGGCCAAGGAGGGCAGTAGTTCCCTCAGTAGAAGCAATCAGGTGCTCTTCTTTAAGGTGCTTACCCACTAAGAGGAATCCTGGAGCAGGGGTGCTGTAGGTGCCCAGACCACCACTGGGCTTCAGAAGCATATCCTTTGCCAGAGGACAAGGGCACTGCTCCCCACGCTTCCCTGTGCTGAATTTCTATAGAGTTCCCCCAAGATGGGCTTGGTGCCTTGAAGGAAAAACAGAGCTTCATCTTGTGCACTTAGTCCTGTGGGCATGTTGCTCTCTACAGTTACCTGAAGGGAGGTTGTGGTGAGGTGAGAGTTGGCCTCTTCTCTTGTGTAGCTGGTGATAGGACTAGAGGCAATGGCCTCAAGTTGTGCCAAGGGAGATTCAGGTTGGATGTTAGTGTCATGGTTTTATGATTTTTGTTATCAGTATTCCACATCATAACATCCAATAAAGCACTGGGAGTTAAAGAGTTAATGCTCCAGTTCCGTGGAATGCTGATTCTCTGAGTACCTGGTTCTCAGAAGAGAAGAACTACTTACCCCAGAGGACTCTGCACTCAGAGGGAAAGATAAAAATCCTCACAAGTCACGAGACTCCCTCTTTTTCGCTGCCCGGCAGTGACTGTGTATTCCCCAGCTGTCTCACCTTCAGTTTTACAGTAAGGCTTTCAGTTTTGGACACTTTCTCTCTCTCATTTTGTTTATTAGCCTCAATTCCGATTATATTGTATTATATTGTGTTATCTTGCATTCTGATATCATATTTAGTAAACTAACTTTTCTTCTTAGATGGTTGCCTCTGTTTTGTTTTTAGGCCCACCTTCCATCTCCCTACCCTTCCCCCTTTTCCCCTTTCCCAGGGTGTGGGTCCATAGGTTCCCTGCCCCATTAGACACAGAACCAGGCCGAACCAGCCATGAACCATCGACACACCTCTCTCTTCCCTTTTTTTTTTTCCGGGCCAGTGGGCCTGCTGACCCCCTGTCACAGACACAGATAGATCTAGAGATAACTCTGCGACGGTTAGGAAATACTTCTTCTCCAAGAGAGTGGTGAGGTGCTGGAACGGGCTGCCCAGGGAGATGGTGGAGTCACCATCCCTGGAGGTGTTCAAGAAACGTTTAGATGTTGAACTGAGGGGCATGGTTCGGTGGAAAATATTGGTGATAGGTGGACAGCTGGACAGGATGATCTTAGAGGTCTTTTCCAGCCTCGGTGATTCTATGATTCTATGTCCTTGCAGAGCTACAGACTATTGCCCAAGCAAAGGAGTGCAGCCTCCCAGCAAGGCGGTGTTATAGGGCATAAGCTACAGCATAGCCTACCCAGCACAGGCAATCGGAAAAAGGACTTTCAGGGCATGGAACAATATTGTTTGGACCTGGTTTTGAGCAGATTTTAACGAATGTCCCTCGCTACTAGGAAACCACCGTGGGGAGTAGGACTACGAACAATGGCTTTGCGAATTGTTAAAGACCTCTCTTTCATCCAGGCTTCAGAAACAAATGATCCTCAACTGAAGGGCACACAGTTCCTCTCCTAGCAGCAGTGGGCTTCTCTCACAGGAAGAAAATTTTTATTAGTTTTTCAAAGGGCCTGGTATAATACTGTTACGCTTACCTCTAATGTACTGTAAAGAGACTTGAACTGCTGCCAGCAGGAGGGCTGTGAAGGGAATTCGGAGGCACTGTGACAGGCCTTCAATTGACTTTACTAGCAGCTTTTACACATCTCTTTGGAGCTCCATTAAAACACTTTATTTAGTGCTATTCCAATTGCTTTCATTAAAGGCTTGTTTTGTGTGGTTCCAGTTGGAGAGCTCTCTCATTCTGGTACTTCTCCGAGGTTTCTGACTGGGACGAAAAAGCTACTGCAGTTATCCTGCAGACCGTGGGCTGTTTGGGCTTTACATAAGCCCCTTATCTTCACATACTTTGAAGTACTTTTTCCTTGCATGCAAATCACCCCTGCCCAAAAATCAAATCTGAACTGCCGCAGCAATGCTGGAAAAGCGGCAGTGAGTAGAGGATGTATGTTGTATCAGGCTTCAGTATGGATAGACTGTGGAGCTGCTTTATTCAATCAAAGAGAAATACTCTTATCTTGAGCCAGGTCTGGTAAAGCACAGCCAAAACTGTAGGACAAGAAGGACAAAGTCAAGTCTAATGTGGGGAAGAAGGCCGTTCAACACAACAAGGAAAGCAATGGGCAGCCCCAAGCCCTCCCTCATTACACACCTCCCTGCCCTGTCAGCCCACGGGTGCCAGGGCTGACACTCATCACTTCTGCCTGCATGGGACTGAGCTGCAGCTCCTGCATGAGACAGCGCTGAATTTATTTCCTGTCTGCGCAGCTTCTGCAGATCCTTGGGATCTGCAATGTTAACATTTGCACTAGTTATTTCTCTCCATCTTCCCCAGCCCTCTCTTTCTTCCTTTTTAAAGCTAAGTAAGTGTTTACTTGAAGAAAGAACAGTCCTTTTTAAACATCTGAAATAGCTCTATGCTAGATTCCCACTAGGAAGCTGCAGAACTTCCTTGGAAGTTTCCTACAGCATGGCTCCCATGTTCATAACTCATAAAAGTTTCACGTTCAGGCTTTCATATTCTCTGAGCACAAGCTGGTTTGTTTTCCCCTCTTTTTAATTACATTCACTCCAGGCTCACGAACATAAAGAATCAGGACAACTTTTCCCTTTCCAAAATGTGGATATTTTTACACAAAATAAGAAATTTTGTCAGAAGCAGTTTTTTTTAACTAGCCATTTTATAATATAAAAACATAAACATCATGAGTAAACACTGCTGAATTGCTTCCCTGGGCTTCGTTCCTTTCATAACTTTTCTGAAGAATCACTTTTCTTAAAAAAAAAAAATCCTCACAGCAAATTCAGAACTCGTTTCCAATGACAGCTGGCACCTCCCTGCTGAAAGCACTAACGCTCTACTTTGGGATGCTCATGTTCTTTGCCATTTGCTCTCCTCCCATGAGTACATTTGTTGCAGGAAGGACAGCAGCTTGACTGTGTGAGCAGCCAAAATATTTGAGAAGCTAAGCAATAACTCTGTTGTCATTTAAACAATTCCACACTCTGGGTTTGGACTCCGCCATTCGACTGCGAAACATGCAAGTGATGCAACCAAAAAGGAATATTAAGCCTCTCTTCCTCCCTCTCAGCTCCCTTGTGAAACATTTAAGGGAAATTCAGATGACTTTCCAGATCAAGAGAAAATGAGGCATGACTTATGTTACGCGGGCTCGATCTATTACCCTCCAGACATGGGGATAACACCCACTGACATCACCAGAGGTTACTCATCCACAGGGTGGGAGCACAGGATACAAAGATATTCCATACAGACAGCACATCTAGATGCCAGAGATTTTCCTAACATGTCTTGAAATTTCCAGCCTCCGAGATGCTTTGCCAAACCAGCCAGATTCCTGGCCTCTCAGCTTACCTGCTCAGCTTCTTACCCTTGTAGTTTGCTTTTTCAACAGTTCCTTAGCTCAAGCTTTTAATGTGGGTTTTACATTCTTTGTAACTACTCAAAGAACCAGCAGCAAGACAAACATCCAAATCATGTTTCAGATTGTTCCAAAAATAATAACCAGACAGACCTGCATCTAAATCAAAGAAAAAAGAAAAAAAAATAATAAAAATAATTTAAAAAATGATGATGGTGAAAACTTGGGCCACTGCTTTTTAAGCAGCTGAACAGCCTACAAACAGCGTGCTGCTTGGTATCAACAAGATGATTTTTCTGCATTTGTAACAATAGAGAGAACCTTAAAAAAAAATGGGTGAACCGAACCAGAAAAATTCTAGGACTTAGAAGCCCAGGGAAGAAGAAGGCGGCTACTAAAGCAGGTAATGTTTGGCTGGAGATCCTCTTTCAACGAAGTCGCACGAGGGGATCAAGGCATCTACAAGCGAATGAAAACTAAATGCCTTCACTTTTTAAAAGGCCTACAAATGCTTCTTTCTAAAAGCATGACTTGTGGATCACATAATTTTACTTTCTTTTTTTTCTGAAGAGGACTCTTAAAAATTGAGCATGACTCTTGGAAGTTACCAGGAAGGACAGGCAAATCAGAAACGCACCACGTGGACAATATACTAATACTTACATTTATTTAGGAGTATGCTTTGTACACAACTGCTAACTGCAGTTAATTCCCTACCTTTTCTTCTCCTAATTTCTCTTGTTCTTCTCATAGCTCTCTTCCTCTCACAAGCAACTCTGCCACCTTCTCACAGACATTTCCACCACTCCCCTCTCTGTCTGTTATTTACTTTTTTTCTCTGCTGCTCCCCTCCACCAACCTTTAGTCTCTGATTTTAGGTCCCTCTAACACCTGCATTTCTGACACAAAAAGCAAGCCTGGGATTGCCTCCCATGTCTGTCAGTCACAGAAGTCATGCTCTACAAGCAGCAGCTGCTTTTTCACTGCTTCTCCCTATGATTCCTAACACTGGGACATGACAGGTAGGATTCTGTGAGGGCTGATGGCAGCTCCTCCTGCCAGGCCATAAGGCTCCACATGAAGCTCTCACTCATATCATCAGATAAGGTTCAGTAAGAGTAGCTCCTCTGTCACCAGCTGGGATCACAGGATAACACATAGTCATGCGGATACCAAGAAGGCCACGAACAGGCTGCTGGTGATCCGTAAGGGTCCTGAGACAAGGCCCCAGGCTCCCTCCTCTACTTCCCCAGTATGGTTGGCAGGGCCCACTGAGGGAAGGGGGCCATAATGCAATCCTGCCCAACTGAGCAGCAGCAGTTGGTAGAAGCACAGCCACAGGCTGTGTAATGAATGCCACAGACTGAACTACGCACATTAATCCCTTCTGTGAGAAAAACAGAGAGGTAAAACATTAGCACCTCTAGCCTCCAGGTAACAAAAAATGTCTCATTAGAAGCATAGTTTTAAATAGTAGCAAACCAAAGAAGAATGAGATCTAAATAGCACAGTACTTAGAAAAAAATAAAAATAAATCAGTATTACAGAGTAGAGGGCAAATGTTCAATAACTGGAGGGCAAATGTTTATCACTCCAGTAAGGTATAAATCCTGAGCACTTGCTGCTTATTAGAAAAGCAGTGCTTGATTCAGCACCTTTCCAAGTGAAAATCTTTCTTAAGAGCATCCTGCAAGCGGAGACTGGAAAATAAAAAGTAATTAAAATAAATGAACATGGGAAGAAACTGGCTATTTAACTCATGGAGTAAGCTTACTGAATCAGCAAAGCCAGAGCTTCACAAGGCTTTGTAAAGTCAAGCTACCAGGATGTCTTAGGCACAGACATAGGAGCAAGGAGTCAAAGAACCTGAATGTCACCACTGTCCACTGATGGGCTCAGGGACCAAGGTAGCATATCACCCATCTGAACCTAGGCCAGAATTAATTGCAGTGCTCCTCCTTGGCTAAGCCCAAGGTCTGTGGTGATGACTACTGCTCCTACTACAGAAAAACAAAATTAAGTCTTCGGTTCACCCTAACAGCACCTCTTTGTCTACTTAGCAGTAACACAGCGAAGTTTGAACAACACAGAATTTGAGGATATACTTCAGGAAACAGAGAAGAGTAACCTGTCTGTGTTAGCATGAGAAGTGAGGCCACCAAAATCCCATGGCAATTTGTCAACAATGCCACCAGCTTCAGCTGGGCCAGGAATTATCTAGATTGAGCATCTGGCTGATGGCAACCACCAGCGGCCTCTAGCATAACCCTGCTCCTCTCCCACAGATCTGCAGAGCTGGAAGATATCTCCTCGCACAAAGCAGACAAGACAATTCCTAGGTTACCTTCTGTATTACACCCATCACAGAATTGTAGGGGCTGGAAGGGACCTCTAGAGATCATCCAGTCCAACCCCCCTGCCAAAGCAGGCTCCCTAGACCAGGTTGTACAGGTAGGCATCCAAGTGGGTCTTGAATGTCTCCAGAGAAGGAGACTCCACAACCACTCTGGGCAGCCTGTTCCAGGGCTCCGTCACCCTTAACGTGAAGAAGTTCTTACACACATTTGTGCAGAACTTCCTAAGCTTCACTTTGTGGCCATTTCCCCTTGTCCTATTGCCACGCATCACTGAAAAGAGTCTGGCCTCATCCCTTTCCCTCCTGCACCTTAGATATTTATAGACATTGGTCACATCCCCTCTGAGTCTTCTTTACTCAAGTCTGAACAGACCCAGGGCGCGCAGCCTGACCAGTGCAGAGCAGAGGGGGAGGATCACCTCCTTGACCCGCTGGCCACGCTCTTTTTAACGCACCCTAGGATGCCATTGGCCTTCTTGGCCACCAGGGAACACTGCTGGCTCATGGCCAACCTGTTGTGCACTAGGAACCTCCAGGTCCCTCTCTGCAGAGCTCCTCTCCAGCAGGTCATCCCCCAACCTGTACTGGTGCATGTTATTCCTCCCTAGGTGCAAGACTCTACACTTCCTATTGTAAAAGCTCATCTGGTTCCTCTCTGCCCAACTCTCCAGCCTGTCCAGGTCTCACTGAATGGCAGCACAGCCTTCTGATGTGTCAGCCATTCCTCCCAGCTTCGTATCCTCAGCTAACTTAATGAGGGTGGACACTACCCCCTCATCAAGGTCACTGATGAAGATGCTGAGCAAGACCAGACCCAGCACCAACCCCTGAGGAACACCTCTAAATACAGGCCACCAACTGGACTCTGCACTGCAGATCACAACCCTCTGAGCTCTGCCAGTCAGCCCATTCTCAACCCGCCTCACTGTCCACTCATCTATTCCACACTTCCTCAGCTTCGTTATAAGGATGTTGTTGGAGACAGTGTCAAATGCCTTGCTGAAATCAAGTAGACTACATCCACTGCTCTCCTCCCATCTACCCAGCCAGTGATGACATCATAGAAGGCTACCAGGCTGGTTGAGCACGACCTTCCCTTGGTGAACCCATGCTGACTACCCCTGATAATGTTCTCTTCCAATTGCCTGGAGATGGCATCCAGAGCAAGCTCTTCCATCACCTTTCCAGGGACAGAGGTGAGGCCAACTGGCCTCTTGTTAGAAAGACACATAAAAGAGAGACATATAAAAGAAAGTTTTTAGGGATCATTTCAACTGTTCAGCTTCTCACTGGCCATGAGAGACTCCCTTAGCCCAGATGCAAACTGGGGGACCAACACTTTCCAATTTTAAATCTGTGGAGAATGAACAGATTAATTACCTGCGCAAATCAACCGATACACACTAATTTACAGCCACAAATAAACTGTCAGTTTGGAAAGTATGAGCCCAAACTGCACCTGGAATTTGGAAACTAAAAGGAAAGACAATAAAAAAACAACAACCCTACACCACCACTGTATTTCTCACTGTAAATATATACTTTGAAGAACTTTCCAAAAGGCTAAGAATTTGGTGAGCCTGCAGGAAAGAAACACGTATAAAATTATCTCCCAAGAAAGAAAGGCAGACAGACAATGAAAATAAGTAAGCAAGAGACAGAGAAGGTGTGGTGTGTGGTGAGAAAAGAATTTAAAAATACAAAAGAGAAACAGATTGCCCCAATACGAGAAAAAAAATAGCATTTCACTTTACCACAAACCAAAATTAATCTACTTTCAGCAGATGAACAAATCTAGCACATTTCTACTACCTAACTGTAAGGTTTTTTTTCTCCTTTTCTTTTCTCTCTTGATTCTGTTCTCCTTGCTCTGTCTATACCTTTCCAAATCAGTCTTTCCTCATCATAATATGCTTGGACAACAGCATGAAAAAAAATTGCAACAAGAGATCTGCTTAGTGACACCTCAAAACTTCAGATTTTGGCAGTGAGGAAAATGAATGTTATTACTCAGCAAGTCTCAGACAAAAATAAACAGATTTACAGAAATAGCTGTTTTTACAGAAAGTGTCTACCATCTTCAGAATTTCTTAAACTATTGTCAAAAGCTAAATCCAAACATTTCTGGCTACAAACAAGGATGAAAGAGAAAGTGATAATGTTTGAATTTCTGGGGAAGTTGAGTGAGGCGCAGCCTGTTTAATAAAAACATGAGGTTTTCTAAGGAGGAAAATAAAATACAGTTTGCAGCAAAAAAAGAAATATACGTGTGAAAAGCAAACAGTTCTGGCAAAAGCCTTCCAAAGTTTCACTGGTTTCTAAATACAGCTAGCTACAGACTTCTCATCAGCTCTTTCCCTCAGGCCATTCCCAATTCCTCCTCCTAAATTCTAAAACTACAGTACATATATTTAAACAATGAGGTTATGTAATGGTTTGAACAGTTTATCACAAGGTGTCAGATTTTCCAGCACTAAATGTGTTTAAGATCATGACCAGACTGTTTAAGTAGAAATGCTGCTACCTCTTTTTGACCCACGAAGTTAGCAAAAAGTCAGGGTCAAAATGTCATTTTGTTTTGAAAAAGAAGTTGATACAGAGGATGCACATCTCTTACATGTTCTTTCTATTTACAATGAGCGTACACAAAAACCTATTTCCCTGAGCACAGTAGGAGATAGCTTATTCACTCACAGTGCTCAACTTCCATCTCGTTAACAATGAACTCAAAAATCTCTTTGTATGTTCCCATCCATCCCTCAGGGTTTTAACGTAATGTTTGCTTTGCTTGACTTTTTGTTTCTTTTCTGTTCAGTGTTCTGGAGTTATAATTGCTTCTTTTTCATGGGGAGACACACAAAAATAAGCACATAAGCATTTGCGCAAGCAATGACATATGCTTGTTTTGTTTGGAAGCCATTAAATTTTCAACAGTTTTGCTCAATAAAGAAGATTCATTGTTCATTATACCCATGAGTAAGAAAAAAGGACAGAAGTACACCTACTGCTTTCAAAAAAAGATTTAAACTAGCCCACAATAATGTATCCGCATCCCACCATAAGTTATTGAGATTGATAGAGCAATTAAGTCAAATTCCAGAGCCATAATAGTCCCCCAGCCTTAATAGCAATGAATGTCTATCAGCAGTAGATGAAAGACACCCTCAGGACAGATATTAACTGTCTTTTAAAATCTCATTTATATCTCTGATTTTCAGGAAAGACGACTCGTTAGGGTGAATTAACTGGCAGGCAAGTGAAAATAAAAGAGCAAAAAGTTAACATTTCTGAGGATCGGTATTTCTGAAGGCTGACGTAAATGCCAGTTGGAGTTAGCTGCTGTACTGGGCAGAGATGAAGCAGGCCTCTCCTGGACTTTGAGAAATTATAAACTGCCACAAAACAGTTGGGCTAAAATGTACTAAGAAAACAGTGGTTCAGTCTCAACAGAGACGAAATGCTGTAAAAGCGGGGAAGGCAGATTTAAAAACAGATGTTTTGGATTTGTAAGAGATGATAAAAACACAAAACAGCTGTTTGAAGATGAGCTAGTTTTTGACAACAATACTTGTAGGAGGACCTTTAAAATTGCTTTCAGCTTCCTCAGCCACTGGTGTGAAGCTGTATCACAGAAAGCTGAGAAGCCCTGCACTCAATGTAAAAAGGAAATCTCTGAGTATGTGAGAGATCTTTCTAGAAGGAAAACAGAGGAAGAAATGGGGAAAAAAAAAGCAGGGCTATGCTTTTGGCCAAAGTTGGGCCAAAGAAGCACCCTGCAATGGAAAGCTTCCTTAAGGAGGTAAAGGTGACTCTTAATCTACAGAACAGAAAGGCTTTTGCTGCAGGTGATTTATTCTGGGTCATCAGAACTGGCTGTGAAAAGCCACTTCCATAAGATGCCCTCTCCATTGCTGCTGTCTTTTCCATACTGGTTGTCAGCTGCCAGTATTTTGAAAAGGATGAATCATGCAGTGGATACTACAACAGGATTTACACACCATGGATAAAAAGACAACACCACAAGCAACTTGGAGGGACAGTGGCTAGAGCTGAAGGCAAAGTATGATCAGATGATCATCACTGAAAGCCAAAAGACATTTCTTAGAGCTCCGCTTACTTTCAAGGTGTACTTATTTAAGTAAAGGACCATCAAAAAGATGCATAGTAAACCGTGGAGGGGATGGGTAATGGGCAAGAGATCAGGAAAATGAAAATCAAAGGGTAGAGATGTTAAACAGAGATTCTTTAGAGATGATGTTTTTCTCTAATTAAAGAAGCCTGTTTCCAAACCAGCCAGATAAGTAAATGTGGAAAGATACAAGCTATGGTAAAAGAAGAGGAATAAAACCCTTGAGTGCATGAAAAATGCGTAGACCCTTTTAGCAAAGCTATTTAGCAATACCAAATGGGTATCCAAAAGGGGTTAGGACATTCAGGTCAGCTTTCCCTTAATTCTTTTCAAGACACAAAGACCCTTGCCAAATGGATGATAAGCAGCTAGTTCAGTGAAGAGCTCTTCTATGAGCAGTGAGGAAAAATGAGATTTTAACTTAGTTTTGATGTTACAGTGATACTGTGATTTTATGTGACTTCCACACCTAAAAAGCAGCTGATGCTGGAGGTTACAGGTGTTCCTACCCACCAGGAACAGCAAATCCTGGGGGAAAAATCAGAGGGACCTGTGGTTCCTATGAGTAAGAAGGGTATCCTCAGCTCTGCTTTCAGGAAATCAAATGGACTTAGAAAAACTGTGGTTCCACATGTCTTTGCCTGAAGTAGCTCACAGGGTAAAATCCCCACACAGTGTTTTCTTAAAATAATTTACTTGTTTTAGCAAGCAGCTCCGCTTATTTTTAATTCAGGAAAATAACTTGAGGAATCACACCTAAAAAATCCTATCCTGAACCATGAAACCCTACACAGAATAGATTTGCTAGAATTCCCACAGTGATGCAGTTATTCTTTGCTATTTCTGTTAGGTACCGTTTTCATAACAAAACCACACTAGTGCATTATTTAGCAATTGCAGATATATTCTGCAGAGGTCTTGACTAAAAACACAGTAAAAGCCACTGTATTATGTGCATATCAACCTGATATGTGTTGGACTCCATTGGAGTGAATCCTGAGAAGAGGCTTCACATAATATAATTAGCACCTGAGACAGTAGAAGAGCATACACATCTCCAGAGAAAATTTTGTTCGAAAGGCACATAAAAATGTCCCACAAATATGGGTTAAGGGGACATGTGAGGATCATTTATGGATTGAAAAACCTAAAACCCAACCCAGACACATTTCACGCTGCTCTCCAAGGAGCACATTAAGGAAAATCTCTAAGTTTTATCACATATATCCAAAATGTAATCCAGCTCTCCAAAGAATTCATGCTAGTGATGCACAGAAAAAAAATCTCTCTCCAAAGCAAGGACGGAGTTGGCTTCTTTAACAGCTAGAATAATCTGAATAATTCTTAACCTCTAGCGCCAGCCTTCTGGAGGCATATCAGCTAACTGTGTATTTTATGCATCTGAAAAGCATTTTCACTGGACAAGAGATTTCTTTCATACCTACTGTTTCTTTTCCTGGAGTAGTTATCACTGATGCACAGGTTCAGCAATACCATAACTACTCTCCATTATCTCAAAACTTCGGAAAACGTTATCAAAATAAGAGAGGCTGCTACAAAAAGGTATGCATGCTGAGACTGATTTATATTTAGTTTTGTTAAATTGCAGACTGGCAAAAATGGAGCATTCATTGTTATGTGCTAGATCTCAATATAGCTGTCTTAAATACAAGGATACGTTATATCTTTTGTTCAAATTTCTGCTAGAAATCTTTGCAAGAAATGGAGAAAATTTGCCCCAGACTGCGTGTCCTGAGCATTCAGGAGCAGACAAAATAACCCTGTGATTCTACATCATGGAAATAACTGAGAACCAATATGAGAAGAAGAGATATCAGAAGAAACAGACTGTGGACATGGGAGGTCATCACCTGGACAATCACACATGATTCAAGTCTGGGGGATGTCTTCTCCAGACCACGCAAGCATGTCAGATACAACCAACCACAAGTAGACCTGCCACCACCTGGCTGCAGCCTTGTCCATCTCCAAGCAGAGCCCCATGGAGGTGTGCAGTACGGCTGGGCACCTCAGTGCCCAGCTTTATAGATGGACTCTGGCAAATTGTGACAGCGCTGGGAAGATGCAAGAAGTTCCGTCCCATAGCAGTGCTGCCAATTCAGCTATTCTGCTTCACAGTCCGGCATCTCAGTTCAAATCTTCCTCAGCAGGATGCATGGCTTTACACAAGCGAAGGCTTCTGTCAAAGCCTTCACCATCACTGTCACTTAACAAGGCTGTTTATGTCCAGCTGAAATTCTGTACTGTGCTAATGGTGATCATTAACAGGACTGAGGATAGCTCTTGTTTGCTGTGACCCCTGGCAGTACTGCCAGACTTTTCTTCTCGCTGCTTTATTGCTGTTCTGCTGAACACACATGGCTGCTGTTAAATCCCAGCCAGCTGCTAACAACTGCTAGGTTTTCTCAGTTCATTAGGAGGCCACAAATAGTTTTAAATCATGAAGCTAATTAAGCAGAAATAAGACTGCCAAATGGCCTAGGCCTCAAACAAAATCCACATCTAGAAATTGCTGACCTGGTAAAAGCCTGCAAGGAAGAGTTCAGCGCTGTTTGCAAGCTCTGCCTTGGCTCCACAGCTTCCCCTGTGCACATGTTTGGGCACCATCGCTGTCAGCCTTGGTGCTACAAAGCGCAGGCCTGAACAGTGCAAGCTGGCATCGCAGCTTGCAGGCCTTGCATGAGGACTGCTCCCTGTTAGCCTGACAGACTGACGGCCCATTATGAATGCTTTTCCAGATGCACATCAAGTCTCTCACCAACCCCTGTAGAAGGGACCCCTGAGACAGCTTCGCAGAGCACCGTGATGAGAGCAAGGTGCAGATCGGCCCGTGCCTGTACCAGTGGGTACACAAGGCAGCCTAGATGCTTTGCACTATTCACTCTGCATCTGACACACCCCCCGTGGTTTTGTTATGGCTGTATTTTTGGTGCTTTTCCACATCCCCCCAAGCTCTTTGCCATGTTGCCACGCATGTTGGGGCCAAGTGTGGGAGCACATTTTCCAATAGGAATGAAGACTGAACGGCTCTTTCCCCTTCCAACATACTTCTCTGGGAAGCCAACACAGCTCACTCTTTCACAGGTGATAAAATACAATTGTCAGGATTCATATCCACTAAAAACCACACCTCAAACTATTCAATGTTAATAATAACACATGAAATGTCCTACATGCTAAACATCACTTCAGGAAAAAAACCTATTGTCTCATTAATTTTAGAGTTGGAAGCACTGAACATCATGCAGGAAAGAAAAGGGTTGAATTTTTTTTAAGGAACAAAAGCTTTAAAGAAATCCAACAGAAATAAGAGTTCTCAAATAGAGGAGACATTTCTTATCTTTCATTCTGCTTCTTACAGCTGATATTTTAAAAAATCATGAGAAAAATATGGAATATGAAACATTTGGGAATTTTGAAGTCTCAACTGGACTATATTAAGAAAAATTATATTTTTTAAAACAAGGTATTTACAATCCTATGAGAAAAGAAACACTACACCACCAATATTTCTAAGACAGGCAAGAGGCTGTAGAATTAAAATCTTACAAGCAGAATCTCACTAAAGTCAATCAGAGTTGAACAAAGAAACATCATTAGAAAACCTATGCTGGGATCTCCTGCTTCCCAAAAGGCCTAAATGCTTTTATAATTTACCTCTCCCTTTAACCACTGCTTCGCACACACACAAAGATTGTTTCTGGTCATCTGTTGAGCTGCATGCAAGATTAGATCCCAGAGACAGGATTTGTCATTAGAGGCTAGTAAATAAAGATTCTTCAATACTCTTAGAAAGGAGAAAGACTGAGCATCATACATCTTACAGCAACCAGAACCTGAGACAAAGAAGGTCAGAGCAGTAAATCTGGGTCCCTTATGAGACTGAACGTAACTTGCACTCCTAGAGAAACACATTAGAAGTTCTATTTATCAAAAACTCTCAGTAAATAAAAATCTTCTCAGCAAATCTGTTCCCAGTTTGGTTAAACAAGCAAACAAACTTCTCCACCAGCCAGAAGCCAGACTAGGAAACACCTTGTTCTGGACCTGGAACCACTCACAGTTCTGAATTGCAGAAGTGTTCAAGGCTTTAAGCAGAAGCTTAGAGTAATGGCACAGTGAAGCTTTCAGCTTTATCCTGGAAAGCAAAATGCAATTTTGGTTAAGGAGAGTCTTGAGATTTTCTAATTCAAGGTTCCATCATTTTTGTGGAAAAAAGATGATGTTTGAAATTTACACACTTCTATGGTTATTGGATAGATGTAACCCAAAATAACAATGCTCACATGGAGGGCAGGATGCTCTGAGAGGTTTTTCTGTTGGAGTCACTGCCTTGTAGGAGCACAGCTTCCCACAGTTCTCTCTCAACAGGACAATTCATGGCCTTACCCAGCACTGCTCCAGTGAGCTGCTCTTTCAATTAAATGCTAAGTAAATAAAATAAATAAATACAGATTCTTGGAGCTCTAATGAGACCCACCTCTTCATCTCCCCTGATTCCCATATCAGCACCACCTGTAGGACAGGGATGTGAAGCCGGGTGACCTTAGCTGTCTTGGTATGGCTGGAGTGGAAAAAGGAGAACCTGGCTTTTAATTTTTTTTTCTCACTCTAATGCTTGTGACAGCAGTCATGCTGCTCCACAGACTGGCCTTTCTAGGAGGTGGTTTTGAAAACAAAATACCGACACGTTTCATAGATGCACGTTTGTCGTATCTGGCACAGACAATGGAGAAGTAGAGGATGGATGGGTATTTCATAAAGATCTTTACAACATTCATTTGGAACAACACAATTAATTCCTGCTGGCTTCATTCACTCACAAGCACTCTGACTGTCACAGCAACATAGGCTGATAAAATCTTTGTGCTGTCAAGCCTTATTTCCCTCCGGGTGTACTGTGCACAGATCTAGAGTAGGGTTACAGTGCTGGTGCATTGCTTGAACCAACCTAATTCTCTCTCGTGGATTTCCATCTTCCTCCTTTTTCACTAAGGCAAGACTAATGATTCTTCAGCTTGCCAATCCACACTCATTTGGAATAAGGTTTATTTATTCTGGCTGTATTCAGCTGTACGGTCTTCTTTTCATAGCTTCATAGTACTCCCAAAGAGAGGTTTACAATGCATTTTAATGGAGATTTTAGAGGTTTTTCAGTCTCAGAAAAGAGAATCATACACACATACAAAAGGCAAGCTGAGCTGCTGGGTGCTAGAGACGACATTTCTTTTGTGTGTTTGCCAGAGAATGCAAGTGAGACAAAAAATACCCCAATTCCCTAAGTATTCTCAAAGCAATCTGTCATATCTAGCTGAAATCTGCTGGTCACTTTTCAAGAAAATGAAACACACACACAAAAATGTTGTTACATACATTAGTTGATTATACATTAATATGTAGACATCTTTCCCTGGCAAGTTCCCCTCCATTTTAATAAATTTATGTCAGAAATGTATTTGTATAACTCTAACTCTCACCCTATTCCTTTCCCAGAAAATGTTAACTCTTACAGTAACTTTCTTTTTGAATAGCTTCATTACTAAAAGATTGTCGAACAGGTATTCCAGATCTGTTTCCAACTTTCAGGAAACACTGCAACTCTTACAGCTTTGAAGGAAGGGGGTAAAAGTATCCAAAAACAGTACAGCTCTCTTTTCATAAGAAAAGGAGAAGGAAAAAAAAGAGTGACAGAAAAAGACAATGAATTTAAAAGTGCACTGCAGAAGATGTTGCTTAGAATAATGTTGATAAATAGACTTAAATTTTTAATCTTTTAGCCATTTCTCCCTTTTCTATTTAGCTGTTTTTTGAAACAGGAACAGGAATCAGACTTCCGGACACACACACTTTGAAATCTACCAGCACTTAAATGTTCACTCTTAAAGTATGTCCTAACTGTTGCACAATGGCCTTTATGCTGGGGTCACCACTCATACACACTGTTGGCAGACCCCAGTGCTAGTTTTTCAGTTGCCAAATGCGTTTTCCCCTCATCTCATCTCTGCTGCACTCTGTCCAGGTGCACTGCTCACCTCGACCTGGAGCTGACTTCTCTAACAACTCCCCTGCTGCCATTCATTTTCTCTTTCTTCTCCCTTTGGCAGGTTCAAGTTCTTTTTCTCTCTTTTCCAATCCTTTTAACTGCCTCTCCTCAGAGGTGCAGCGGGATTCAGTGCAAGCTCATCAGTTGTAAGGTTGAGGTTCCTGTGCTGACAGCTTTATATGGCCTAGGAAGTTCAAGTTGAGAATTTGCTAAATAGTTCCCATCCTGTGTTTTCCTCCCTGATAAAAGCTGATAAGAAAAGGGCAGAAGTCCTCCACCCCAAAACTGGATCAACAGTAAACATATCAGATTTTGGTGTTTCAGCATAGTCTCCCTTTTTGTGGGAGAAAGCACCAGAGTCCAAAGTACTAAGCCAAACTGTAACTTCCATAAAGCACTGGGTACCACAGGGAAATAATAGTGTAACAGTTCCTAAAATCATCCAATTGCTGTGAAGAGCAGAGCCCAAGGGACACACGGTAGAGAGTAATAAAAAGTGAATGGACTAAAGAGGGAAAACAAACAGTAAAATCAAGGAAGCAAAACACAGTCTCAAATCAGCAGCTCGTCCAGTTCTTGTTTACTGTTTCATGGAAAACTTCTCTAGAAAGTTACCCCCCAAAAAAACAACAAAACTCCTCTCCAAAACCTTCAAATCCCAAACACAAAATGGGGGTCCAAAGAAGCACATAACCCCCTATGGAAAGGTGAGAGAAGTGAGAAGAGGTAACTTTTGTTGGTTTTTTTTATTATTTTTGAAAAGCTTGCATTTTGCCTGCATAACAGAGACTTGCTTCCCCAGAGTGTTCTGGTGCCTATCTGGCCAATGTGGTTCACTGTTCAGTCTGGGGGTCCTTTTACAGATAGAAATAAAACTCATCAGAAACAGCGTAAACATTGTAAGAAGGGACAATCTGGGAACCTTTGTTTTCTGCAGGAGTTAGACACAGCATACTATGACCAGTTCTCCAAGAGCCTGCAGTACATGCCATCATTTCCAGGAACTTCGTACAGCTCAGACATTGCCCCATATGAATGCTCTCCACACAGTTACTGTAGTGGCAGCAATTTACATCTTGCAGTACGTATCACTGACAAAATGAAAAGGGAAGCAGCGAAAGACTGAGATGAGAGTTTCAAGCTATTTGGCATTCATATGGAAGGTATTATGAGCTTAAAATCACTCTTATTTGTACTTGATGTCTTTGTTTCATTTCTTGCAATGCTTGACATTAAAATATATTATCTTTTTGGAGCAAGAAGAACATATCACACCTAATTTGAGGCCCATGAATTCCCACAAATAGTAGGTATTACAACTAGGCAAATACAGATTAAACCTAATGCATATTTTAAAAGTGAAAAATAGCTGATATGTGTTTCTTCTCCCAATGGCTTGCATTTTCTCCCCATGGAAAGAAAATAATTCACCTAGAAACAGATGCATCAGCTGAAAAAATCAACTATATTAGAAATAACTCTTACATGAACAAAGCAGTGTAACCCCAAAACACCTTCCCCAAATTTTCTCATAAAAAAAATGAATGGGTCAAACTGAGAGGGAGGCTGAGGAAGAGGAATGTGACAGCTGAGAGAGAGATCGAGGAAGAGGAATGTGACAGCCAACAAATAGGCTTATGGGCTCTAAAACGTTCCCATCAATAACTGTCAGAGAGAACTGAGCTAAAAATTATCACTCCAGAAATTACAAAGAATGCTGTGGGAATGCAGCTAATAAACTGTTGAGGCCAAGATTGAGAATGGTTGCAGAGAATGCACATTAAACCTAACTTAAGATACCAGGGATCCCTACATCGGTGCCAAAAACATAAATCTAATGACATGCTCAGTTTATATGAAGACATATGACCCAAGAATATAGCTAGCAAAGAATTCTGCCTAGCTCTTCTCAGTTTGCGCTGGTAACAGAAGTTGTTACTAGTTGCAAAATTTTGCATTTGCTGAACTGAGATTTATTTAAACAGTTCTCACAAGGCTTCCTGTAGGTGAACATAGAACTTATGCTTACAATAGTTGGAGAATTTATACACGTACCTATAGATACGTATAAGCACGTAAAGCACTCTCAAAAGCTCAGTATTCCAGGAAACTTGGTTTCTTTAGTGGGTCCAGGGGGCAACTGACTCTGACAACAGTTACGTAGAGAACTTTGCAAAGCTGAAAACTGTGACAAATTGTCCACTGTCACACATCTACTTTGGCCCGTAAAAATGCAATGACAGAGTGTACTAGGATGAACTGCCAAGATGACCAATGTTTTTCCCTCAACATGTCTCTGCTCAAATGTATTATTTGTCTTTGTAATGGGACAAATGTCATATTGTAATGACAATTTAATAATGATAGTAAGAACTTATAATGTTAGTTCCAGTAAAATCATCTCCCAGTAAAAAAAGGAGAGATAAATGTTCTTAGCTTAAGACTATTTCTAACTCATCACCGTGAACTTAGTCAGATTGAATCAATCAGAGCTGGCAATGAATTTTATATACTTAGGGCAAGGCAGCAGCTTCCTTGCCTGCAGGAAATCTGCTAGAGACCTAGACCTTCCCTGGCACAGGGCAAGACAGAACTCAAAAGCAGTGCCCACGGCTTCCATTGAGACCTGCCAGCAAAGCAGAGCAAGCTTCCAGCAACTGAGCACTGCTGTCAAAGAATCTCAAGGGATATTGCAATTTAAAGTTGTAATTCACATCTGTAACGTGTCTCACTGCCTAAAATGTGTCAGGATGGTAGATCACCACATATCTCCTCCGTCCTCAGGGAAGAATGGTTTCCAGAGTCAAGGGAAGGCAGTTTAGATCACCGCCTGGGCTACAGCTACCTCAGAAAACAAGTAGCCAGGAAAAAGAAGGAAACAAAAGGAAGAAAGGAGAAGGAAGGTAGGAAAAGAAACAAAAACCACTGAAGTGAGTAAAAGGGAAGTAAGCACTTAGAATCACAGCTGTGGAGCTGTAAGGTGACTTCAGTGGATGCTGTCCTCTTCCTGTCTCACTTCTGTCTCAGTTTCTCATTTCTCACAAAGGAACACCTCGAGTTGATTGTGCTGTCATTGAGCAGCGATTCATTGTTGGTCATATTCAGATAACCTCGCCTGGACTCTGGTCCCCTTCATGAAGCCCTGAATTGCAGAAGCTCAGCAATTGTACAGATGAGCCATTCCATTAATGCAAGCGGGAACTTCTCAAGAGCAGAAAAGACAGTTGAAAGCAAGAACTGCTACAGTTATCTCAGGGTATGCCATTCAAAACACTGACACATGGCCCTTAGATAAAGGCTGGTAAGCTTGTTGTACAGTAACTTTAAAACTGCTTTTGTATCTGACTAAGACCAATGTTAGTCTACAATGCACGAAGCTGAATCCAATCTAACAGTCAGCAAATAGGACAACGTGATTTTTCAGAACAAGCAGTTCTGCAGCAGTGAACCACCCGTGTGGCTAGCTTGGCCAAGACAGGGCTTCCCCTCCTAAAAATGTTATGATTAAAGACCTGTTAAATCTCCTTCTAGTCATCCATCTTACCTTTGTGCCTCTCTCCACTGAGGAAGGCACTGCTTAGGTAATGCAACAATCTTAAAACAGGTCTCCATGTTTCAGGCTTTATTATAGGACAAAATTCACCTTGAGTCAGTTCAGACCCACACAGGGATAAAATAGATCATGGTGGAGAACATGCCAATATCTATGCAGGAGATGGAAGAACAGACTCTATGATTAATTCAAAATTTACTCTTGCAAAGTGGAACAGATAACATTGTTCTGTGCAAGCAACAGCTTTGCTTTGCTGTGTTTTGACTAATTACTGTAAAGATTCTACTTAAATAAATCCACATTCCTGACAAACTGCTTTCATCAGCTCCTGCTCTTTTTTTTCCCTGAATATGTTTTCTTTCAGGATCATTGACCATTATCTGAAATGCAGCAGAAACGCACAACATTCACAGGTGTGTTTCTAAAACTGGGAAGGCAAAGAAAAGATATAATTAACAAACCAAATGAAGAGCTAAAAATTGCTGAAAGGATATTAAAAAATGCCATAGTGTCCTCTTGTACAGTCCAAAGTAGAGATTCATTATTTCTAGGTAAGTCAAAGCAAATTTTCTCCTAACCTGAGGATGGGTGAATTTTAGATCAGCAACACTTTAAAAAACAGTGGTAAGCTAAGGAAGAGTGAACATGAATGCCAATTTCTGCTTACAATACTATTCTTTTTTGCTTTCAATATTACTTGTTTTTTGTGAAAATTTCCCTGGACACAACTAATGTCCCACAGCATAAACCTCGATTCCCTTCTTCAGTTCTTCTTTTATTAGCACTCCCCACTGCATATGAATCAGATTTAAGACTCATGTCTTCAACCTCAGTGCTCTTTCTAAATCCCTTTTGGCCTAATTTCTTGGTCATTCTTTGTTTTAGCAACATTTTCTGCATCGATATTCTCTGGCTTCTTTTACACCATCCAACATACAAAGAAAGATCTTCTCAAACCCAGTTCATCACTTTATGCTACACTCCCATTCCTCTTAAATAATGCATGTCCTCAAGGAGATAAAAACAAGAGCAGTCAAATCAGTCAAATGGTCCCGTAGTCCCATCCTCTTGCTATCCAGGCTCTTCACGTCAGGAACTATCTACTGTAACACCACTCCTTTGTGCTGTGTTTAATACTTCTTCATAAGATATTGGCTGAGACTGCAATATGAATCTTGAAGCATGAGCATCAGCTCCCTGAGCTCAGAACCCCAGTGCTGCAATGGGACAGCATGGTGCTGTCCCCAAAGCTACAGCACAGGAGTGAATAAAGGAGTGCTTGGTAGCCCCAAGAGCCAACATGGATTTTATTTAGATAGACAACATTTTCTCATTCTGGTACATAGGTCTTTGGCAACTTCAACTGTTTCCAGTATGACAGGATATCTTCTACATCGGGCCCTTACAACAACAGGGAAGATGAGAAAACTGAAAGACACGAGCACATTTAGGCGTGAGCATTTGGCTAGAAACAGAGGAGCACCGATTACATCAGCAGTAAGCTAAAGAGGGATCTTGCCAGTGCCACCACTAGCACCCACTGATCAGAATGACAGACAAACCAACGTGGTGACATTCAGACCAACTCACAGCTAGCTCCCTGGTATCCACCATTCAATTGGCCAAGACTCCAGTGACACCAAGACCAGCCTTGGTCTGAGAGGCAGCTAGCTGGCAAATTCAGCACCCACACAAACACAGCTGCATTACTCTTGGAGCCAGCTCTGGCTAGAAAACATACAGCACCTTCCACAAGACAGGGAAGGAGACTTAACAGGCTGCGCAGGATTCTCACCATCCCCACACCGATCTAGCTCATGTAAGTTTACTTGAGTAGAAAAGAAACAGGCAAACACAGTGACTCTGTTGCTCCAAATGGAACCAGTACTGATCCTGCCAAGTTTATAAGCTCCAATTCTGGCAGATCACAACACCCTCCATGCACAACCAGCACCTCTATACCTCTTCCTTGATCCTCTGGTTCCCTCATCATGTCATATCTTACAGCCCTGCAAATCATAATACCTGGTACAAAAACCAGCAAGCCCTTCTGCTAGGGCATAAAAGTCCAGAGAAAGGGACTGGTCGCAGTTCTGCAGAGTGAGCTCAGGGCTGGGATGGCCAGATGTGAATACTACTAACAAGCTTGGCTGGTTCAAACAGGACTCTGTGCAAAGGCAGGGGAATCTCTCTGTTCTCAGCTACCACGTTCTCTAGCAGACTCGGGCATAAAAGCACAATAAAAGATCGGAAGCTGCATATCCAGCAGAGAATAGGACCAGAAATCTGCTGCCCCTTGGTTACTAAGTTCACCCAAACCAAACTGGCTTCTTCTGTACTGCGTTCTGCAGTGTGCCCTGTACTACCCCTCCCATGTCAGTCATGGGGATATTCGCTAGTGGAGAACATATACTCTCACCATGCTCAAAAGAGAACACACAGAGAGGTCTGCCTCCTCTGAAGGGCAGCTAAACTTTGGCATGCATCCCTTTTGCCCTCTTTTGCTTTCAGAAGAAACACAGCCATGCAAAGGGGTGACGTGTACTTAGGTCTTACCCTACAATATGGGCCCAGCGCGGCCTCTGTGGACACAAGACAGTGGTGGGTTTGAGGATATGCAGAGACTTACAGAGCTGCTTACTGAAGAGGTGGTTCAGCAGCACATCAGGGAGCATCTGAAATATTTGGAAAAAAATGGAGGGGATTAAAGCATAACGGTATTTTGCAAAGGAGTTGGTGCAGCTGCAGGCACGGAGTGTCTACTGTGAGTAATGGATCACAACACTCATGCACAGGAGTGCAGCAATTGCTGTCTAAATAATTAGAAATAGAAGGCTGCTCAGAAGGCAGGTGCAGAAGCAGGAAGCTTTAGTTCCATGGAGGAATCTGACGTGAAATTACACAGCCTGCTCCAGCAGAAGTGTGGAGTCTCCATATCCAGCTGGCCCTGCCTCTTACTGGGAAGTGGGAGTCATGCAGACACCCATCCCTCCACCTCTCTTCTGAGTACATAACAAAAAGGAACTCGTTAAGTGAGGCATGAATCATAGATTCATAGAATGATAGAATGGCTTGGGTTAAAAAGGACCATAATGATCATCTAGTCTCAACCTCCTTCTGAGTGCAGGGTCGCCAACCACTAGACCAGGCTGCCCAGAGCCACGTCCAGTCTGGCATTGAATGCCTCCAGGGATGGGGTATCCACAACCTCCTTGGGCAACTTGTTCAGTGCGTCACCACCCTCTGTGTGAAAAACTTCCTCCTAATGTCTAACCTAAATCTCCTCTGTCTCAGTTTTAAACCGTTCCCCCTTGTCCTATCTCTATCCACCTTCATATACAATCGTTCCCCCTCCTGTTTATACGCTCCCTTCAAGTATTGGAAGGCCACAATGAGGTCTCCCTGGAGCCTTCTCTTCTCCAAACTAAACAAGCCCAGTTCCCTCAACCTTTCCTCATAGAAGAGATGCTCCAGCCCTCTGATCATCTTGGTGGCCCTCCTCTGGACCCATTCCAAGAGCTCCACATCTTTCTTGTGCTGGGGGCCCCAGGCCTGGACACAATACTCCAGATGGGGCCTCACAAGAGCCGAGTAGAGGGGGACCACCACCTCCCTCTTCCTGCTGGCTACTCCTCTTTTAATGCAGCCCGGAACTTAGTTGGGTCACTGCATAACAGACTGTGTTTTACTATCAAACTTCTGGTACTTTTCTATGATGGGAAAATATGCCCAGATGGAAAGAAGGTATCCTCACCAGAACCCTACTACCCTTTCTACTGACACAAACTCTAAATTTCATCGAGAAAGAAATGCACTGGCACAAGCTGGTGGAAAACTACAAAGCAAAGGCCCATTTTGGTGCAACTGCTTTGGCAGAAGAGCACAAGTTTGGTTGCATTGTCAGTTATGGCTCTTTTTCTCCCCTAGATGCGAGTAGGGACATGAGTGAGGTGTTCGTGGCATCAGCCCTGGAGAAAGAAGATTCTCGCTACAGAAGAAAGAGAAGTTAACTTAAAATTACAGCACAAAAAAATAAAAAATGCAATAGAATGCTATATGCAAGAGATTCATCTATTAAAGGGAAATCAAATAAAATCTGTGATTTTTAGGTGAGGAAAAAAATGTTGAAGAAAACAGACTTCTAATTTTAAACAAAGATTTTGCTTTGAATTACACTAGCAAGTAGTTAAATTGAGACACTACATTTGGAATAAAGTTTTGAGACATCTGTGGATCTCTGTAAGAATAGAAGCATACTACCAGAAGAACAGGATCTCTCTTTTTTTTCAAATTTCCATAATAAAAAGTTATCTCAGTCTACACAGAGTGGATAAGGTAACAATGAAAGTGGCAGATAAACTGAACTTAGTTCTCTTCCTTGGTACTAGCTATATTTATTAGCTGTTTTGTGACCTGATTTCTGACCTATGTCCAAGGAGAGTTTTTTCTCATTTCTTATTTCTTAACCTTCTTACCTCCAGCACTTTGCATCCATCCCATTTCTTACCGGAAAACTAAAAAGTAGGCATTTGCTGCCTACAGTTATTATTAATGTTTGCTAAGCTGCTACTCTTATAGCTGTTTCTCTTTAAGCTACCCTGTAACATTTCCTTTACCTTATGTTAGATAAGGTACTTTGGCTGCCTGAAAGTTACACACTCCTCAATTCTCTGGCCATTGTAGCAGCGCAAGGCAGAGCAGTCTGGGAATTAAATCAAACAGTAGCAGCTGCACATCTCCTCACTGGGGTGTTTATCAAGCAAAGACACTTCTCCTTACATAATAGATAAATGTGTTTTTAAATACAGTGCTCCCTCTACTTCTGGTCCGACAAAGGAGTCTTCAGATGCTGCTGCAGTTCCCACAGTGTGTCTCTAAGACCTCTCCAGAGCGCGGTTGTTTACACTTCACTACTCTCGCATAAACCGGCATGGTCGCTTTTTTCTTTCAATGACAGCAAAGCTCCTCAGGAAACCAAATTTCCACACTTCTTATGTGTAAACACAAAAATCCTCACAAGCTGAAACAAGGATATGAAAGATCACTGGGATAATAATTTCATTCTGTAAATATAGAGGGTGGTCTTTTTTTCCATAGAAAAATGTTTTTGAGTCCAGACAGTAGCAGCTGTCTGAACTCAGAATAATTCCCTGTTTCACTGCTGCCATCACGGCTGTACTTGTCCTCTGTCACCCCTGAGTTGTGGAGAAGAGCAGCACTGAAGCTGTCACAGAAGCGCCTGATTTAGCCAAAAGCTGCTAGCATCTCAAACAATGTTTCTCAGTTAAGGCATTCATACACACATTTTTCAATATTTCCAGATGGTAAAACTGCAAAAAATTCTGCTTCTCCTTTTGGCTTTTCTTATTTATTTCTTTCCCGAGCCAGTTAGGCGTTGCAGTTAATTTCTACTGTGCTCAGTAAGAACAGAACAACCGTGCATCAGCTGCTTCTCACCATCTGCCATGAAGGGAGTAATGGGTCACAGCTCCAGGAGTCAGTGTGTCTAGAATGAGTTAAAATGTCCAGCAATAGCCACTATCTTTGGCTGCCTTCCTATCTTTCTCTGGTCACTGGATCTCTGAACAACCTTTGCATTGCTAAGCAGATGAACTAAGACATCCAGATTTGCTTTTCTCTCCACGCTGCTGAGCAAATCTGGACCAGGAGTTCCCTCAAGTGACAAATGCAGAGGAAGGTCTGAATAGCAGAATTTTGAAGAGATCCTGTGGATGGGAAGAAGCATCTGTCTTGAGTTTTCAGTGCAGGAGTGCTGCCTACCCAACAGATGTGAGCAGGACAGATTGAGGGCAGATGCAAGCATGGGCTGGAAACAGGATTTCATGATTGCAAATCCCGTAAACAAAACTTCAAGTACATCAAGTTATATCAGTAATTTATGCATCTAATCAGAAAGTGCAAACTCTCTGACATGTGCGGCATTGCTGAGTAGTAGCAGAATATTGCCCCTTCACATGAAAACTATTCCAAGCACTACAGAGGGTAAGCAGCAGTCATCTCTGTCAGGGGTGGCTTCTATCCATTCTCCCACTCTATCCTCTCCAGAGTGTGCACAATTATTCCCTGAGCCCTTCCACACCTGCCCCTTTTTGCAACCAAAACCAGAAGTGGCTTCAGAAAAAAAGAGAGGGAAGGAAACCTTACCCTCCTCTTCGCCTCATTTTCAGCCAGGATCTCCAAGAACTTTTGTTATCTACGTTAAACATGCCTGGCTGATTTGAAATCCACAATGAAAACCAAAGGAAAAATCATTTCTCTTTCATTCCCCTTCTTCCTTACAATCACATTTTCACCCAGGTGCCCCTCTGTAACATATGACAGCAGAAAAAAGGATTCTATCATCTCTTATTTCATTGTACTTTGAGAGTATCCAGTACTGGAAAAGCTCAGGTCTCAGATACTCCACAAGTACAGGAGACCCAGGTGAACAGCAACAAAACCAGGGATCAGTGTTGATTTTTTTTTGTTTTGTTGTTAAATAGTGACATTATCCAGACAGTTTGCAGTGGACTGGGAGACAAGAGCAAAGACAAAACAAACAAACAACAACAACAACAAAAACAACAACAGAAAGCCCTTGAGAATAGAGCTGATGGCCCAGCGATGCTGGCTGAAGGTTTAGGCATTTTAAGAGGTGCGAATTTGAAGACATAATATGAAAGGGAATCCTAAAAACCTCCTAATTCAGCCTGAAAGTTGGAACTCAATTTGTGTTAAAATTCTCCGTGGGCTAGAATAGACTGTGACTAAAGTGTTTAAGCAGGGTCTTAGTTTGCCTAAGGGAAGCCAGCAATGTCAAGTCAAAGACTTGGAACAGCTAAGATCATAGACAGCTGTAGTACTGCCATATATTTTAAGAGGAAAGCCAGGTTTTGTAAGCCTAGGAGAGATTAGTGCAAAGAACAACTTTCAGATATACAATGTCTCTAGGCTAATAGATCTAAACATCTGGAGGATTTACCTTACTCATAAAAGCAACCCAAGCAAGCAAGCCTTTTCTTGCAGTAGATGTAGTGAAAGCACACTGAATTTCCAGCAACACCCACATCCACCTTTGGTTAAGGATCTCCACATGACAGAAACACCACCTTTAGGGCAGCATATAGGTGGGGACATCAGCAGAGAAAATATTCAGAAGCTTAGCAAGTTTTCTTCAGGTGAAAAGCAGCACAAATTTTGAAAAAATTAAAGGCAGAACTTTACTCAAGGTCCAATTATATTAGGAAAAAGACTACATTCCCATTTTCTTGTATCCTTTCTTCTCTTCCCTGACTCTTGTCTTTTTGTACACCCGGGCTTAGACAAGTGTGACCTGGAATCTGCTGAGATATGCCAAAATAAATCTGGAGTGCATGTGGGAGAGCTGGGCACATCATCTATTTCACCCACTTACTGTAGAGGATTTACATGCACTGTTTTCAGAAAAAGCATGGACTACAAAAGACTGAACTCTTCTAGCACGTTCACTGAAGGCTGGAGTCTTTACTGTGTGGCATTAACTACCAAAAGGTCAGGTGCAGCTCATATTCAGTGATCAATTTCTACTGCTTAGCATTTGAAGGGTTCATAAATGGATGCTGCTCAGTACACTGTTGACAATACAAAATTTTTCAGTGAATATATATATATACATACCGAGGTTGGTCTCTACAGCGACCTGAAAGGCGGCTGTAGTGAGGTGGGAGTCAGCCTCTTCTCCCACGTATCAGTGGAAGGATGAGAGGTAATGGCCTTGAGTTGCATCAGTTGAGTTCAGGCTGGATCTTACAGAATCACAGAATCACAGAATTGTAGGGGCTGGAAGGGACCTCTAGAGATCATCCAATCCAACCCCCCTGCCAAAGCAGGCTCCCTAGACCAGGTTGTACAGGAAGGCGTCCAAGTGGGTCCTGAATGTCTCCGGAGAAAGAGACTCCACAACCACTCTGGGCAGCCTGTTCCAGGGCTCCGTCATCCTTAACGTGAAGAAGTTCTTACACACATTTGTGCAGAACTTCCCAAGCTTCACTTTGTGGCCATTTCCCCTTGTCCTATTGCCACGCATCACTGAAAAGAGTCTGGCCTCATCCCTTTCCCTCCTGCACCTTAGATATTTATAGACATTGGTCACATCCCCTCTGAGTCTTCTTTACTCAAGTCTGAACAGACCCAGGGCGCGCAGCCTGACCAGTGCAGAGCAGAGGGGGAGGATCACCTCCTTGACCCGCTGGCCACGCTCTTTTTAATGCACCCTAGGATGCCATTGGCCTTCTTGGCCACCAGGGAATACTGCTGGCTCATGGCCAACCTGTTGTGCACTAGGAACCTCCAGGTCCCTCTCTGCAGAGCTCCTCTCCAGCAGGTCATCACTCAGCCTGTACTGGTGCATGCAGTTATTCCTCCCTAGGTGCAAGACTCTACACTTCCTATTGTAAAAGCTCATCTGGTTCCTCTCTGCCCAACTCTCCAGCCTGTCCAGGTCTCGCTGAATGGCAGCACAGCCTTCTGATGTGTCAGCCATTCCTCCCAGCTTCGTATCCTCAGCTAACTTAATGGGTGTGTACAGTACCCCTTCATCAAGGTCACTGATGAAGATGCTGAACAAGACCAGACCCAGCACCAACCCCTGAGGAACACCTCTAAATACAGGCCACCAACTGGTCTCTGTGTCGCTGATCACAACCTTCTGAGCTCTGCCAGTCAGCCCGTTCTCAACCCACCTCACTGTCCACTCATCTACTCCACACTTCCTCAGCTTTGTTATAAGGATGTTGTTGGAAACAGTTTTCAAGAAATGTGTGGATATGGCACTGTGGGACACAGTTTAGTGGACCCAGTGGGGGTGTGTTGATGGTTGGACTTGACGATCTTGGTGGTCTCTTATAACATTAATGATTCTATGATCACGCAACAGACTGTGTAACACTGCCAGGGCTGCACTGAGGTAAGGGGACTTGCAAGCAGAATAAGATACCATATACACATGCCATGGAGATCAATGACCAGGTAAATTTTTAATGACCTACTGTACAAATTAGATTACCGTCAGAAGTTAAAAACACTGTGTCTACAGTATAGCGTTTGACATTTTCCCTTCTTTCTATTCCAGTCTCCCAAGCTACGATCACCTGTATCTGACATTCACTCACTCCTACAAATTCAAGGAAGACAAAACTGTGAGAAAATAATAAACCTTCTTACTTGCTTTGCTTTGTCTTAGCAATGTTACTCTGCTCATCTGTACTGGGCAAGTCAATTCGTGTCCTGTTTTGTTTCTACTGAGACAGCAGAGATATTCTCTACTAATTTTCATGTGACTTTTCAGAGGGTGGAACTGATCTCTTCTACCCTTATCTGCTTGGAAACAATATCACTATATGTCAGATTATTACATTACATTGCGGTATAATTTTGTTAGATGTATTTTGTTTAAACAGTTCTATTTATATGATGATTTGCCTGAATAGCGTGAAAGCAGCACAATAATTCAGACACTCCCTGCTCCTTGCTTGAGTTCTACACCTAATGACACTGCCTTAAATCGTCAACAAGTTCATAGTGTAGACTGGAATTTGAATGGCATGCCGACACTTTTTTATCTAAAGTGCACACAGCTTAGAAGTTGCATTGAAAAAAGACAACTAAATTGAGGTTTCCTGTTTCTCTGTCCGTCATAACAGAAGATCCTAAAAACTTATTTCTTGATGTGACCTATTGTGCCTTCCACTGCTCATTTTCATGCAGTTCATTTATTCAAAAGGCTCAGATCCCTAAAGAGATACACTGCTTTCACTCAAAGCTCTAGGTATGTTTCTCTCCATATTACCCCATTTCAACACATTTAAAAGAAAACACCCGACTGGCATGGCTGCTGCTTCCCTTACAGTGCTGGCTACCAAGAATGCCTTACAGTACTAGAACATTCCAAAAAAAAAAAAAAAAAAAAAAGTTCCTCAGACATCTTGGTAAACAAATAAATGAGCATCTCTGTAGGATCTTCATGATTTCCACACCTACACTTCAAGAAAATGCAAGTGATCCACTGTTCTCTGGATACTTGTCTGAATAAGATGTGATTTTTTGTTTAGATCATATGACTAGTGGAGTCATAACTCTATCGGTGCTGAAAAGATGGGAGCTATGCAATTTTCCTCCTGTGATGAGACAATGGTTGTTCCATAAAAATAAGATTGCCACCACCACGATGGATCTGCAGCTGGGAGCATGCCCTCTGTGTACCATTTTAACTCTGGTTCTCTGTGCGTAGCTTAGGAAAGATTCAATATCACCCTCACCTCTTCCTCTCCTCCTCTCACTTTCTGCAGTTTTTGATTAAGTATGTGCTCTGTGCTTGCAATCTGATAGCTGAGACCCATTCCTCAGCGCAGCTACACTACTGTTAAAACTAAGTTGCCCAGCTACACGCTGCTCCCTCTTCTATCAGGAAGATGTCATGATTGCATTAAAATTTCTCACTACAAATCCATGTCAATTCTTTAGGGCCAGCTGCTACTGGATCTTTCATCCATCCAGGGGACTCTTAGTCCCCCAGTGCTGTTAGGCAAGTAGCAGCTCGCTAGACCAGACTCTTGAAGCATCAGTGTGGAGATTAGTAATCAGTCAGAACTATCGTTTTAGCTGCAGCAACAGAAAAGAGTTATGTTTGACCTTTTTTCAATAGAAGGAAAATATACTGCAGCAGCATGCTACCAACGTAGCTTACTCTTCATATCACCCATAACACTCTGTTTAGAAAGCAAAGATCCACACATCACCAACAACATACCCATGGTACTGTCAGTGTCTCTACAGAAGAAAACCAAGAAAGGAAAGATTAAATAACATCCACAAGGTCATTCAGATCTAGCAAAAAATGAACCCAGAGCTAAGAATCCAAAATCCTTAAAACACTTCTACCTAACAGGGGCAGAGAGAGGAAATGCTGTTGTTTAAAAATGACCTTGCCTGAACAAGATACTGGCCCCAAATCCTCATGCAAAATTAAAATCGGAACCTTACCAAATACATCTGGACCACTGCATAACAAAATCAGGGAACTGAATTTCTTCTGATATACAAGATGCATTTAATAATTTCACCTTGTGGCTGTTAACATCACTCTTCTGGTAGAAGCATAAATGTCTCTCTCCCACTCCGAGCATCTTTCTTTTTTTTGCATTATTGTGATTCTTTCAGTTCTGGAAAACTAATTCACCTCTTTCTCAGAGCTAGTGGGGGTTTTGGTCATGGTGGTTTTGTTTTATTGCTACCCAAGAATCAGAGTGTACTAGTTATGACTTTTTGCCTGTGTCTGCTATATAAACCCTGAGCCTATGAAGGCAGTGCATATACTCATACTGATGACCCATTTTGTTTTCAGACTGCATCTCCTACTTCATCTGTAAAGCTTCAATTTTTGTTCACAGTATCGCATAACCCAGCTGCTACTTTGTCTCAGAAATTGTACTTTTTCGACATTTCCTTTCCACTACACCATTTCCACTCCTTCAGTCATATAAGCAAACCAACCAGTATGTCAAAATATTTTGCCTCCTGCTGCTCTCTGAACACCTCTATTAATGTAACACAACTGGGCTTCGATCTACAAGAAAGTAATTATATCTATATATTCCCAAACAGTTACATCTGCAAAAAAATGTTCATAAACTTATTCTGACATATAATACAACCGAAACAACTACATACAAATGCAAAATGTGCTCAATGCTCCTGTGGCATCTCCTCCCATATACTCCTTTTCATTGCCCAACAAGTAGAGGAGACCCCAGCAAAACTGGGCAAACAACTGCAAAGCCCACCAACTAGCTAGCACCCTGTTTAGTGCTACCACAGCAGCACAGTACCAGAATCAAGCATCAATAAAGACTGGGAACCCCGGGAACTGGGTCAAGCATGTTCTCTTGCTACCCCTGTTACTGCCTCTTCCTTCCCTGACTTTATTAGTAGGAAACATTGGTTTGATTCTCCTTTATGGCAGGGAAACTTTGAACCAGCACCTCATCTCTTCTGCAGACACTGCAACCATGACCCAGGGGCCCAGCCTTTGTGTGCGGCACCAATGAAAGGCACCCCATTCTCCAATTCCTGTTAGGGACCTCAGACCTTCATGGCCCCAGGAACCTGGGTGAAGACCCCCACCCACCCCCTGCCCATTAACCAGAGGCTCCAGCCCAGCACTCCAACCAGCCCTGCCTTGCATCAGGGCCCTGCAGGCAGCTCCTCTCCTGCCGTGCCTCAGTCCTGTTCTCCTGGAGAGGCTTTAGGCCCACACTGCAGCCTGAGCACCAGCCCCAGCTCTTGCTGCTTCAAGTTGGACTTTGGCCAGGACCACAATCTGGCTCGCCCCTGGCCGTTTTGGGGCTGTTGCTGGAGCCTGTCACCTGCCCCCAGCTCTGCCAGCCTGCCTCAAATCCTGTGAGACAGTACCCCAACAGCAAGGGCATGACCCATGCTGGGGTGACCATGGCTCCCAGCTTGACTCATCCCAGCACAACTCCAACAACATGAGAGGAGGGTGCGGGAGGATCAGCAGAGGCAGGGATCATAAGGACGAAAACATTTTGACAAAACAGCATTCCAACCTCCAGTGGGTTCTCCCTCCCAGGGTGAGCACACTTGACAGCTCCTTTAAGCCAAGCATCTGTTAGCTTCTGCCCAGTCCAAGAAAACCTGCAAACCCAAATCCAGCTATAACTCAAAGGCTAATGAATTCTCCCTAGCACTTGCTGCTGCCAAGACTCAGGGCTGCCTGCCCTCTGCAGTGTTATTTTTTCCTCTAATGCTAGATCACCCTGGAATGGATTGTGCTACTTACATTAACCACAGGACTGCTCATGCTGTAAATTAAAGATCCCTTTCTGTAGCTTTGCATCTTGTGCTCTTTGTGCCACAAATCCCTCCAGCTGTGTTGCTGATATACCAAGCACTTGGCAAATAATTTGCCTAGAAACATACTTCTACAGCTACAGCTGTGTCCATAGCTAACATGTTATCACAGTTTGTGTCTGTAATCCTTCTATGCTCTTTTAAAACTAGCACAGGATTTCCAAACAGTTAACTGACTCTTCTGCTCAGGTCTGCACGCACAGCAAGGCACTTCGAAAAATCTACCTTTCTGTTCTCACACAATTTTATTTCAGCTCTGACAACTATCCGGCCTGTAAGTCCTGGCAGCTGGAGTACAAATCAAACAGATCACCTAGATTTGGCGTAACATATAGAGTTGAGGCATCTTGTACAGGTGCCTTGTTCTTGCCTGCACTTATCAGACCCAAGATCCCAGTGGCTGCCCCTTCATATGCCTGATCCAAGAGTAGGGTTGCAAGAAATCCTTCTCTCTCAAGCAAAAAAAAAGATCTTTCCACAATAGGGAACAAAACCGAGTGCTGATTACTTTCTCTCTTGCTCTGAAGCTTCATCTCTTCTGGTGTTGGGGCTGCATCTCTGTTCCTCTCTTTCTGTTTTTCCTTTGTTGGTTGGTTTGTTTTTTGTGCTGTCGGTTTTTTTTTTCTTACTTTTTTTTTTTTAATTATTATTTGGATTTGGCCAGCACTTCCAATACCATAAAAAGATGAATGAAGTCAGTCACAACAGCCCTGTTAGCCAGAGCAGCAGCAACACTGCATTTGATCTTTATTTCAACAAAAAGGCTGCTTTCATTACAAAAAACGTTTTCCACAGAATATTGGTTCACAACCCTGAGGAAAACTGAATAACTTTTTCAAAGATTTCAGCTGTTCCATTAAACAAAAAGCAGCACATCATCTAACTGCTCACTTTGACCTGTCCCAGAAACCACAGAGCAGCTCTGGCCTTTAGACAGAACATCTCCCTGGCAATGGGCAATCTAATTCTAGGTATGTAAAAAGTGTGCTGTGCTTCAATTCCCCTCTTGTGAGTTAATCTCCTTCAGAGACTCACAGCTGCAGCAGGCTAAGCACTCACAACATGATCATAGGTGAATATTTTCCAGTAAAGATGATCTACTCATCAAATCCTAGCAAGGAAACATCCAAAACCAATCTGCTCTCTGATCACTGTTAGCTGAACTTATCTCATGTTTTATTTCTGGTCATGAGACAACAGATATGGTACAAACATTGAGAAATGTCCTCAGATCTCCATCATACAGAACAGCTTTCACAATATGAAAATGGCACTGCTTGTCAGCACCTGATCCCCACTTGCATCCTCTCCATCACCTCAAAACTAGTAAGATTCTAATCCAAGGAAACAACCAATCCTCTAAAGAGGTGTCTGCAGTAAAAATAGCATAAGCTAAAGGCAGAAAAGAAACTTTATTAAATATCTTGCAGATGTCACCTTTCCTTCATTAGTCCAATGAGCTGTTTAACAAATGGTATTACCTTCTTTATCTGTTCAAATTGTGAAAGCAAAAGCTCAAAAACAAAACAAACAGAAAAAAACAAACAAGGAAAAAGGGATATCATGTGACCTTCTGTTACCAGGGTAACACAGGTGCAGCAAACCATCACCAGAAACACCTTCACAGCCAGCTTAGCTTTTCTCATTTCAACCGTCAGCAGAATTTTTCTACACATTGTTTGTAATTCAATCGCAGCACAGAAATAAAAAAGAGAAACCCTTCTCTCTATTCTTTAGCTGTCATGCTCTGAACAGCTTTTGTATTACAAGAGGCACATGGGAATTAGCCAAGGGAGGAAAGGTGCATATAGACCTGTGCCCTTCACCCTAAGCACTCCTTTGAAGATCCTATGGATCTTATTTGATCAGATTTGTCTTAAGTATTTGCCTGGTGAAGTAAGGACTGTGGATAATAAACAGTCTGAGATAGCAAGAGGTGGTCTGCAGAAGGACAACAAAGAAAAAACTTAGTTTCACTATATCAAGGAAACCAGAATGTGCACTGAAGTTACAGACGAGTGGACAGTGAGGTGGATTGAGAACTGGCTGACTGGCTCATAGGGTTGTCATCAGTGGCGCAGAATCCAGTTGGAAGCCTGTAACTAGAAGTGTTCCCCAGGAGTGGGTGCTGGGTCTGGTCTTGTTCAACATCTTCATCAACTATTTGGATGAAGGAATAGAGTCCACTCTCAGCAAGTTTGCTGTTCTTCCCTCTTTTAGTTTAAAGTCATTCCCTCTTTGTCCTATCATTATCGGATTGTGTAAAAAGTGGTTCCCCCTTCCTACTTGTAAGCTCCCTTTGAGTACTGGAAGGCCACAATGAGGTCTCCTCAGAGCCTTCTCTTCTCCAAGCTAAACAAGCCCAAGTCAATCAACCTTTTTTCATAAGAGAGGTGCTCCAGCCCTTTGATTATCTTTGTAGCCCTTTACTGGACCCGTTCCAGCAGCTCCACAATGGAGGATAGAGGCTAGTCTACAAGAAAGGAGCTCTGCGGAGAAGGACTCGGCTGTCCTTGTGGACAGTATATTGGCCATGAGCCAGAAGTATGCCTTCATGGTCAAGAAGGCCAACGGTATCCTGAGGTACACTAAAAGGAGCGTGGCAAGCAGGTCAAGGGAGGTGACTCTGTCTCTCTACTCTTCCCTGGTGGGGCCACAGCTGGAATACTATGTCCAGTTCTGGGCTCACCAGTTCAAGAAAGACAGGGAACTAGAGGAAAGACTCCAGTGGAGGTCCACAGAGATGATGAGAGGCCTTGGGCATCTCCCTTATGAGGAAAGGCTGAGACCTGGGACTGTTCAGTCTGGAGAAGACAGAGAGGAAATTTTATCAATGCTTACAAATACCTGTCAAAGGTGTCAAGTGGATGGGGCCAGGCTCTTTTTGGCAACGTCCAGGAAGGAATAGGACAAAAAACAACAGGCACAAACTAGAACACAGGAAATTCCATACAAACATGAGAAAAAAAGTCTTTATTTTATGTGTGACAGAGCACCTAAACAGGCTGCCCAGAGAGGTTGTGGACTCTCCTCCTCTGGAGGTATTCAAAATCCATCTAAAAGCTTTTCTCTGCAACCTGCTCTAGAGAACCTATTTTAGCAGTGGGGGTAAACTAGGTAATCCCCAGAGTTCCCTTCCAACTCCTACAATTCTGTGAAGGCTACCCAATGGGTACTGAAAGATGAAACTTCATCTCCCTCTCAGCTCCTATCAAATGCAGGACACCCATTGGTATGGTCACAGCAGCAGCATCAAAGATCCAGGTGCCCAGCACCATACCCTCTGCACATCACAGAGCTGCACCACTGCAGGGAGCCAGGTCAGTGGCAGCAGGATAATGGCAAATCTCTGACGGTCCAGAAACATTGCTGCTACCACCTTGGGGCACAGGGATCCTAGGCATGGGATGAGGAGGGGGATGGAGGACAAGGCAGAGGAAGGGAGGTGGAGGGAAGTCTTGATGCCCAGTGGGCAGCTTTTTTCTCTGGCAAACCAAACAGTACAGAGGAGCCATACCCAGGAAAAAGGCCTGCAGCCCTTCTGACCATCTTCCTCCTTCCACAAAGGGCATCTTTCAGCCCACCCAACAGCATCCCCACCACCACAATGGCCACCACAGAGGCTTCCTAATGCCACAGTAGTCACCACTGCCCTATCCTTTGTTCTGGGCCCTAAAAACCCCCCGTGTCTGGCCCACCAATCACTGAGCTTCCAGAGCTCTGATGATTGCCAGCCATGGGTGGAAAGAAGAGGACCTGGAGCAACTGCTGCACACTTTTACATGGGAAAAGAGAGAACAGGTTCTCACAATCAATGAGGCAAGAAAGGCCCACAAAAAAGTAGGAAGAGTGCCTGTGCAATGACCTGCACAACAACCACTACTGTGGAGCCCATGGAGGTGGATCCACCCACAGCACAGTTGGCCCGGAACAACACCATCATGCCAGGGCTCCCTTCAGTGCATTCACAGCAGTGGCACTGAAGGTCCAGGTGCCCACTACCATACTGTATGTGCAGCCTCCATACAAGGGTGGGTGGGCTGAGGGAATTCCTTTGGTCAGCATTAAGGAAAGAAGGCCTAGGGGTGGGCCTTACTGCTGACTACAGATGCCTACTGGGAAGGTGTAGAGAAGATGAAGTCTGAGTCTTCTCACAAGTGTTCCTTGGCAGAATGATGAAAGACTATCCCCACAAGGGTGCTCAGACAGAAGAGGTGTCCAGAGTGGTTGCATAGTCTTTGTCCTGGAAGGTATTTGATGCTCTCAGATTTCACCTTGTACTTCACTTGCCTCACTGATCTTTCGGCAGATGTTTTCTAGTCTTCCCAGATTATGAGGGGAGGGTCATCAGCTGCTTAGTTTTTGGATCCTCTTTGTGTTGTAGATGCGTGCAGTGGTTTCCATTTTCTAGAGCTCAGGAACTTTCCTCATGGCCTGTTAAAGATGACAGACAGCAGCCCTCACAATGAATTCCACCAACTCCCTTGGCACCCTCGAGTGCAACACCCTCTCATTCCTCAGACTTAACTGTATCTTCTACTCCTGTAGGCAGTGCTTCATCCCACAGTACATTTGGTACTGGGAGGCTTGAGGACACACTCTACACTTAGAAACTGAAGGAAAGCATTATTTCACACTTTTCAGGTCTGTTGTTTTTTATTTTGTTTTCCCTCCTGGTAACTCTCACCACCTGATGTGCGCTTCTGGCTTTTTGCCTCCCTTCCAACTTGGACAAATAGATTTCTTTTCAAAGTAGAAGAAAGTATTTCATCTCCCAGGTTACAGCAGGCGACTCTTGGCTTCATTTCACCTCTTACAAACTGCTGTAATGTCACAATAGCTGCATCTTTTTATTTTTTTTCCCCTCCCAATTCAGGATATTTACAGAGTATTTTTCCCTTGGACATACACACAGCAACTTTATCAACTCATGATTAAATTCTGTTGTCTTTTTTCATAACAAAAATGTAGGTTTTGAAGGAAACAAAGAATAATTTCATTCCAAGTTCTCCAGTATTTCTGACCTGACAAACCAGGTCTGTTTCTGACCAAACAGAAAGAACTGCTACCTTAAATAATTATTTGTATTATTAATACTCTAGGACATTAAAATTGTTTTCTCACCTAGTATAACATAGAAAAATGTTGGTTTTTTTTTTTTTTTTTTTTTTTTTTTTATCTCCCGTGTGCATTTCACCGCTGCTAGCTTTGGTGTTCAGAAAAGAGAGAGGTCACTCTCCTCCTAGTTTGCATCCCTATTTCCTTTAGTATGATACAATCCACAATCTTATCTCTACTAACTGCTTCCTGAGTTGTAATAGTCAAAAGCATTTCAAATCTGGATCACATTTTCTAGCTGTACTCTTCCTTCAAATGAAGCCTGGCATCACATGCAACAAATTTTTCAGCCACACACTCATAATACACGTAAAGTGCAGAATACGAACAGATCAAGCTGGGATTAATGAGGTGAACAATTTGTTTTTCATTTGAGATGAGACTGACTTTCAGTGAAGTACCTGTATGTTCTTGCAACCAGAAAAGCTTTGTGGCTCCATGCTGTTCAAGAATTAACATATTAATTCTGCATCAGTTGTTTCATCGGCCTTTTCTTTTTGAGAAACTGAGTATATTGCAGGAAAAGTGTGGTTCAATATCTACTGCCTTGTCAAATACTCCACAACAGTAGCCTTACTAGAGTTGTTCAACAGCAGTATTGTCTGAACATATGCAGCAGAAGAAAGGTCGTGCTTCTTCCTCAAAACTAGATAAAGAACTTAGTGCTGATGACCATACATTATTTGACGTCAAGATTTTCTCCCAAATAACATACATTTCCAAAAAGCAGCAAAGGTAGACTGGTTTTTCAAAACCAAAGAAAATGCTAAAACCCTAAAGTGAGTCGGCACACAAAGATTATTTTGGAGTTATGATTATGCACAGTAAAGGCCCAGTGTATATTTTCTACTTCTGATGAAACAATTTATCTGTCTTTGAACTTCAAGGAAATGTTCTCATATCTGATTTAAAAAAATGAAAGAAAACCACAATTTAGAACCCATGACTAAAGAGAACCAGTTATCTTGAGATTAGATCCAAAATCTGATTTTATTCTCATAATCGTGACAAGGGGAAATATTCCTGGCCAATAATAGAAAGAAAAGCAATCATAATTCTGTAAGATGTGCTTTATCCTTCATACTTTACACATGTAGTTCAGGGTGGGTTTACAAAGAGTTAACATCATTCGTTGGAAATATCGTATAAATTAATTTTTTTAAAAAAACAAGCAGGTAAGGAAGATACACTGCCGAGGAACAGAAAATCAATCTCCTTTTACTTTTGTTGTCCCAGGACACTGATTCTTGAGAAAAAAATGGTTTTGGTGAGGAAGTTGGCTTCTTTGTTAATTGTATGGCCAATAATAAAATATGTACACAGAGTTTTAACTGAGACACTATAGATTCAAAAGTTTATTGCAAAACTGGTGACTGCCACCATGAGTAGATGTCTACTTACAGAGTCTTAATTTGGTGAACTGCAGTCCTAAAATCCCTTGCTCAACTGACACCCAAGACTGTAGGTATATAAGAATTCTGCAAGCTGTAATAATACTGAATGAAAGTTATTCCTGCACATCCATAAAAAAGTATCACAAAAACTTCAAATAGATGAAACATATTGGACTCCCATTCACGTCTCAACACAAAAAAGAAATGGCATTCTTTTACTTAAATCCTTGAGGGCTCAGACTCAGCACAGCTCTCAGAGCTCACTGGATATTCCTCAACAATGTTCATATCTCACCATACCACTCGTTTTTTGAGAGAGAGTTTACAGGACAAGTAAGGTGTGAAACACTGCCACCGAACCAGAGCATTAATGGTTACGAAAAAATCAGCCTAGAAAATGGGATTCACGGGTTCAAATCCTTAATTTTTTGTGCAAGGTATTCCTCAGACAGAATGTAGTTAATTATTATCCTTTTCATTGATGAGTTCAAAGGAAAAAAGTACATTTAGCAGTATCCAAAAATAGAACACATTTTAAAATGGTACCTTGAACTGTGTGAAATTCAAGTCTGGAAGGAGTATTATTAGCAGTTTTAAGAGCAAAACATTACAGATCAATACAACCCAACTCTATTATTTTTTAGATTGCGAAAGTAGTCTTTGTTACAATATTAATCTTAGTACAGCATCCATCAATATATTTATGCTCTTCAGACTTCAAATGAAAACATGAAAACTACTGTGTGACCCCAGATAATCAAGAAAAGAAACTACATCTTTTCTTCACTATGGCAGCAAACTGTTCCCTCTCATAAATGAAAAGTATAGTATACATGCTACTCTCCATGGAATGTTTATAACTCCTGTCCTCTAGACCACAGATGAACTTTGACCATAAAGCTCATTTAATTTATACTTATGCATTTATATGAGGACACTTCTGTCATTTCCAGCTGGCAGTTCTTAATCACTGGAACACTGACATTTCCACACTCCCTGTGGTATCTATCGCTGCACAAAAACAAGGAAAAGCAGTTTAAGATACTTTAGTTTCATTTTGAAGCATAAAAAAAGATATTTAGAAGATACAGCTACAGCAAAGGCGGCAATTTCTACTCCTAGGCTTTCACCTGTCACAAACTTACTCATATCAGGCTTTCATTCCTGGGACTTCGGCCCAAGAAAAGTATGTACATCAGTTTATTTCTTACAGTACTTTGTATGACATATCTACAAAATTCTGTAGAAAAGACAGCTAGCTGCAGCTTCTGAAATTGCAAAAATCACTTTTATTTCAGTCCCTCTTCAACTTGCAATCCCAAACCTCTGCAATACAGATACCTGTTTGGAAAGTCCACTAATAAAGCATAGGCAAGAGGGGATGAAATCAGCTTCCTTAAATTACAGACAACCTAGCACCACATAAAAACTGAAATACCTGCCTGTCTTCAACAAATAAAATAGCATCTCCTCTTTTTAAACATGCATTTTTATTTTTATTTTTTTTACAAGAAGAAGGTTGAGAGAACCAAGTACAAACTCTTTCTTCCTGGAAAGGAATTTAGATTTGACTTAGATTTGTGTACTGTTACAGAATAGACTTTCCAATGTTTCACACAAATCACTTCATTCTGAAGGGTAAAAAATAAAAAAGGAAAAAATAAATCTACATGAGAACTTCAGTTTCATCCTAAAAGAAGGGCCATGTCTGAGCTAATTTGAGCCACAAGACTATGTCCAAGTATCCCTTACATTTTACCACTAGTTTATGCAAAAAAACCAAGCATTTAGAAACAATTCACTGACTTTTAAAAGCCCCACATAAACTTCTGTAGTATGTCTGCTTCTTAATGGTTGCTCTTTTATTTCATCTGTTCCAGAGATACAGAGAGAATAACCCATCTTAAAACTTTCTCCAGCATATGCCAGTGTAGGAGCATCAGAAATCACATTTAGTTGTATGTTAACAGGCAATAAAGGGAGAAAACTTGAGCCCTCAAAAGTGTCTCAACGAAATTCTGCAGACTCTGTAGCACTGCATCACTTCATTGAATGTTATTTTCCAAGAGCATAAGCTAAGAATTTCTTAATTGCATGCCACGTTTCAGACTGAGCACTCAGATTGATTCCATCTCCCCCTTTTAACCTGCCAGTGGGATATGTGTGAGATGCATGTGGCAAAGGTTCTGAAGCAACACCCAGAATATGGAAACTAGCAATTATTTTCCATTTTGTCAAACTGTACAACCAGGTGTTTATGACTTTTGTCTCAGGTCTTGAGAAGTTCGATGGTTTTAAGTCTCATCTTCTAGACAGCAGCATCAGGTGAGAACAATAGCTTTCATTCAAAAATAAAACAGTACTTTTTTACATCTTATGCTAGTGTAGAATTTGCACCAAAGCTGGAAGAGGAGAGGAAGATTCCAAGCTGCTTAGTATTTCATGACTGTAAACAACATGTTTTTTTGTGCAGGATAATTGTGACTGACTGACCAGCACCAACACAACCGGGCAAACTTTTGCTGAAGACCAAAAAAATAAGAAAGTCACAAAGAAATTCAATTCAGTCATATTCTTCATTGTCTTGTGAAAATATCAGTCTTGAAGATATACACTAAAATTAAGTCTTGTCTCCATAAGAGCATTCTCTCCGTAACAGAAAAGAACCTGAAGGAAAGAAAGCCAGACTGATTCCCTGTCAAGTCCATGGAAGAGGCCAGTACCACAGTAATCAGTGAAGCACTGAAGTTCTGAGCTCTTCAGCTTTGTGATTCTCTGTTCCTGGTCTATCTCCAGTCACAGCCATGACATTAACAGCCTCTCAGGACATTAGCTGGAATGTTCAGCAAGAGGCATGGGCTGAGATTCTTTAATATTGCCTGGTCATGAGAAGCCTGACATTGAAGACAGCATGGATTCCGGTTTGAATTTTATCTTTGTTACTAGAATGCATGATAGAGTTTCATGACAAGACAGATAACTGCTAGAATACAGGTAAGCAAGCAGCCAGCACTTAACATAATAAATATAGACTGATGTAGAAGTACTCATTTATATTTTTCCTGGGTAAGATGAAAAATAATCCCAACTACGAATTTCACATTGCAAGCATTATTCCATCCATCCCACAGAGAATGAATAAGAAGTCTGGCTGGAAAACACAGGTGTGCAAACACTCTTATCCTCACAACATGGATAAATGACTCTCTACATAGGCACCTATTTAGTGCTTAATAATACAATAATCAATTTTTGTTGCATTTCCACAGGACAGATAGGAAATACAAACCAAGAAATTAAAGAACTGTTTCAATTTTTCATTCTTGCACCAAAATTTTTTTAAATCTCATCTTCAAATTAAAAGTCTGCACTGCTAGCGATGGCAGAAATGACTGAAAACATATCCCATCCTTTTCAGCTGCTCCCTGTCATCTATACCAGATTCTCACCACGACTGCTCAGCCAACAGAAAGAATCATCAGAGTTATTTGTTCTCTGCTATAAGTAAGTAAAACCTGCCAGCTTGATGCTGGCTGGGCTCAAAGACAGATCTTCAGTGGCACAGCATGCTGCAACATCTGCAAACTCACGTAGTGGGCTACTGTTCACCACCCACCCTACATTCATGTAAGACTGCTCCCTGTAAGCTTCTGCCACAGCCTCCTGCTTGCGTAACCTTTTCCAAAGAGTGCTAGGTCCTTGAAACTCTCCAAGAAACATCTACATCCCTCAGGCAAGCCATCCTGAGGAATATTTGCCATCCGCAGTCTCCTGATGGCTGAATCTGTCTCTGCTGTTTGTCAGGAGACGCGAGTAACAGGATAAATGCATGCTGTCCTGAACGTATTTCCTGGCAAAAACATTAGCTAATTAATAACATGCATAGAAAACAAGATCTTGTTCAGAATATGGTATTTATAAATTATTCTGTGCACGCTAACAAATTAGTAAATTAAGTCATCTAGTGATCAGAGCCAGGAACTAAGATCAGAGACTGCTGAATACTGATCTAATCAGCAATTCAGCTGCTACACAGGAGTTTAAACTACACAATTTATTGCACCTTGGCAGGATTCATCATACTCATCCATGAAAAAGGATGCATCGCCTGCTTTGCAAACATCCTGCATGTTTAAGCAGTGAGATCAAGTCCTGAGATCAAGAGCACCTAAGCACCGAGCTCTGCTCCTAGATCCAGTTCAGCACATTTTCTCCCTTAAGCATAAGCAAGAGATGTTTTGCAAGATTTAACTTTTTGCATGGATTTAACTTTCCTGCACATCTCCATCCTAGAAGAACGCTCTGTATTTTCCATATGCTATTCTTTAGTAAGGCCATTCAAATGAAACAAAACAAGTTTTTCAAGTAAATGGATAACAGTTCTACACCAGACAGGCAATAGCATAAATTCTAGATTATATTATCTAAAGTTTGCTTTCAGGTCTCAACAAAAACAAGCAACAACAAAAATCTTGGAAATATTTCCTCCTGACCGCACAGTGAGGTGGTACCACTGCAGAAGCAAGCTTGTCTGACCACCAGAAACTGTAAGCAGCCCAAAATGAGCATGTTGCAGCTGGCTGTCATGTCACGTCACGTACCTGAGAGCAAGAGAAATGGAAAAGATAGCAGGGCACTGCAGCTGAGAAGAGGTGGTGATAGAGAGGTGATGAATAATAATTAGCATGACGGCACAGATGTTGCAGGTGGCTTGTGGTTTCACTTGGATATCTATCATTTACATGGAAAATAAGGACGCATATGGCTGGCGTATGGAAAGGACAAAGATGTATAGGAAATTTGACCATTTTTCTGGCCCTTCCCCGACAGCCACCCATGCACATTGCTGCCTAGGTCATTCCAGATTTTCTTAAAGAAAACTGCATGCCATGGGGATGGCAGTGTCACACTGCTGCCTGTAAGCCTAGTAAGCTCTCTGTATGCTGGAGATACTAATGTTCCCGCAGCTAACTGAGGAAAGCTGGATTTCACAGCTAGGATATGGCCTGAAGACAACATTTCTCTCTTACAAGGTCACAGGAACCAGCCCTACTGGATTTGTGTAATATCCACCTCCCATATGGAAGGATTAAGCCAAAGCTGTCCAAGAGGAAAAAGTGGAGGGGGTATGGTGACAATGCAACTAATACAAGACCTTGTAAGTGTTGCTGTTTACACCTTTCTTTACTTGTTCAGTTACCAGCGTCTGCAGGGAAAATTCACGCTACTTATCTTCATACATCTAACTTACAAGGCTGAGCAATGAATCTAGACTTTTTGGTCAAGGAAACGGCATTCAGATCAGAATTGTTCATTTTTGCTTGCAATCACAACTGACGAGTATAATAAGAAAAAAAAAGGGGGCGTCAGGGGGGGACAACTTATCATTATGAAGCTTTAAACTTTCATTCCAATACCTATTTTTTTTTTCTACATCATCTCTGGCTCCTAGTCCTGAACTCACCACCTTCCTTAAGTCTCCCTGTTCATCCTCTTTCTGCCTTTCACTTCAATCAGCTCATTCATTTTTGGTTTATGTTGTCTTCCCGTGCATCTTAAGCTTATCTTCCTGTGTGCACAGGTGAGATCTATGACCTGAAAGAATCTTTGCGAGGGACAGAGAGGAACATTCTAAGGATGGGGAATGCCCCTTGTAGCAGAGGCAGTGCTGTCAGTCATGAACTGCCTTCAGGTTAACAGCACAAGTGGTACAGAGGACTACACAGAATACTTTGGTTCCACTGACTGTATGGCTCCTACTTTGAGCATCAAAGCAGAATGACTCAAGACATATTGAAGCTTAGAATTTTTTTGTGTGTGTTTAATACTCACCTGAAGGAAGGGAGCATTATCTGCTTTTGCTGAGGTACAAATCGCTACTGCAACCATATCTATGCAGCTGGGGCCTTGCAATGTATCCCATGATTTTGGCCCTGTAGTTGTCTATATCAAAAGCCCACCAACAATGACAGGTGCATAAGAAAATGTTGGATGCATAGCTCTTGTCTTAAAAGCCATGCATTTTCAAGGTGAACAGCTGCACCTGGGAAGTGTTCCTGTTTCAGACATACCAAGCGTGACCAGTATCCTCTCTGAAATCAATGTCAAACTAATCTCTAATTCTTGGGGTACATGTGATGCATTCAAGATTGGGTCAATACACTAGGTAGCAGGCACATATCACATGGAACAATCTCCACCTCACATTCTTTAGACTTTAGCCTGTAAACACCGTCACAGTTGCTCTGGGGAATGGCATATCCACCTCTGCTCTGCTGACCATGGGGTGGTCTGCCAGGTCACTGCACAGGGAATTCCACCTCCACTTACTGCTGTTATCTTATCATCCCCAGGGAAAACTGTGGCAACTTCACGACTACCTGGAACAGAAAGGGTAATCAGCAGCCAGCATGATTAAGAGGAGTTGTGTTCCTGTTTTTCCAGTCCAGAATTCATGGAGTTGAAGATGCCTGGGATGCAGTCGTGCTGTTCTACATCTGTCTAGTTCAGTTTTATGATGGAAAATTGACATGGAAAGAAAGATTTCCCTGAAGGAGACACCATATATAAAGCACTTCATCTTCTCTTTGTTATGCCTGGCACAGTTAAATGCCAACATCATCTAACAGCACAGCCTACTATTTATCTTGAGCTGACCTTGTTCTCCACAGATCACATTTCTGAGACGTGAGGAGTAAAAAGTACATTGAGACAGCTGATGAGGAATGATGGGACAATTCCATCCTCAAAAAAGACCCCAACAAATAATCAGAGTTTTTCCTGTGCTGCTTGTTGTCCAGGTTGTGACCTTTTGGCATCCAGAAACATGAAGATCTGACTGCCTACAGCTGTAACTGAACAGGTACAAACAACACCTCTGCTAATTAAGGTAGCAATTCCAAACTATTTCATTTGTTCTTATTACTGCAACTGACTTGCCTTTGATAGAGAAGAGGTAGAGTAACCAACTAGCCAGATTCTTAATCTTCCCTTCTTCGAATGTATGCAACAATGCCCAGTGGAAGCAGTCAGACTCCTTGGACCTGTACACATTTCCATAGTTGTGTTCTCAGGTGCACATCACCTTGCACTTCACAGAATCTGAAAGCACAGACTGCACACAAGACAAGGAGAAAGGCAGAATTACGGTGGGAATTTTCTCTTCCACAGGTACAACAGGTCACACAGGGCCTTTGGGCAGTCTAGGCCTATGAAAGGCATTTCTCAGCACACCCAGCTTTGTACCAGATCCAACCCCGGAACCCTTAATTCTGCTCAAAGGTGAACTGGCGTGCACCTTAAATTCATCCCACTCTTACAGTTTTCTTGGAGTTTCTGTGAATTCTGATGTAATCCAACACTGGGCTTATAAGCAAGCAGGAATTCATTATAACGGCCCTGCACAAAACCCACACTTACTATTTACCTCAGAAGTTAAATCTGTGGTTAAATTTTCAGTACCTATGAATATTGATAGCAGGCTATCAGTATGTTTTCAACCATATCTCTTAAGCAGCTTTTTATGCCACTTGTATTTTTCAAGGTGATTTTTCACCTGCAGAACCAGGTCAGAAGTATTCCTTGCATCCAGATAATCACTTCACAGTTACCAAATCTATCAGTGGCCAGACAATTCCTAAACTACTGGCACTTTTCAGGAAAAAGAAAAGGATGGGGGGAATAGTTTTTTATTTATTCAAATCAAATGTGCAGAGAATTTCATTTGATCAAATTAAACAACTGATGAAGAGTCCTAATATTGAAAAAGGAATAAGCAGGGAAACCAAAGGAAAACAATCTCTTTAATCAGTTTTGAAAGACTCATTTTGTCCCTTTCTATTTTCTCCTCTAAGTTCTAAATGTTAATGATTCTCTCACAGGGATCCCTGTCACCATTAGATTCATTACTGCTGGAGGGAGAATAGGAAGCAACGCTGGATAAAAGTCAGTACTATTTCAATGGCATTGTCACACATTTGCACAATGCAACAAATTTCCCTGAAAACTGCCCGTTACGAGATAATAAATTCTAGCGTAATTCTAATTAAAAGCAGGCAAATAGGAGTACAAAGTGAGAGAGGACTTGACCTCAGCATTCAGCTTGGTCAATAGTCACACTGGAATGAGAGAATGGGATCACACAAAATGTTGTAAATAAACAGCATTAGGAAGATGAACGTCTGTATTAGTAGGCTGTTGTAACACTTGGCCTTCTTCGAGGCTGAGAGCAAGTGCTTTGTGTGCAGCCACCTTGGTGTGAAGGCTAAGCCTGTTTATCAGCATAAACGTGGACTCTTCCACAACAACAACTGGCATTTCCACTTGGGTATTTTATTCAAAGGCCTATCTGAAAATTAGAATATTGTTTTAATACATCTCCCTCCCTAATCTCAAACTCACAAGCTAGCATAAGCCCCTTGGTTTCAGTGGTGTCTACGCCCCAGCACTGCAGTGCTTTATAGCATGTGAAGTGATATAAATGAGTGCCAGTATCTGTAGAAATATTTTGATGAACCCAAATTGACTCCAAAGTCAGAATCACAAGTTTGGCTCCCACTTATAGCCTGTCAGAAATGGGCTGACCTTCTGCTAGGATTCTGCCACTCTTTCCCTGCTCTGAGTTTCAGTTTGCAGCAAACTTTGCTTGAAGGCAATCCCATGGGGATGGTTCAGTTTGGAACAACAGAGGCATACCACAGATGTACAGAAAGTGGCAAGCTTCATCACATGCCCCAAAATATCCTAAACCATCAATATTTTCATTACTACTTACATAGATCTTCTTAAGTAACAGAAGAATGGCAAGTGAGAATTTCATGTATTTGCCAGTCCATTAGGACATGTCCATATCCTTCTAAAAAAATTTCCCCAACTAAAAACATAACTCCAGTTATCATCGTATTTTTACTTCACTCTGTTTGCTTCTTTTAGTTTTTCTCCTCAGTTTTTGGTTCATAATTTAAGATTAGATTAACTGTATCTATGCTCAATCATGTCAACTCTTTCCTTGGGAAACCAAGAAAAGCCGTTTTTAATTCAAAATTCCTGGTAGGGAAAGCTTTTGACTTCCCATTCAGTGATCTTGACTTAGAGAGTAAAAGCTTGATTAAACTTCTTAACATTACAAGGAACTCCATCTTACGCAGCCATCTTAGATCACTACGCCCCATTCTGAAACACCAACATCAGTTTGATATGTAGCCCTTTAAATTACCACAAAGTCTGTCATTGCCTTCAGTGAGGAGAACTTTAAATGTGCAAAACTGTGGTGCATACTCCTATTTTTCTCCCTGATAAGAGCAAGAACCCATTGATAAGAAACACTTAAGACTACATGTAACTGCGTATTATGCTATCGTTTACCAAGATATTCTCATCTAGCCTGGAAGAGGATGTGTTGGGAACAGCTCTTTTTCCACGTTATTCTACGTTTCCAGGGATATAAATAGAAAGTGCAATCATTTAAATCTAACTCAGCTAACATCAAGAGAAAGTCAAGCCATTCTCAAGTAAATAGCCCAGAATACATTTGAAATTTAATACTTGATAAAAGGATTAAAATGCAGCTCCAGCTATCCTGTGTTTTTCTGGGTTCCAATATCTCTTTTTCCACTTTCAATGTAAATAAATAAGTCTAATGACTCTGAAGTCACAGAAATGCATTTTAAACAGGAATTTGTCCAACGGCCATGTAACTTCTTGCTAAAAATGAGAGAATGTGCTGATGTTACAACAAAAAAGTAGCTAAAGTTTTGAAAATTACTTTCCCTATCTGAAAACTGGTTAGGATTAAGAATATTTCAACCACTGTTTATATTTGCTTAAATTAAGATAATTCATAAAGATGTAAAAAGATATTACATTGAGCCAATTTTGAAAGGTGCAGCACCTTTCTCAGCGTTGCATATGCCTCCATTTACTTGCTGACCTTCTGAACTCCTCACAATTTTTCTCAGGACCAAATTCAGACCCCCAGTGAAAAGATACAATAAGTGTTTCTCTCTGTACGGCTGTCTCACCTCAAAGACTATCAGCTGTCTGATACAGATCTTGGGAAAGTATTTTCCCATAATGGAGGAAATCTTTGCACATCATGAAATTTGAAGCACATTTGGGTAGAATATGATCACTTTCTACTTTATTTTCCCTCCAGACAGATAAGTTTGTCATGTGCTCTAGTCACGTCTACTGGTGTCAGCACACACTTCCTGACTAAGCCTTCTATCATCTAGCATAATCACTTAGACCTTCCCTGTTACACTCCATTTTCTCTTACATTCAGTGTTGTTCTCCTATCAATAGCAGGATCATTTTACGGCAAATATGAATGATTTTAACAATAATTTCTGTGGGACTTGCATTCACTCTCTCAATAGGTTTTCATTTCTAAAAATTAGAGATGATCTGATATTTAATAATAGGCTTGTTTTTCCTCAGTTAGACTTTTAAAACTAGAAATGCCCAATAGTGAAATATTATTTGGAATTTTCTTATGTTTGGAGCAGATTCAAGCAAAGTGTTTACACCAAGATGATTCACATCCAGAGAGTCAACTGCAGGAGTTACTGCATCCCCCTCTTGTTCAAGCAAAGCTCCATTCATGAATGCAGGAAACCCTGACTCAGTTTCTGTAGAGGATGATTCATGTAGGTGGATAGAGTTTTTTTTCTAATAAGGTCAATGCCAAAATACATATCACAGAATCATACAATAATTTAGTTTGGATGGGACCTAAGGAGATTTTTTAGTCCAATCTCCAGCTCAAAGCAGAGTCAGATAAGGCAAGTTAGAGCTCTATCCAAACAGGTCTTAGCAACTTCAAAGAGTGGAGACAGAGTAACCTGATCCACTGTTAAATTATCTGCACAATGAAATAGCATTTCCTCCCATCCATCTACATCCTCTGTTCCTTCGTTCTTTTCTCCCTGATGCACCATGCATCACTAAGAGGAGCCAGGCTCCATGTTCTCCGAAGCCCTTTTCTTCATGTTAAAACACCAGTTCCCCTGAGCCTCCGATCATCCTCTGCTGAGCTTGCTCTAGTTTGACAGTGTCTTGTTTGTATTTGAGGGCCCACAGTACACACCAATACTCCAGATGTGGACTAGCAAGGCTCAGCAAAGGGGAAATAACCCTTCTGATCAATCTACTGGCTGTGCTCCTGTTAATACAGTCCCAGAAGCTGTTGGCCTTCCTGGAATTTTTAAGGCTCACACTAGCCATTTCTCCAGCCTATCTTCTTCTGAATGGCAGTCCTACCATCAGTCACCTCAACTGCTCCCTGAATTTGGCATTACCTGCTAATGTCATGAAAGCACTCTGTTGCCTCTTCTAGGGTAGGCATTTGTAAGGATATTAAGAACGTTGACCTCTCAAATACAAGAGATTCTGGCTCTACAGGGAATCCCAATTGCACAAAATTATTTTTTGTGAAGTCAGCAATTCCTAAATAAGGGACTAAAATAAGCTGTAAATTTATTTGCTGAAAGAAGGTCCAGATCACTCAATTCTTGCACAGATTGGTAATTACATTACGTTTGGCAATGAAATACTTGATGCTAGCAGACTCAGCAATTACTGCTGGGTTAATAAACACACAAGGCACTGATCATTTTTTTCTGTTAGAGAACTGCTATTCACCTTTCCAGTCTTCAGCCAATCATAATGTGCTGGAACATACCATTCCTTTTCTCACAGATAACAAAGGGCTGATAACAAAAATTTTGTCCAATCTCATTTTCCTGTGGGAAACCTCTGCTGAGCTGAAAGTAATAAAATCTAAGTCCATACTGAGGATATAAAATCTCCTTATACCAGAACACGTAGAGTCTGTCATCTTTTGTCAAAAGAAGCAATTAGGGAAATGATGTAGTGAAGACTGCTTCAGAGATAAGGATGAAATAACCTCAGGAGATTCCATCTAGTATTAACACCTTTCCTTTTTGATTTTATGCTGCTACAGAAGTATTATATTTAACTAGTGGTACCTTACAATTTCTATCACTTTTCTCTTTTTGCTTTGTTAGTTCATAAAGCAACACACAAAACAGACATCAATATTTCATGCACAGAGCTCCTACTTACATCAACAAGAGTACACTCATCTAAGGTTAATCCACAAAAGGCACAGCCAACAAAGCTCCTGAACTCAAGTCATTGTACCTTTTCTGAAACAGAATAAGAAGTGCACTTGCCAGGCAAGTTATGGCTATGGTGAGTATTTTTTTTCTTCCCCAAGGATTTGTGTGCAACTAAAGGAGAACTCCACAGGTTACTAATTCAGAGCCTCAATGCCCTAACTCTTCCAGAGACTCTGGGAGATTTTGGTCACAGAATACACCTTGTGCCTCTCTTTCTTCTCCAGTCCTTTGTCTGTTTGGGCTGTAGATACTCTGTGACAGTCTCTTGTTACATGTGTAGGTCACATACAAATAACAGACCTTTTTATTGGCAGCCACTTTGTGAACCACATGGCCCTTGAAACACTATTCCTCCAGAGAAGCAAGATCTGCCACCGCTTCTGACATAATAATACACCAGCCCTCCTGAACTTCCAGTATTCATGAAAGTAAAGAAGTTGTCAAAGTACTTTTTGCTTCATCATTTCATCAGGTTACAGATTAGGGACAATATCAGGTGCGTCAGCCATGCTAACAGCAACAAAGCAAAAGTTTTAGGATCCTTTTCTCTCAAGACACAAGGAAGCAGCAGCAGTGGCATCTGCAAAGTATGGGCATAGCAGGGCACCTCCAATCCCTCCTCCTCTTTCCACGGGAATGAAACAAAACCAGCAGCCCTAACAGCACAATTCAGCAGCCTACCAGAGAAATTCCACTGAGCCACCTGCTTGGTATTACAATCACCTTAAACATCCCTTTTGCAAAATACTTACCAAACTGAGCCAAAACACTGTGGGTAGCACATTTCTAGCCAACTCTCCAGTCCCTCATCTGCACCCCTATCCCTCATAAAAAAAATCATAAAACAGTGCTGTAACAATCTAGGGCCTTTTCAAGTAGCCAACACAAGTAAACACAAATACAGAATCCTCATTTGAATTCAATGAATAACAAAGCAGGTTTTCAAATAAATGTTGCATGGCTGCAATTTTTGCCAGTCTAGCATTTTCTTTACATGATCCAAAAATCAGGGAAAGTTAATGTAAACAGACTGCCAAGGAGATGGTCAGCTTAGCATCACAGGCAGACATTATTGTACGAAGCCTGTCCACACTGCAGTAAAAATACAGAACCACGCAGTTTGCTTACTCCCACCTCAGATCAAGAGAGGTCATCAAGAAGATATTGCATTTGTATGCTGAAAGTCTGATCAACGGCATTCAGCTACTGGCAACACAAGGTGTTTGCTGTTTTCAGTGATGCACCCTAAAATATCAGAAAACATCACTAGGGAAATACTAGCTAAGAAAATGTAGAGAAATTGAGCAGTTTTGTCTCTTTAAGAAACGTTGTTCAAAAGATACACAAACAATGATCAGCATTGTCTACAAATCAAAATGTTTGTCATGACAGTATCTTAATCACCTATTAAGACTTTAGTCTGAAAAAAACTGCACCCTATTTTGCACCAGTTGCAATTCAAGTTACATGATGAGTTACATTTTCAGTAGCAAATCCTGTCAAGTCAGAAAGATGCAAAGATGAAGATCTAATGCAATAATGTGGGGTTAGGTAGATTTGCTAAAAACTTCTGTGCTTAAATGACAGAAACAAAACCGAAGTATGTGGGGAATATGAGAACAAAAGCAAGCGTATGAAAGGTTAGGAGACAGTAGAGATGCAGGCATAAGGATACAACTATGAGAATGGGCGGTAGTCATGGTTGAAGATACTGAATATGAAAAAGGTTTTATCAACATACATCTATCAGTCTGATATTCAGTATCAGATCTGCCTACCTTTACATTAGAAATTACTGGCATATGTATCTACATATTCATGCCTTTTGGTGATCTTGATCATTTTTACCTAGGTGCACTGATTTACTATATATGTGTACATATAGTAAATACATCCACAAATGTATGTAAAGATTCACATACTCTTGTGCAGGGTTAGAGATTATGCTCCATCAACTTAAAGCTTAAAAAAAAAAAACAACATTTAGGTGCCATGCCTTCAGAACATCTAGATATGCATACAGCGATGAAGTAGCCAAAAGTACAGGGACAAGGAGGCATTGCTGTTTGGTTCAGTCCTTCATGAACTGCTCACTAGTGAAGGAAATGCAATGTATCCATCTGATGCATCACAATGATGTATCAGCCCTCCTGTTCATGGCTTGGACAGGTGTACAGTTCTCAATGGCCAGTCTCAGAGTCACAATGAATTGAGTTAAACATAGTAGGTAGCTGGTCACTGGTGGTACTCTCTAGGGGTCAGTCTCAAGTCCAGTTTTATTTTTTAATCGATGATTTTGCCCAGAGAGGTTGTAGAGCCTCCCTCTATGGAAATATTCAAGACTCACCTGGATGCCTACCTGTGTGACCTCTTGTATAGTACTTGCTTTAGCAGGGGAGCTGGACTCAATGATCTCTTGAGGGCCCTTCCAACCCCTGCAAAACTGTGATTTATGTGTGACAATTGCATGCACGCACAGCAAGTCTGCAGACAATATTAAGTTGGGCAGGACTGTTGATCTGCTTGAAGGTAGAAAGCCTTCCAGAAGAATCTGAGTAGATTACATCAAGTGCAGTTACATGAAGTTCAGTAAGACTAAGCACTGGGTCTTGCACTGAGGTCATAACAACCCCCTGCAGTGTTATAGCCTTGGGGAAGAGCAGCTAGAAATTTGCTGGGGGGAAAAAAAAAAAAAAACAACACAAAAAAACCCCTTGAGATTGCCAGTCAACAGCTGGCAGTGTGCCCAGGTGGCCAAAGAGGCTAATGGCATCCTGGCCTGCATCAGAAATACCATGGCTAGCAGGACTAGGGAAGTGATTGTCCCTCTATACTCAGCCCCGGTGAGAGCGCAACCTGAATGTTGTGTTCAGTTTGGGTCCCTCACTACAAGCATAAAGAGTTGCTTGAGCATGTGTAGAGAAGAGCAAAGAAGCTGCTGAAGGGATTACAAGACAGCAGTTATGAGGAGCAGCTGAAGGCACTGAGATATTTTAGTACAGAGAAGAAGAGGCCAAGAGGAGATCCGTTTGCTCTCTACAACCACCTGAAAGGAGGCTGCAGGTCTCTTTTTCAGTTGGTATGTGATAGGACACTTGAGGCAACAGCTTCAAATTGCACTAGGGGAGATTTAGATTAGAAATCTGGAAGAATTTTCTTAATGGTTTGACTTTGAATAGCCTGCCCAGGGAGGTGGTAGAATCCCATCCCTGAAAATATTTCAGAGATGTAAGGACTTGGCACTAAGGTATATGGTTTAGCTGATGGGACTCAGTAAGACAGATTGATGTTTGGACTCAATGGATCTTGAAGGTCTTCTCCAACCCAGATGATTCTATAGCTTTTTTTAATTAATATTGGTGGACCCACACAAATGACATCCCAGTTGGTCATGGCCAGGTTTGAGTAATACTGCCACATGTTCTTCTCCAGCTGCTACAAACTATATTTTTATATAGAATGAGGTCGCTAGAGCCTGAGAAAGGCAAGATTGCAGAAGTATGCAGATACTGGTAGAATCCAGTAATAGAAAAAAATGAAGCTGGCTGGTCTGAAGCCCAACCTGCAGCTGGAGACAAGAAGCTCCATGGGATAGAACATGGCTGAAATCTCACACCAGCCACTACTGAAAAACAAGGAGGAGTGAGAATAGAACCATACGATTTTAGCAGACATAGCTGTGTTGGAAGGTGGCAATGCCTGCCACCTAGTGACTCTATGCCAAAGATCAATTGCAGGACTTTCCAGTATTGTAGGGATAAGGCTACAAGAGCTTATTTTAGAGTTCTACGTAGTGGGAAGCTACTGACATAGCTGCATGACCACTCTTCAGTCGCTGGCGAGAAGCAGGTATATGTATCTAGATATTCATATCTTTTGGTGATCCACAAAGTTAGCCCCAGTGACCAGCTCCCGTGTAGATGAAATGATTCTAATCCTCATGAAGTTGTTCTAAGAATGAAACAAAAATTGCTAAAATGCATATACTTGGGTCACTTAGAAAAAAGGGGTTATTCTACTTATGAAGAAGCAAAATTGCATCTGACAGTTTCTTGGTGATATTAGGCAAAGTATTCATAGGTAGGCCAATAGTCACATACAGAAGGAAAAATGGAACTCACCCAACTGGTGAAGGGGCTCTATGGCTATGCAGCACGCCCTCACAAGCAGCAGCCAACGTCCAACAGACACCCTCCTCTCAGTGGCTGGTCCTTATATGAGCCCAGGCTGGCTCCACTCTGGGTCCACCCCTTCTGGTCACATGGGAAACACAGGTACAAACAATTTGGCTGTGCTCCCCAGGCAAGCCGCCCCTTCACCAGTTCAAGGCACAACCTAACAGTTCCCCTAGAGGGGTCTAGCATCCCCTGTTCCATAACAAGTGCCTATCACATGACAAAGCCAGGTGAGAAATAAGGAACCTACTAGAAGATAAGAAACCGAGTCGTAACTTGTGTGTTTGTCTTCTTCCATGAAGAAGTATCATGATGATCAGACAAAACTGTGATGCTCACTGTAGAAACGTAAGATCTGGGGGCCTTGTGTACTGCCTGCCATTGTTCATTTCTCTGTCCTGGTGGAGAAAAATAACTACTTGCAGGAAAACAAAAAGGAACGTCTATTAAGTAGATAGCTGGCACTTACTAATGACTTTTTCCTCTGAGGGAAACAATAGTCAGAGGTCCCTGGCACTGCCTAAATATTGAAGCCAGGGGGACGGTAGCATTACATCAGGCAATTACATGTGTAGACAGACTTACGATAAGGATTCACCTGTGCAAATGTATCTTCACTTCTCAAAGATTCCTTGTGAATCTTCACGTGAGTACTTTTGTTACTGTTAACTGATCTTCTCTGATTACGTCAAGAAGGGATATTTCTGCTTCAAATATACAGCTATCTAAAAGCAGGAACTGGCAGTGTTCAGCTAGTGCTGAATCATCACAAGGTGTTTGTAGAATTCATCATCATTTAAAAAATACATAAAGATAGAATGAGGTTTTTTAATATTAAAATATCATTTTTTTTCTATTAGTTAATGCAGTTAACATATGTGTGCTGCACAGTAATTAATCTTCCTAGCAGTATCTTGATAGACCACATTTCTACTAGAGGGCTTTCCTTAGCACTACATAAAATGGAATTTTTGAAAGGTCAGTTGATGTTGCAGAAGCCCTAGCAGTAACTTATGCTTAGATTGTTAATACAATGGCATTTCTTAAACAACCCGTTAGAATTTAATTATATTACCTTATGCTACAGTAACCAGCATTAGCTCAGGTTAAAGCAAAAATAATTTAGTTTAAATCTTCCATGCAAGATACTACATAGCACAGTCTCTGTGAGTGATAATTTGCCAGGAACACTCAGGAATCCTATTAGATCTCTTTACTTGGAAGCCAGAACAGATACCAGAAACAGCAAAAATTACAAGCTTACTTCACTGATTCATAAGTGTAAAATACTGAAAAAACCATTGGCAGCGATGTTTGAATTTAACTAATAATATTCTGTCAAAATTAGCGATTTAGAAATAAGATACTCAAAACAATAATTTGAGAATCCTCATTTGCCAAATACATTCTATGCAAAAGATTTACATTTAAAATGATCATATGTGCAGTCATCACTGAGAATATTAACTAGTACTTTCTCTTTCATTCACACCATAAACAACTTTTTGGAAAGAAATTCTACAAATGAATCCAAGAAACTGAAGACTTCATTACTTTGGGGGCAGGCAGTCAAACCTTCTTTTAGTCATTAATATCTGGAAATGACTTGTCTCTCTTCAGTTATTTGACACTGCTTTTGAAAACTATAGCATCTGATACCGTGACAAAGATTTACAGAAGCAATGATATGAGGAGAGACTTAACATATAACAACATTATCATGATCCACTGCAAGTAATATGGCTAAACAAATCTAGTGATTGTTATTTACAAGTAGCTATATAGTGATGACACCAAGAATTTGACAGAGAATTCACCAGAAAGCCATGAAAACAGCACCTTATCTACACGTACCATGACAGTTAAAGAACTTGAAGCAAATAAAACATTCTTTTCTTGCACAAGTAAAGCATCTCTCTCCATCAGGGGTGGTTTAACTGCATTAGAAATGAATGAAGATATTTAGATTGTTATTGTTAGTAATTTGGAAGACCAAACAAGACACATGAATCAGAAAATTCTGTGATAACAGCTTAGCTGAATGAAAACATTTCAACTGTTCCTGAGATTACATAATATGAATACATTCCTTCATTCAGTAAATACTAGATATTCCTTTCCTGAGTGGTCCTATTCCCACCTGGGGGAAGCAAGAACAATGAGCTTCTTCTAGAGAAAGGGTATTAAAAATCCCAATGATTTCCACATAGCACACCTGATGTGTTTGTAACAGGGTACCCACTGAATGAAAATTAGTTCCCATGGTTCTCTTGAGCTAGATGTTTCCACTTGACCATTTATGGGTCAGCAGTTTAAAAAACAAAAGGAAAAAAAAAACAAAAAAACATTAACAACAAAACAACTGCCACCAAACTCAGCCTATTGTTATGATATATGAAGACTCTTCTCTGCTGTTATAAGAGGCATTTTTCCTCAATTAATTCCAATTTTACTTTATTTTTTACCTAAAAGCTGGGATGTTTTCAACTGTTGTTTAAGTTGTTGTTATTTTATTTTAGTTACTGACTTTCAAGTTATCATACAAAAGATACAGATCAGTCACAACCTTTTTCATTGTGCTTCTTACAGAGAGGAAGATCTCTGAAAGTGTGGTTGGCAGCAGTTCTAATATTTCCAAGCCAAATCCACTAAAAGCCAGGAAAAACAACAGTACATAATTTCCTTCAGCAGCTACTCTTCTATGCCCTTTTCCAGTCACCATCATCTTTCTCCCACACCATCTGTTTTCTGTGCCTTGGACTACTTGTGATTTTGGCGTCTACCCTATCTAAACCTTCCTCTAAACTTCCAGACTGTGGACTCATGCTCCACTGTCCTCTTCCCACATATGTGCTCCCCAAACCCTTCGTACAGCTCAAAGAGGAACTTCTCACCATTTTCTTTTTTTCCCCCAGCGCCAAAAGCTTAACTTTGAGTATTGCCTACTCCATGGCTCTCCTTCCTGAGGTTCTTCGTCTGTGCTCTCCACGCTCCAGCTCTTACTATTTCTCTATCTTATGTTAATGAATCCCATTCACTAAATTCTGTAGCCAACCTCTATAATCCTCATCAGTGTCTTGCCACATCACTAATACTGCTAGTTATCTAAATACTACTAGTTATCTTCTCTTACTACTTCACAGCCTCTTTTCCATTCCTAATACCCTCACTGATTTACAAATTCTAACTGCTCAACAATCACAGAATTACAAATTGATTTTTTTTCCCTTGTTTCTAATTCATTCCATGAAAAAAAAAGGAGGCAGGACTCAGACTCTACAGAAAAGTTTCTAACTTTCCTGTTTGATCTACTACTGACATCATGGCCACTGAGATGATTCAACAGTTGCTGTAAGTTGCACTACTGGTTGATGTCATGCTAGACACTCTTTTAAGACAAATAAAGCAGTCATACTGCCAAATTACCTGCATTTTCCTACACTGAGCAGTACGATTTCCTTAAATTCCGTTTCACAATCTCATTTCTACCATTTCCCTTGTGGTACATCTTATTATCACCAGCACAGCCAGAGGAACTGAGCAGCTCTGGGGACTTGTAAATGGAAAGAGAACAGTGGAAGTAAATTATGCTGTGAAAAGGATAGTGAGATTGATGGAGACTGCTCATTTTGGTACTGAAATTACTTGTAGGATGAGTAGCTTCTGAAGAAAATATAATTTTATGCCATGGTACTCTACCCAAGGTGCTTGCACACCAAAACACATTCTCAAGTTCAAAAAACGTTTGCTAAGCTTTGATTATATAGCCTGGAAACTCCAGTTACGCTACAAGCCTGTTTATAGCGTCATTCATTCTGTGCATGAGATGTTCTCACTGCAATTTTTATTAGCCTTTAGAGCATGTTTCCATGTCTCCTTTGTAAGGAAAGTACTGGATGACTCAGCAAGCAGTTTGCTGCAACCCTATTGCCCATAAGCCCATTACTGATACAATCAATTTAGCTGCAACTACAACCAGGTTGCTTTATCATAAAATCCCTGAAGTATAAGCTTGCAGTGCACTGAGAATTCATGGTTCAGGCTCTTAAATAGTTACTGCATCTAAGATTGAATGACTACAGCATTTCAGAAATGATGAAAATAATTTAAAATAAAATTACTGCAATGAAGGTTAAAATAATTACTAGGGCATGGGGGTAGTGGTGTTGGGAGGTGACACATGCTATTTTTGTATTTATTCTTCTCCTAAATCATTCTTGGTCTGGAAGGATAAATGAAAGACTTCTAGCAATTTTTGACATATAAATGCAGATCAGCTTATGTTCTTACCTCTCCAATTCCTAATATTTGTGGGGGAAGGGCACTGTCATTCGAAAATATGCATATTTTCAAACTTTAACATGCACCTGAGCCAGCAATATGCATCTAATCAGATCTTCACTATAATGCATATATTTAAGTGCAAATTTAGAACAGAAACACATTCTTTCTGAAATACACTTGTAACACCTCTGTCAGTTTCAATTAAAGCTAATTTCTCAGAAGCCTACTGACTGCCCTCAAATAGGGGCTCTAGAACCTGTTATTTCCTATGTCATGAAACATCTATTATAAAGCATATGTCACCAACATATAGCATATATAGGATGTGAGCATATCCAGGTTGAGAGCCAAATATACCAGAAGATATCAAGCTGCTTGGTTGTCTCAAGTTTAGGGTGCACAGCTTCTGACAAGGAGAAAGTTAGATTGTATTATAAGGACGGGTGACCAAGCTCACTTTGGATACAGTTTTGAAGTGGCATAGATAGTACCCATGTCCCTTACAGAGGCTGGCCGCAGCTAAATGAGTCAATGCTTGTCACTGCTTGGCTGGGAGGTTCTTTCCACCATTTTCATTATTTTGAAGTATTTCTGTAATGGTCTGAGGAAAATTACAGTTCCCTTTAAAATAACTTGAATCATGTAGCAGAAGAGTAATCTGTCAGTATATTTGCTGTAGTTTGAATAAATTGATTTTGCTATGCAAGAAAGGAAAGGAATTGATATGTAAGAGATACATAAGTATATGCAACTAAACATTTAAAAAACAGATTATATTGTTGTAAAGTAAGAGCACTGTGTTTAACATATCAATAATTGTGCACGCTACAGAAATAGGCAAATTCCACCAAATACCCTTCATATTCTGCAATCAGCATAAAACCCTGTCTAAATTCTCCAGTAGATTCATTGCATTGTACCAGTCAGTTGTCTAATCCACACACACGTTTCCATTTCCACAATATATTACGCTTCACAATACGACATGTTTTTAACAAGAAAGGCTTGTGCAGTTTACTTTGAGACAGGATGCTTTTCACGTCTCATAATGATCAAAATTGCCACCATTAAGGAAAGCGTTCCACTGCATTCAAACACACTCCCCCAAGAAATACGATTTATTAACACGACTCAAAAAAATCTCTATAATCCCAAATGGCCTAAGGCATGCTGCAGACTCCAATCCTAGCCCTCAGCAAATCCATGAGTATTTATGACTTCTGTGTGACTTAAGTCAAGCCCCACATCCCATAATGACCATGTCATGATATGACATATCCTCTGCCAATGAATATTATCAGTTTGATAGCCTATGCCTCTACAGCACTTTACTCTTCATTGAGCTGCTTAAGACATGGGTTGGTTATATAAATAATAAGGAATAGATGTGGAGGTTTAAGCTGCAAGCAGAAAATAAATTAATACACGAACATTTGGCTAGAATTTATTTTCACCTCATTAGCTGATCATTTCAACAGCATGCCTATTTGCAAACATTTCCAGTTATACAATTGAAACATACTGAAAATCACTCCAGCTTGCATGAATAAAAGCATCTGAACTGACAGAAACGTGCAACTCTGCTCTCTGTTCCACCAACCCATACGTCTTTGGCTCTCTGCATTAAAGGTCAAGTTACCAAACTGGGCTGAACGCCAGAGTTTTTATATATTCAGTGACCTCCTATGGCTAGATCTCTGAACATGAATATTATCAACTGGCTGTATTTTACATAACGTTATTGGCTATAAAGAGCTACAGGAATAGCCTGTTCCCCTGCCAGCTGTAATAACTAAATGAAATGAAACCAACCCAAACTCATCCCAAATTCACGCAACATTGCAGAGAGGAGGCATTTCATGGGGATCTATTCATAACAAAACACTGCACTACAGGTCCCATCTGCACAGAAGGGACTAAAAAAGTACTGTTTTATTAAAGGACTGTCACAGGCCTTCTGTGACTTCTGTTTCATTAGAGGCTTTTGGGATTTCTGACCAAAGTGTGGTAGGAAGCAAAAACTTGAAATTTCAAATTGTCCTTTTCCAGAAACAACTCACAGAAACAGCCGTGTGTACTGATGGTGGCACTAGGAACGCCCACTCCCTACTTCTTCAGTTCACAACATATTCTTGACAAATTTCTGAACCAGTATCTTAGCTTTTTTTTTTGGGGGGGGGGGGGATGGGAAGGAATGCATCTTCTGCTGAGATATCAACTTTCAAATTGAAAATTTCATTTACAATTGGAAAATTATAATTTACCATAATTGGAAAAAATAAAATTGTTCCAATGCTTAATTACCCTCCCTGCTGAAAGATTAGTTCTTTAACCACATCATATGCTCATGTTGTCCTGAAACTCTCTCTTTTTTTTTTTCTTTTTTTTTTTCCCCAACAACATTTTCAGACAGTATGTCTGATGTGAGCACTGATTTGAACTATCTCTTCCAACATCATCCCATTTTGGTCAAATGCTTTAAAAAGCAGAGATGGGGTTTTGCTGTATTAAGATCCCTCCTGTGCCTGAGAGAGACAAGGAGCAAGCCTCTGGCTGAGCAAGGTGACACCTGTGCATATGACAACCAGCAGCCTCTTTCTTACAGAAGTCCCATTCTAATGGGATTTTTGAACAAAGATTTCCATTTAGGAGTACCTCCTTCTTATACAGAAAGATATTGTTGCCTTTCTCTCTCCAGTGAGCCTATTGCCCATTCCATTCCCCTTTCAAAGGGGAAAAAAGGAGGAGACAGCTCACACAGTCTGCTGGGCTTCGGGGCTCAGAATGAAAGCAGGATCCTAGTTAACATCTGCAAAATGACATTACAAAAAATACTTATGTGAAACCTCTAATTAACATTAATTGTACCAAAATAAAATTGCCATGAAAATACTCAGATGCCTGATAATTGTAACAGGCATCTTTTTGTTCTTTAGCAACTAACAAACTAACAAAAATACTGGTCAAGTTTTCTTCTTTCTTCCAGAAGGATCTTAGATTCAGACCATGAGATCACTACCAGGAACCTGGCATAAGAGCAATACCTTTTCTTTTCCCAAACACAATACCATACAGAGAGCGATACCTATGTTTTTAAAAAGCTTACTTCTAAGTACAGGATAAATTGATGATTTCAGTGAAAAACTCAGTAAAAACTGAGCACTCATCCATGCCTGCACGTAGCCACATTCAGAACGGAATGTCTCACGAATGACTTTAGAATGAAAATGTCAGAAAAACAGTTTTTAGCTTGCTCAAGTAAGCGTGGGCCTCACAAGAATAAACTTATCCTAATAAACTCCATCTTAATGTCAAAAACAATTAAAAATAAAAGGACAAGAAAGTAGCGAAATTCAATGATTTGAGAAAGTCTGTGCACAAAAACATGTACCACAAAGGCTAATGAAAGATGTTCGTCGTTGTTAAATGAAATCCAAGTAATTCTGTGGTGAGGAACTTGAAAGGCTGGGCACTACGAAGTGCCAGCTGAATATTAACTTCAAGAATATGGTGTTTTATGCCATGAAATAAAGCTATAAAGTACACTGACGTGAGCAGCCATCCCTCCTTCAGAGTTTCAATAATCAGAGAGTAATTAATTCAAGAACCATCAATGTCAATCTTTATTTCTTCAGTCACGTGAAATAAAATGAGTATCAAGGAGGGAAGGGGGGAAACCTTCATGGTAGTAGAAGCATAAAATAGAGAAGAGAGGCTACACAAATATTTTCTTATAATAAAAATGTTGGAAACCAGATTATTCTCTTTCTTCAATAAAATATTTATCAGCCAAAGTAGAGCTTTCTGTTAATCAGTCATTAACAGACAGAAAAATAAATAAGTAGAGGCCTTAGTACTGAATGCTGTAGAAGTAAAAATTCTCAGCTATACGTGCAATGCGTCTTCACAGACCCAGAGCATCTGCAGCTCACCTTCAATGAGACCATCCATAGAAGCCATCATGACCATAAATTCAGACCCTAAGAATGGAAGGCTAAAATACTACAACTATTGTTCCTTTGATAACACAGACACTCTTATATTTTCCATTAAAAACAAAAAATAAAAATAAAGAGAAATAAACCCCACAACAATTGTTTATATAAACCAAGGCAAAAAACCCCATAGATTGCTTGCTGCTAACTAGGTGAGAGGGGCTGAATCTTACAGGACAACTCTCAGTTGCCGCCGTTTAATGGATGACTGCAAGGTATTCCAGTTATTGTAGAAAAGGCTGCAAAAAAACTTCTGCTGTTTTTCAGAGGCTTCTCAATGACAAACGAGATTGCAACAGTTACTTATTTCAAAGAAAAAAAAAAGGAAAAAGAAAGGAATGAATCACCTGGATTTGAAAGAACCTATCCTCTATCAGAATGCAGTACTCCTGGTATATTACCCAAACACTGAAAGATGTCTGCCAGGTGCTTATTAGAGTTATTCATTTTAATGGAATTGTACACAAGAATGAGCACTAAACACACCATTTATTTATCTGACTAATCTTTACAACACCTGCTGCCATGGCTATTTATTAGAGGCAGTAATGCAAATCAGCAAACACAATGCTGGAAAAAAAGCATAATTAAAAACAAACAACCAAATCAAATGGCAAGCAGCTGAGGAGAGCCTTTCAGTGTGTCCTGAAAATATCTGCTGCCCAGGCACTGCTGGGCTGTCCAGGAAATGCAGTCCCCCAAGTACAAAGCCTTGAAAAGAGGACATCCTGTTGCTAGTCTCATAAGGGGACTGGTTCTGATCTCAGCTCAGCATAGGACCTAGAAAAATTCTCCTAAACTCCATGAAGCTTGGTGTGTGAGTACATTTTCCCAGTGTATTGGTGGGCTGCTCAAGCTTCTGTGGTACTCAAGAAATTCTTCAGCCTCAGCCACAAGCTTGTGCGCTCCCCACTCAACCTCCTCCAACCAGGAAATACCATGGACAAGGGTTCCTCGATGAGCTGCCCGCATCATCTGCCTCCTCTGAGCCCCTCCCTGGGGCCCTAGAAGTGCTTGCAAATAAAATGCTAAGTTGATGTACGGGTCAGCATATTGGCTTTACATGCTTTCACTTGGTTTTGGCTTTAAACTCTTTAAAAGGTAAATCCAACTGAGTGAAAGATCTGACTAATCAAAAGTAATTGGAAAGCAAGTATTTCATCTTCGGCAAATCTGCTGTCTAGCATATAGATGTGAAGTATCAGCTGGAAAATATATCTAGACAGGGGCTACACGTAATGCATTCATACAAATTCCTAGTGTAACTCCGGCTGGAGATTTGGGTAGAACATGTTAAATTCAGATTTCAAATTTATCTCATTATTTAGGTCAACTGAATGATCTTAATTTCTGCAGATTTCAGCTTTTGAGCTCCCAGTTCTTTAGACCAGAATAAAAAGCATAAAGGTTTCATTCCTTACCTGAGTTCATACTTTATCACCAGTGTAAACCTTGGATATGTTGATGTTTTAATTACAGTAATAAGCGTGCCTTATGCTCTAAACTAGCAAGAGGGAGTTTCAGCACATGGGGCAGGCAATGAAACATGCTCATTCCTGTTGAGCACTCAAAAGTGTGCATTTCACTCTAGCGTGGATCTCTGCATTGTGCCACTGCTGGCTGAAGCAGACAGCATTCCTCATTACTCAAACAAAGAGCCAATCTTAACGACAGACAATTTTAGAAAATTAATTTCTGTACGTGAGTCTTTACATCTCATCCGACCAAAACTAAAAACAGCCTATAAAATACACTCATAAAGCAGTCACCAGCTTTGTGTGTTCTAAAACACTGTTTTTAATGTTTATTTTACACTGCTAGAATAGTCATTTATTTTCCATGGAGTACAGTAATTACATTCTACCCAAAGTTTTAACATTACACATCTTAATTATTTACAGCATTATGTGTTTAATGGTGTATTGTATTACTTACTTTGGGTAATATCTCCAACATTATGATACATCAAGCCAGGCAATAAAATTATTATGCAGAGAGAGACAGCTTATCACTTACCCTTCATTGCTGGTGGCCCTACTTGCCTTCTGAGTAATTCCCCTCTTTAATTTAGTCAGCTGCCCAGAAGGGTTTTCTACAAAACTTTCTGAGGACCTCAGACTTAACTCAGTGTGAAAAAGAAAGGGCATACCATGCAATTTAGGTTTAATGAATGTATGACTGATATGTTTGTCCTCTGATGGATGATTTTGCGTTCACAAAACACCTAAAAATGAAGCCTTTCAGCAAAAAATGCAAACATGCAGACTGCAGGAGCATGATGACTCAGGAATTTGTTTTCTCCTTTGGTAATTCACACTAGCTTTCCCCTTTGGTTATCTAAATTTGTAGGTGTTGTAAAAAAAAATCATTTGCAATGAACACCAGATTTCTCTGAATCATTTTCCTACAATAACAAGCATTAAAATACATAAACTCACTACAGAATTTTAAAATACCCAAACAAAAACATGATTAAGTTTAGAATTTGGGTTTCAAGTACACTTTGAAAACCCAGCAGAACAATGTTTTCTGGAAGTGCAGTTTTCAAAACCACTGAAATATTAAGGATTTAAAGATTCTAACTGGATGCTACTGTTGACAACAATGCCGAAAGTAAGTACTCTGGGAAGGAAAAAAAAATGCAAGAGTAAGGTGAAGCCACTGTGTGCTTACAATACCATCTTTTCTCTTCTCACCAAATCCTACATCTCCGTACTGCTCTGCACTCAGCCACATGCTACTGCAGCATTTCTCAGATAAGTAGCAAAAAAGATGCAAAGCAGTAAAAGTTATTGACAGAGGTCTCAAAGGTTTTATACAGACTGATAATATTCATTTTCTTCAAGGATAACAAGTAGAACCAGCAATGCCAGTAACCACGCTGAAATATTATACAGAGGATGGAGTCATATCTCTTTATCTCACAGCAGTTCCTGGGGTGGATCAGTTTGGGGCTCTTCACTACAAGAAAGACACTGAGGCACTGGAGCATGCCCAGAGAAGGGCAGCGAAGCTGTGAGGAGTCTGGAGCACAAGTCTTGAGAGGAACAGCTGAGGGAGCTAGGATTGTTTAGTCTGGAGAAGAGGAGGCTCACTCTCTTATCACTCTCTACAACTACCTGATAGGAGATTGTGGTGAGGTGAGGGTCGGCCTCTTCTCTCACATAACTAGTGATAGGATGAGAGGGGATGGGGAGATGGCCTCACAGTGCACCAGGGGAGGTTCAGACTGGATATTAGAAAAAATTTCTTCTCTGAAACAGAGGTCAGGCACTAGAATAGGCTGCTCAGGAAAGCAGTGGAATCACTGTCTCTGGAGGTGTTCAAGAAACTTTTAGATGTTGTACTAATGAACGTGGTTTAATGGAGAAATTTTGGTGACAGGTGGACTGGATGATCTTGGAGGTCTTTTCCAACCTTTGAGATTCTATGATCAGTGGCCCCACCTCATTCAACCACAAGTCTCCCTCGATCTTCAGCCTTATCCTTCCTTTTCCTCCCTGCTTGCAAACATTAAGGCAACAAGATCGTGCAGTTCTTCACCTTCCTCTACGCTGCCTCATAATGGCCCAGCATCCAGTGCTTTTGGGGAGCAAGGACAGAGGGGAACACAAAGCAGGGTCAGGCGAGCAGACAGTAGGAACACAGTTATCTGCTAGAAGAGCAAGATTTGCCTTGGGCTTAGTACTTGAAGTACTGGAGGATGTGTCTTGCAAATCTATTCTGGTGCAATGCAAAACTGAATTTTGGCTCAAAAGATTTCAAAAAGTTCTACTCAAGGAGGAAAAAAAACAACACAGGAGTGGAGGTGGGAAATGCAACATCAGTCAGGGCACTGCCTTTCCAACAGAAGTAACAAATTCATAGAGAAAAATTTAAAAGCTAGTAAAGGAATAGATAAAGTACAGGAGCTCTGAACCAAAAGGGTGAACCACAAAGCTAGCAGGCTGCAAGGGCAGGAATTCAATTATATTTGCCTTTCATATCGTTTCTAATAACTAAGGATGTGTTGAAGCAAAAGTATGAGGTACTCTGATCTAAGATGTATAAATTTATGCTCTGATAAATAAAACACCTCTGAAGAGAAAAGAGAGGAAATTTGCAAGAGAAGTTTAAAAGGAAATAATTATGCCTTATTGCAAGGCATGTTAGCAGTATGCTAATCAGGAACTCTAAAAACAGACACTGATTAAGAAGGTAGGATTTTTTTTTCCTAAGACAGATGTGGCATTGGAAATGTAAAGGTACCACTGACACCAGATTCAGATAGAAGCATCCCAAGAAACAAAGAGCTTTCCTGCATAGCACAGTGTGGTGTGGAGATCATTTGACTATCTGTAAATCTGCCTCATACTCAACTTCCCAGTCCAGGCAGAACCATGACTGCTGGCATTCACTTTCCCGACCTCTTCCCTTCGCTTGTCTCCTGTCAAGTATTTTAAGTGGCAATTATTTGCCGTGGAACCAAGCAGACTAGCACACCCACTGGAAATCCATCTTCTATTCAAATATTTTATTTAAGTATGTAATACCATACAGCAAGAGGAGTTGCTTACACCCTTGCCTCTTGTCACCTGAAATTCCCACACCAGAGCTCAGAGCAGTTCCAGGCTCTTGCAGGCTCATCCTCCACACCAGGCAAAACACAGTCCAGCATGGCAAAGATGCTTTGCTGGAGGAAATTGGTTGGCAGAGCTATTCCACTACTTTGTTGTTACAAAAAGGGAAGCTATCTCACAGGGATTCAGAGGCTTCGATCAAAGTGATCCATTCCTTCTCCCATTAAGAGAGGAGCCTTGCTACAGCACTGTCTGGGAACTGCTCATGCAGTGGGTCCCAGCAAGCTGTGAGACTCAACACTGGCAAGTGACTGAGTCTCATGCTCTGCTGCCTTGTGGGTGACAAAGTAAGTTACAATTCCTTAAAATTTCTTAGCCTAGGAATGTCTCTTCTAGAAATGCATTTGGATGCTGGACTAGCTAGCAATTAAACCTGACTTGTTAATCCTCCACTGACTATAAATATTCATGGTCTGCACGTGTTTGTTTTTAAACCTTTTTTTTTTTTTTTTAAATATTCCTTGCTCCCACCAGCCAGTCTTCACTCTTTATCCACAGAGTCCTTACCCAGTGGGACCCCCAGATTTTTCCTTGGGGTGCAACAGTAATTACATTTGCTTTATGTGTTTGTGGGGTAGATGAGAATTTAAATGGTTTAAGCAAAGTTACAAGAGAAAATGTAATGGTATTTGGAACTTTTAAAACAATTGACTTTTCACATGTCATTCTGAGCTCAGCTCAGAGGCCAGCCTTTCACCATCAATCTCCCCCAGCCATCTCTCAATACAACGCAAACAAGATTAGGCTTTTGTTGCTGTCTCAAAGTCAATCAGGGTCATCCACAGCAGACAAAGATTGAAAGTGGTTTCTTTTTATTTTTTTATTTTTTAACTTTCTCCTTATCCTCTGATAAGGTTCATTCTTTTTCAACTACATTCCACACTGAGGGAAATATTTCTCTTTCTCACTTCTTTAAGACCTTTAGAGGTTTTTCCTCTTCCTTTGGCTGTGGGCCTATCAGGAGAGATGCCCCATTATACCTGCTGTACACAAACAGGGAAGGACTGGAGGGAGATGTGGAGACAGACAGCTGTCTTGGACAGAGTGACCATGAAATGGTAGAGTTCTCAATTCTTGGTGAAGTCAGGATGGGGGCCAGCAAAACTGCTACCTTCCTTAAGAAGGAAGTCTGAAAGGTGCAGGAGCAGGCTGTCCCCCTGCACCTCAAGATGAGCCAGTGGGGAAGAAGACCAGCATGGATGAACAGGGAACTTTTCCTAAGGCCCCAGGAGAAAAAGAGAATCTACCTCCTGGGGAAGAAGGGATGGGGAATTCGAGGTGAGTGCAAAGGAGTTGTTGGGATGTGCAGGGAGAAAATTAGTAAAGCAAAAGCCCAGCTTGAACTCAACTTGGCTGTTGGAGTAAAAGAGAACAAAAAGCTTTTTTACAAATATATTAACAGTAAGAGGAGGGCTAAGGAGAATTTCCATCCCTTATTGGATGCAGTGGGGAACATGACCACTGAGAATAAAGACTGAAGTTCTCAATACCTTCTTTACATCTGTCTTTAAAAGTCAGTCCAGTTATCCTTGGGGTACTCTACCCCTTGACCTGGAAAACTTGGATGGGGAGCAGGTGGAAACTGTTAGAGACCTACTATGCCACCTGGACTGCTACAAGTCCATGGGGCCAGATGGGATCCACTCGAGAGTGCTGAGGGAACTGGTGTAGTTGACAGCCAAGCCACTTTCCATCATTTGTCAGCATTCCTGGTCAACTGGGGAGGTCCCAGAGGACTGGAGGCTTGCCAACATGATTCCCATCTACAAGAAGGGTCGTAAGGAGGATCCGGGGAACTACAGGTCTGCCAGCCTGACCTTGGTGCCAGGAAAGGTTATGGAGCAGATCATCTTGAAGGAGATCACACGGCATGTATGGGACAACCGAGGGATCAGTCCCAGGCAGCATAGGTTCATGAAAGGCAGGTCATGCTTGACCAACCTGATCTCCTATAATCGAGTGACCCATATGGTGGATGAAGGAAAGGCTGTTGACATAGTCTACCTAGACTTCAGCAAATCCTTTGACATTGTCTCCCACAGTATTCTCCTGGAGAAGCTGGCAGTCCGTGGCTTGGACAGGTACACTATTTGCTGGGTAAAAACTGGCTGCATGGCTGGGCCCAGAGTGTGGTGGTGAATGGAGTTAAATCCAGCTGGTGATTGGTCCATGGTGTTTGAGTGGTGACTGAATGGTGTTCCCAAGGGATCAGTACTGGAGCCTGTCCTCTTCAGTATCTTTACTGATGACCTGGATGAGGGCATTGAGTGCACCCTCAGTCAGTTTGCAGGTGACACCAACTTGGCCAGAAGCGTCAATCTGCCTAGGGGTAGGAAGTCCCTTCAGAAGGATCTGGACAGGCTGGATAGCAGGGCTGAGGCCAAAAGGATGAAATTCAACCAGATCAAATACCAGGTCCTGCACTTTGGCCACAACCACCCCAGGCAATGCTACAGGCCTGGGGCAGTGTGGCTGGAAGACTGTGTAGAGGAAATAGACCTGGAACATAAGTCTTAAGAGGAGTGGCTGAGGGAAGTGTGATTGTTCAGTCTGGAGAAGAGGAGGCTCAGGGGAGACTTAATCACTCTCTACATCTACCTGATAGGAGGTTGCAGTGAGGTGAGGGTCAGCCTCTTTTCTCACATAACTAGTGACAGGACTAGAGGGAACGACCTCAAGTTGTGCCAGGGGAGACTCAGGTTGGACATTAGGAAACACTTCTCCAAGAGTGTGGTCTGGTGCTGCAACAGGCTGCCCAGGGAGGTGGTGGAGTCACTGTTCCTGGAGGTATTCAAGAAACATTTAGATGTTGTACTGCGGGACATGGTTTAGTGGAAAATACTGGCAGTAGGTGGATGGTTGGTCTGGATGATCTTGGAGGTCTTTTCCAAACTTGGTGATTCTATAATTCCAAGCATAGCCTCAGGTCAAAGCAGTTCAGCTAAAAGACTCGTTTCCAAGCTGCAAGCAGCCTCAGTTTCCTCCCCTACTGACTCTTTATGCACTTATATTAGTAAAAGTGCTCAACGCTACACATTGACTGTCATGTTGGCTTTGGGATACTAACTGGTTTATCCAGAAGCATTCAGTGAAAGAAACTAAGTTTTTGTTCAGGTTCTTTCATAACTGAAATCAAGCTTATATGATTAAACATCTGAAAAGACATCTGGTGTTTCCTCCAAACCTGCTAGGATTTGTACACTTCATACACCCTGATTCTTTCTATTGGCTTCAGTTGACCATAACATGAATAACACACTCAGTGCATAAAGTTAAACATTTTCACTGTGATACTGCAACCTTAAATTGAGGGCTCAGCTGCTAGATGTAAAGAGGAAGAAAGAACCAAAGAAGTGTGACAGCAAGAAATTACTCCATCTGCAAGGAAACAGAGTGACACGGTTTGTGCCTTGGAAGTGGGAGAATGTTTGGTTTTACTTTTCTGCTCATGCACTCAAATTCTCTTTCCTGAGAAGATGAGAGACTTAAAAACAGACTCTTGCATGGTTGAAACTTACTCCATTCTCCTTTCAGGATGCAGTCTGAATGCAATGCAATTAACATCACTGATCACAGGCATGAACATGCAGGGTGAAATCTGTTTCTGTACACGGAATTGCAACTACATTCATGAAAATCAGTGTCTGCCCACGTGGTTCTGAAGGCCAACAACAGAAGAATCTTAATTGCACAACCATGGTTTGTCTTGCAACAAATGATCTAGCCAGATATGGTTTTTGTCACCTCTTTTCTTTCAGGGCTAACTTCCATCTTAAAATAGATTTTAATAAGGCTCTGGGGTGTAGCTAAACACAAATGCCTCAACTTTGAATCAATTTCAGATGTTTTCTAGATTACTGCTAGTAAGCAGCTAGCCATTGTGCACTCTCCTGTCAGGCCAGATTAGGTGCTAAGCAGTGAAAGAAGGCTGCTGTTCTCTTTTATGAGGCTGGCTGTGCATTCCCACATCTCCTGAGAGCTTCTGGTAGCTTGTATATCTGCTTTTTCCTCTTGATACTTCTGTAATTCCCCTGCCATTTTCAATCAAACTTTTCAACATCACAGAATTATAGAATGGTTTGGGTTGGAAGGGAGCTTTAAGATCATCCTCTGCTATAGGGAGGGACACCTCCCTCTAGACCAGGTTGCCAAAAAGCCCCACCCAGCCTGGTGCCTGCTTCCAGGGAGGGGGCATCCACAACCTTGCCCCCTCAGTGTCTCACCACCCTCATAGTAAAGAATTTCTTCCTGATATCTAGTTTAAATCTACTCTATTCCAAGTTTAAAACCATTTCCCCTTGTCCTGTCGCTACATGCCCTTATAAAAAGTCCCTCCCCAGCTTTCCTGTAGGCCCTCTTCAGGTACCGGAAGGCCGCTATAAGGTCCCCCTGGAGCCTTCTCTTCTCTGGACTGAAGAGCACCAACTCTATCAGCCTGTTCCCATAGGGGAGGTGCTCCAGCCCTCTGATCATCTTCATGGCACTCAAGTTAAAGTGAAGCAACATATATAAATAAAAATATATATACACATAACCATACCTAAGCATGCATTAAAAGGAAACATAAAATACAGTTTAAAGCATGCTATCAAAAATGATGCTTTGCATCCTCACTATGTCATACTCTTCAGTGCCACTCCTGAAGATTTTTCATTCTCTCCTCTTTCCTAAGCACATGCATTCATAGGAGTCCTCATGCACAAGCATGCATGCACACACCCAAGTGCACAGATGCACATATAGAATTAAAGAGAAGGTTAGTTTCAGCACATAGAAAAACTGAGGAGCATGAACTGTCTGTTTGTTCACAGTCCTGCTTTGATGCAAAGGCTGCTTGCAACCCTCATACGTTGTTTCTGGACTAATCCTGAATCTCAGTAGTAAGATTTATCAGGTTCTCTGAAGAAAGAATCTGCATGGCTGAGTTACTACACCACTGCTTTACATGCCTGTTTCTCTCTCCAAGGTCAACTGTCCACTTTGAAACAAGGAAGAGATCCAGACAAATTCAGAGCCATGCAGAAGTATGAAATCTTTCTCTGCCACTCACTCATTGAATAGCCAGTGGCATAGCAGGACTACTGCCTGTAGGAGGAAGGATACTGAGTTGAAAGACAAAACCTGAGCATGTGCGGAGATGTTCTGAAATGAGGAGCACGAGTAGTGAGAATTTTAGCTTATTTACCTTTATCTTACATGTTTTCCTTCTGCAGTTAGCAATTGCACCTGTTCTACAGCTCAGTTCTGCACCAGCTGCCTGCAAATATCCTTCCAACATAATGGGAATCAACTTGATTCCAGCTAAGATGGGAAAACAGACTTCACAGGTGCAAAAAAATCCAAGAGAAGCTTGCAGCTAATCCTTGGATTTGAAGAGAGGCCTTTTCCTCTCCCAACTAAGCAGTCCAGCTTTACAGCATTTATTCTGAGTAGAGAGAGAACACACTACATGCCAGTATCAAACCAGGCACCCTTATAATACACCTGTCAGCCCTGTTACTGAAAGGAGATGCAGACCCTGCCTGACCTCTGAAAGTCCACGTCTTTTCATTCTGTCAGCTATTACTATCACCAGTGTTTACATAATCTAGCTCAAGGGGAGTCCATGGCTATGATCCTCTTTCACCTGGCTTCTGAAATAACTAAACGACAGGCTTGAAGAGAGAGTTGCCAAAAGAAATTTGATTAATTGCTCTTGGACATCCATCTTTACTCATTACTCTCTGAAATTGCCCTGTCAGTCAAAGCTACACTTTTTTCACTCAGAGGATTTAGAAAATCATACAGAGCTAGAACCGAGGGACCTTGTCTGCTTGATTTACAGCTGATATTATTTGCACAGCGCTTCCTTCCAAGGAACAAAACCACTGTCAGAAAAGACAGTGACAGGTTGCCAAATCTTTTTACTCTTCCTAATCGTCACTGTAGGAAATAGGAATTTGGTTTCTTGAAGACATTTAGCTGCTAAAACTTGCTGCAAACCACTGACTAAAACAAAATAAATCCTTAAGCCAACAACAACAAAAAAGATGCACCACCGCATTCATGACCTCTAGATAGAAAGAGTTGTACTGAACAGTATTACTAACCACCATCTGTTCTCAGCAGATAGTCCCCATAGTCATCTCGTACTCCCAATAACAAGAATTACAAGATGATTTAAAACACTCTGAAATGAAATCCTTGCACCAAAGTTTTTCTGTAATACAACAAGAAGAGTAGCCTTCACAATTACACTTTTCTAAAAATGAAAAAGGAAGGAAGAAAAAAAAGGGAGAAGACAACTACAAAAGGTTTTAGATTATTTTCTCTTCGTATTGCTCCCTTATTTCTGTACATAATGCCCAGAGAACATGATATATTGCATAATCGAATATGTGGGCTCTTTCAAATTGTAGAAAGTTGGCATGGGTGGGCAAATTAGACTTTGTGCAGGGGTTGTTCACTGTAGCTGCTCTTTAGTATCTTGAATTTCCCCTTCAAATTCACTTCATCAGCTATAGATATTTGCAATGATGGTGCACCAAAAACTGAGTATTACTGCAGTATGCAGGCATGGCTCGCGATGACTTTCCCATATGCAGGTCTGCAAAAGCCAATCCATTACATGGGAACCCAGCAGACAAAGAAATCTTACCTATGTGGATCTCTGCTCTACACCTCCTAGCATGCTGCAGACATCCACAATTTAAGACATCAATAACTTGCTTAAGCAACTACTGACACCAGCAGCAGAGTTTTACTGATAACAATGATAATTATAACAATTGATAACAACAAGAAGTATCCTAAAACCTTAAAAACAACAACAAAAAAGTCAAGAAGCCCATTTGTGTGTGTTATGGATATAATAATGCTCAGCCCAGACTGCATAAAGGCATTCAGCAATGGGATAGTGCTTCACTTGACATTTTTTACTGAAAGAGATAAACCTCCAAAATATGAAATGTAGATAGTTTTTCACTTGACTTTTTTTGGGTAGGTCTAAGTGCTTAAAAATGTCAAATGAGGCTAATTCTTAATACAATGATTTTACAGAGGACTATCAAACACTATCTGACATTTAGGATTCATTTCTCTGAGGAGTGAATCCTAAATGGGCACTTTAAAATATTTAAAGGCTTATTTTTTTTTTCCCTTGACATTGCCTTTTTTAGCAAAGGCACCAGACAAATAAGACACTGAAGAACAAATGAGACTTTGAAACGTTACAAGCCTCACCTTGCCACTACACTCTTATAAGACTCACAAAAAAACGTCAAAAGAATCTTTTTGCCTCACCGTGTTATACTGTTGCCTTTGAAGACAATAAATATTAGCAAGATAGTAAATAAAACAGTACATGCTTAAGGATGCTGTTTGAAAGAGAAAACTTTTTTTTTTTACTTTCTAAAGTAGGAGAACAGCTACTGAAGATGCAAGACTACGTGGCAGACATTTACAAAAAGTTAAGACGTTTATTTTCAAAGCTCTAAGTTGGTAACAGTCTGGTTGCTTCAGCACCCATCCCACGGATCCCTATTCAAATCAGCCTCCTACAAAGCAAAGGAGAATATGCATTTTCGGAATCGAAGACAGCACCTCTGAGGGCTCATACTCTTGAGATAAGAGTTCCCTTTTTTCCTGTTCTGGGAAAGGGACTTAATCTAAAGATGCAGCACAGCCCTCTCAAACACAGTGGTCAAACTGAAATCTGGAAAAAGAAGAGTGGGGTGACTTTGTAATCACAAATACACTGCAGCTCACCAACAGTAAGATCTCACAGTCAGCCATCCACTGCCTTGCCTTTGCCCAACTGCAGAAATAGCTAGGTCTCCACATTCAATTTTATTGACTGAATATATTCACTGGATACTAGATTCAGTTGACCATGACTGAGTCACATTACATTCAAAAAGTGGTAAGACTTAACTGAAGCTAACATCTTGAGTTAACATAAGCTTTTGGGTGCTTATATGTTTCTTTCCTCTACATTTTAGGCCAAGAGAAGATTAGTCAGCTGTGAAACAATGACCTTGTGTGAGCAAACACAGATTATTTGACATTGCCAGGTTTCTGGGAAAAATCTGAGTAAGGTATTTTGGCGAACTGCTGCATTTCCATACCAAAAGGCTTATTCCAAAGTAGAATAAGCTGGCACAAGCTTTTGGGTCTGGATGTGAAAAGGGATCATTTGCAGTAGGCCGTAAGTTATGGCAGACTCTGACAAACACAACCCCTAGAGAGAGCAGTCTGAAAGGCAGTAAGTTAGTGGTGCTAATACCAAAGAGACCTGGAAGGAGACATACTGAACTCTCTCTGCCATGCTCCTTACTACAGCCTAACCTCTCTGGGATGGAGCATGGCGTTAGGATGCAGTGTATTTTGACACTCAATCCTACTGAAAGATGTTCTGAGGGAGAGTGCCCAGTGTTTTTTCCTCTTAAAAGCTCCCCAGGCTCAATGCGTTAAGTCTCCTTACTTGAGTGTGAGCAGCTTCTCCATTCATTTTTGTTCTTCTAAACTGCACTTCAGACGTGAAAATCAATACAAAGCAAACCTGAGATCTCTGAGGGCAGTAGAGATCAGAACTGCACAACGATGAAAGAGCCATTACTTTCCGTAAGCTGTGTGTTTCTCAAGCAACTTGTTAAGCAAAAAATGGGGGGAGAAGTCATCTTTAAGGAAAAGATGAGCAGAGAAGTGAAATTTAGGGTGAGCTAGACAACATGAACAACTATAAATATTCATATTAGTTCCGACTCTCAGCTTAATTGTTTAACACAAATTAAGTTAGTATCTCTCCATCTGTGTGAGCAAGATTGAGGCTTTTCACTGCAAACATTCCACTTTAACTGGCTTTTCTTTTTGGCCACCTTCAATTCTCTTTTCTCTGAGAATTCCACTAACAATATCAAGGTTCTAATTTAGGACACCAAACTGTGCAGATTACCAATGACAGCAACCTTTATGAAATTACCAGCACACTTATCTATCCCAAGGACTAATGAGAAACAAATTAGGATCCTGCATGAAGTGTGTGGACAACAGAACATGATTCACAATATGGTCTAATTTTGAGGTAGTCCTGTGTGGAGCCAGGAATTGGACCGATGACCCTTATGGGTCCCTCCCAACTCGGGATATTCTATGATTCTATGAATTCAGTAGTGACACTGAAGAGGAAAAGAGATGAAATATTATCTTTCAGATGACATAGTCAGCTATGGAGATAAAGAGAGCCTAATGCTACCCATGACTCCACGAGGAACTTGAGGTGGTCTCAAGCAGTCTGTGATGGTTCTGTCTGCTTGCTGCTCTTCTTGCCCACAAGGCACCTGCAGTACAGTGTGAAAGTTCTTGACTGACCAGATCTAGGTACCAAAACTAAACCAACTGTAACACTTTGGGTGACAATCACTTTTCCCCAAAGGAAAAAGAAAGGCTGTCTTAACTGACAATATAGTATTTTGCAGAAAAGTACCACCTTAGTCATAAGGAAAAGTTATAAAGAAAAAGCTCTGAAAGGAAAGCTGGCCTTTCAAAACACTTTTGAAACACAGCTATTTTCCTTTATTCTGATAATGCTTGGGATCTCCCAGGACTCTGTGGGTCTGACTGAAGTTTCAGTGCTGCCCAAGACCAGTTCTCATCCCTGGGAGACCTCCCTGCTGCATAGCTCAGGAATCTTCAGCACCCGCTGTCACAGTGTCACGGTATTGTCTAAGGGTCTGCGTCCGTGACAAGGGGGGACAGGCCCAAAAAAGAAAAAAAAACGAGAAAAGAGGAAGGAAAGAAAAAAAAATCGCCGGCGATAAGAACCAGCCCCCGGGCGGTCCGGCGGCTAAAGCGGCAGAGAAGCCGCGGAGCCGCAACCTGGG